>NC_140485.1:72773111-72805611 GCF_964271855.1 Acomys minous | reverse complement strand
GGTTGAACTCAAGTCCTCAAATTTACTCACTTATTCAGCTCCCCATGTCCAACATCAGTCTTTTACATTTCTCTATTATTTTGCTAGAGAAACAATCATGAATCTTAATGATGGACACAGGCCCACGTTTCTTGCTTTCTTGTCTATGGATCAATTACATCTTAGCCGGGTATGGCCAAGCTGGGTCCATATTGGCTTAAAAGCTTTTCCATCTGCCCCTTCCAGGAACTGGGCTGAAGGAACAGCTGATACTTGGTTCTTCTAAGGATACACAGCAGGTGAGGTAGGGAGCAGAAACCTGTGACAGCAGCTGGAAGTGCTTCTGGGAACCTTCTGCCACAGACAAGCCATGAAACCAAACTCCAAGCCAATTGCACTTTGTCAAAAATCAAATAGGACATGGTCTCTGCCTCTGGGGTAGGATCAAAGGAGCAAACTTTTGCACAATCAAAACATGAGTGTTTCCTAAGGGCCCATTAAGGACCAGGCAGACCATAATATCTCAACAGCTTCCAGGTATTACTGATATTGTGGATTGTCACCATTAGTAACAGCATTTGCTAAGGATTTACAGTGACTCAGAAAAAGCTGAGCACTGAGGCACAGCCTTCAGGGACACTCTTGGGAATTGTCCCTGGGAGAACACAGCCCTCTTGGCTGGACAGTGACTCTAGGGCCTACAGGGCTGATCATATAATAGGAAGCAAAAGGCTTAGGCCATGCCAGGTCCCACCCAAGCTGTCCTCAAGATGTGTGGAAGGGGTGCCATGCCCTGGAAATACCAGCCTATGGTTGAGCCAGGGCTTAAGCTCAGACATTTTGACTTTGCATCCAAGATAAATCCCCACCCCCTCCATCACCAGGAGTGAGAATATTTTGAGGTGGAATTGATTTATTTCAACATACTTTTTCTTTAAAAAAAAATATCTTCCGAGTGTTTATTTTTATTTCTTTTAGGCTGAAGCCTCACTCTAAAAATAGACAGTCTTTTTCAGTAGCCCTGTCATTAGCAGTTGCTACAAACACTATGTCCCCCCACCAGGAACTACAAGCACTCCACTTGAAAAGAGCAATTAGAACAGCAGCCTCCTGGGGTTCAGTGACTGTATAGCTCTAGCTTTTGGTGCTACTGTCCCCTAGGGCATAGCTGGAAGCCAGGCCAGCCCCAAGGTCTCCCTCTGTGGGAGCTAGCCCCATCCAAGTGCCTGTGAGTGTATACTACCTTGAAGGGGATTGGAAGCCCCTCATCTCACCAACTCCCACAACTCTGTGTGTACTTAACCAGGCCACCTAATCTCTCTCATTTCCCCACTAGGACATGGCCATCAAAACTGTGAGTTATTCAGAGCGCCCATGTCAAGTTTCACACATAGAAGAAGAGTTTCATTTCAAGAGCGCATCCACCGATAGAACTCTTCCAAGATGCTGAGAGCTTGCAGATGAATAGACAAGCTGGGTACGGCCTGGGCTTTCACAGAAATGAGAGCCTAGCAGCGGATCCTGGCAGATGGCTGGAGACCTGGGCACACATATAGTGTGTGATAGTGGGGACAGCTGCTGGAAGTCCTCTCTGCACACAAAGTGCCTGTGCTGAACTGTGGCAGGGAAGGATTTTCTAGGGCAAAGCCTCAGAAGCTGACTATAAGTCCTGTGGCTGGCTTTTAGCTAGGGTAGATAGTATACAGGTCTGGGAAGAAAAAAAAAACTATGAGGGCAACATAGACATTGATAGACAATCATCCTCTCTCTCTCTCTCTCTCTCTCTCTCTCTCTCTCTCTCTCTCTCTGTGTGTGTGTGTGTGTGTGTGTGTGTGTGTGTGTGTGACTGTGTGCATATGCATGTAGCTACGTGTGCATGTGTGTAGACATTCATGTGGATGACAGAACTTGACATCAAGTGTATCTTTCAATTACTCGTCACTTTGTTTTCTGAGGCAGCATCTCTCTGATGCTGCAGATCACACTGATTCAGCTGGCTAGCAAGCTCTGAAGACCCTCCTACCTCTGCCTCCCCAATGCTAGGTTTTTAGGCCCAACTTATGCATGGGTAATAGGGTTTGGACATGCTTGTGTGGCAAGTATTCTAGTGACTGAGAAATATATCTAGTTCCCATATCTTGCATTTATACAGCATATATCTCCTGAGTATCCTCAGTGTGTCCAGCACAAGGGAGAGATAATGAGGAAGCACAGACTCAATGCTTGCCCTTGTGGAACCCATAACCTGAGGAATTTGGTACACTGGCAAACACAATGTGCAGCATACAGAGATTCCATGGTGGACCAGGCAGCCTCTAAAAGCCAAAGAGCAACCCAGAGCTAGGTCTTGTGATGCCACGATCTAGCAGTGGCAATCGGGAGGACTAAAGTCAGTCTGGCTGTGAGAATGGGGCTCCTGAGAACTATAGCTGGAGAGACAGAGGCCCAATCTATGGATGAGCCCCTTTCTGTGGCAGCCACTGTTAAAGAAAGCCAGGCTCCGCCTGACAGTGGGACAAGACCTAAGAGCTGGAAGGGGGAAAAAGAAAGAACTAGTTCCCAGCCACAGGCAATTACACTCCTGACTGTTCACACTTCCAAGATGGTCTGTGGCTTCTGCACACACCTGGGAAGGCATGCACTGGCATTTGATCATAAGATAAGGTGGAAAAATTCTACAGACACAAAGACACAGGAATAACTCAGGAGCACCTGGCAAAGGAGCTTCAGATAAATAAAACATATAGGTGCCATGAGTTGACTTGTGTCCCCAAGAAGAGATGTTAGAATTCTAATCCCTGGTGTCTATGAATAAGGCCTTATTTGGAAGTAGACTCTGTAGAAGGCAGGCAGCTAAGGATACAGGAGGGACCCAATTCAATAGCTGCATTCATTGCCAGTAGAGGGACATCTGGGCACAGAAATACACAGAAAGAAGTCTGTGTTGCTAGAGATAGAAATTAAATCAATTGGTCCATAAGCTAAGGAGTCCCATAGATTGCCCGTGGCACCAGCCCTATGCTTAGCACCTCGGAGATGCCCAGCCAGGAGTAAGAACTAAGACAATAGGAAACTGGATGTGCACACACACCTTAGAGGCCACAAATGGAAGTTACCAACAGGTGCATTCAGACTCACTAAACCTCACCTGTGGGACAAGGCCAGAGGCTGGATGACGGGAAGCTACTGCTGTAGCCACATCATCTCAGTCATGCCTCATGACTAACAGAAGAGGACAGCCTCATTGTGGTCACCTTGCAGGTGTGACAAGAGGGTTCCAGAAGAATACCCCAGCACAAAGAGTAAGTGGCAGAGTCGGGATCTGAATAGAGGACATCCTATGGCTTGGTTTTAGGTCACAGAGCCATGTGCAAGCATCCCCTGTCTACAAGCCACAAGCTCTTCTTCAGAGTGAAAAGCCACATTCTTGTCACTCTCTTAAAACGGTCTCACTCTGTAAGTTACTTCCCTCTATCCTGGCATAAATCGGGAGAGACCAAGACACTAAGACTCTGAAGAGGCAGACAAGAATGCATGACTTAGTTCTAAACACACCTGATATGGGGACAGTGAGAAAAGGCACTCTCGACTAAATCCACAGACACACACGTGTGCGTACATGCACACGCAAGTGCAATGCACACACAAGTGCAATGCACACACACACACAAAATTAATTAATTACTTAATTAAATTTAACTGAATGCCTACCATGAGAGTCAAATCTGCCATATTTGCTGCAGCAGAAACTTAACGCAGATTATTTCCAAAAATATTTAAGCCTCAGCCCAAGGGACACAACTTATAGACTCCCAACTACTCATCGGTTCTCATTTTTCCATGTTTGTCACTTCTCAAGGGGAAGCCCCCCACCACCACCGAATACCTCTACAGCCTCTTACAGCTGCCCCCCCCCCCATCTCTTTGATTAGGACCCTTCCTGCGGAGCAAGAGCTACTTACTTCCATCTCCTCAGACAACCTGGATCCTCCAACTCTGAGCACAGAATTGGCTACAAAACTCTGGCCTATTGGCAGGATGGCTGTGCCGACCTGAGATGCTCACCTCAGCCTGGACGAGCAGGAACCTCCGCTAAGACCGGTATTCTGACACGGACAGGCATGAACTTTCTTAGCTTTGAGCTCAGTAAGTAAGAAGTATGGATACTAAGCTGCCATCCCCAACTCGCCACTGCCTTGCCCTATGAGCACGTAAGAGGGACCATACCAATGAGGAGCAGAGCTAAACCTGGAGAGAGAAGAGGACATCCCAGGACCAGCACTGGAGCCTTGAACGAAACTGGACAGAGGCAGCTCCTGCCTGTGTAGCCAAGAGATCTATACCCTGAGCACTGGGTCGCCATCCCGCTAGACTCAGGCTGCCATCCCTCTCACACGATAGAAGCTGACGTGGTTTCCCTGCCTGTCACCACGCTCAGGCATCCCAGCTCCTTAGCCCCAATGTTGTCAACAACCGTGTTACTTTGGCAGGAGAGAAATGAGAGTGCGGGCAGAGTTGGGCAAACCCAGGAGGTATGAGGGACTGAGGCTTCGGTGGACTCATCCTGGCAATGCGATCGGGCTTGGCTTCTGAGAGGCAAAGGAAAGGCAGAGGAGAGACGTGTATTTGCCAGAGGGAATTAATCCAAAGCCAGAGGGAGGAACTGGCAAGTGAGTCTGGCACAAATGAGCTGTGCAAACAGCACCCGAGGCAACTCTCTGATGCCAGACTGCTCTGCCTAAGAGCCTCTGAGGAAGGGAAGGGTGGGGGCCCCACAGCAGCACAGCAGGAGGCCTGCGTGGCCACCTAGATATTGCAGCTGGGGTGGACGGACTGCATAGTTTTATGTCACCTTGATACAAACTAGATTCATTTGGGCAGTGGGAGCCTTAACTGAGAAAACGCCCCCAGTGGGAGGTCCTGTGGGCAAGCCGGTGGTCCATTTTCTTTATCAGTGATTGATGTGGGAGAGCTCTGCCCATTATGGGTGATGCTACCCCCAGACAGGTGTGCAAGTCATGAGGAACAAGCCAGAAAGAGGTGCTCCTCCATGATTGATCACTGTTTCAGTTCCTGCCTCTGGTTCCTGCCACCAGATTCCTGAACTAATTTCCTTCCATGATGGACTGTGATATGTAAGTATAAGAGAAATAGACTGTTTCCTCCTTGAGTTGCTTTTGGTGATGGTGGTTTTGCCACAGCAATGGAAAGCAAACTCAGACAGTGGCTAGAGTAGAGGCTGAGGCCCCTGTCAAGTCAAGGAGTCTTTGCAAACTACTTCACACCCTTGACGTTTCCATGCTCTAAATTTTTCTTATTGCATTAAGTCTTTAAAAGTTTGGTACAATACAAAAATGTGTGTGTGTGTCTGTGTCTGTGTGTTGTATTGTGTTGGAGAAAGGACAAGAAAAACAGAAGGAAATGGAGCTGAGTTCCAAATTTGATGCTGAAGAGCAGAAAAGAAGTATAAGGCACAAGAGCTAATTGAGATGACCAAGAATAGAAACCAAAGGATAAAAAGAACCCATACGAATAGAAGTTCTCAAAATATACTGAAATATAACAGAAGGCTAATTCCTTCTCACCCTTAACAACCAGAATAACGTCTGGTGGACTCCCTGGGCTGCAGATTAACTTTGGGATAAGGGATCCTGGCACAGACTACCAAGTACAAAGGCTGCCATTAGTGTAACCATAAGATAGACTCCATTATTTTCAGAGACAGTGGGGCAAATTAGCAGTGAAGTAAAGGGCTGGTCAGAAGTGTCCAGTCATGTAAGAGTAAGGAGGGTGGGGAGAGTAGTGGCTTGGGCTGGACCAGTAAAGGCAGAGCCCACACTAGGCAAGTCACAGCCAACAGCTGTGGTGCAGCTAAAGGTACGAGAGGAAGGATCTGCCTTTTCTAGCACCTCTGCAGATTGCAAAAGTTAAGGAATTGTATCAGCAGAAAACAGGGATTAGCAGATAAGGTGTGAAGAGGCCTGGAAGAATCATCCTTGTCTTCAGGGCTTCTGAATCCACCGCCCACTTTTCTCCTTCAACAATTTTTCCTCTGTTCAACTAATGTTGTTCATTAAGTGGCCCACCGTGCTTACAGGCCCAGTACTTTTGTTCCTGGGAGTGCTTGTTTGAGCCTTCCACCGGGGACTTTTCTAATATCTGAATCCTTGTCTAAGCTTGGATTCTATACCTAACATGCTAGACAATCTTTGCCTCTGCTTTGCACCTGCTGCCATGGAGGTGAAGGAGATGCAAGCTCACATCCCCATGGGCTGAGCATCTTGAGCCGCCATACCTTCCTCCATCGTGATGGACTATGAACAACGAGGCAAAACAAACCTCTTTCCCCTGTAGCTACACTGTCAGGTACACTGTCACAGAGATGAGAAGGGTTCCTACTGGCAAAGGACAGAAGCAAAGCATCAGCTAAGTGCCCTTCCTTAAGTCCAGACTCACTGCTTGGCTCCCACCGCATGCTATGTAGGGACCAGTGGCTCTTCCCAGATGCCACGGGTATCTGTCTACTATACAGGAGAGCAGAAGAGGTTTCTCAGACGCTGAGATAGGCAAGGCTAGGGCAAGGGGCAAAGCTCTCCCTGTGGCAGTGCCATCTGCTCCATCCTTGGGAATCAGATGAGCCATGGTTGGTCCAGTCATTGTACATCCACGCTGTCAAGCTCATTGCAGTTACATCATGGAGAGCTGTGATGCTCAGCTGCAAATAGCACTCAGTGACAAACTTCTGTCTATACTCCTTACCTACAGAAGAAGGGAGGAGAGGGAGGTCATGAATGAACGACTTTTTATATCCTTGGGTTAAGAGGGAAGGAAGGGCTGAACATTGCCTTACGTTGCTCTGGCCTCACCTAAATGCTGAGGTTTGGGAAGGCCAGCCTGCCTATGTAAAAGAAACAAAAAAAAAAAAAATCAATGGCATACTGAACAGAAGATGCTGTCACAGGAGTCTTTGACCTTCCCTGGCTAGTAAAAAGTGGACCCCATACTGTACGGTGCCCAAGCTACATCATTCTTCCCTCTTTACACAAGGAGAAACTGAGGCTCGGGCACTCAGAGACATAAACCTGGCAGTAAGACTCTACAGGTGGAGCAGAGATTGAAACAGTCCAGCTGGCTGCAAAGAGCAACCACCACCCTTCCAGGACGAACAGCATGTGCGCGTGCTTGCAAGACGCAGGTAACTACAGCCCTGACTCCCAGGCCCGGCATCTCTGCGCTCATGTGTGTGCAAGATCAGAAGAGCAAACCATAGCGTTCTTTCTGCTGCTGCTTAGCTTGAGCAGGAGGCTCTCCCTTGCTGAGAACAGACGACGAGCAGCTCTGCCAGCAACTGCCTGCTCCCTGCTGCCAGGCTGCATTCCTTCAGAGAGAAACACACGCCAGTTATTGGGTGGCAGGCGAGTCACATCTGCCCCTGGATACACATAGAAGCAACAGGCTTGCTATTCTGATTAATAATGAAAGGCCGGGCACAAGCACATTTCAGTGTAAAAGACAAGAAGCCAAATCCTAGCTTCCTTTCATACCAGGCTTAGGAAAGCATGAAATAGGAGAAATCACAAGACTTGGGGAATTAAAAAAAAAAAAAAAAGACTTTAAGGAACCAATAAAATCCACCTGTCCAGGTGGCATAGAAACATGAATTTTATACTATTCCAGGAGCCTGCAATTCCACAGGCCCATGTCATTTGTTTCTTGTACTGTTTTGAGGAAGGCATTTTGTTGTTCAAGAGAGAGAAGAAGTGAAGCAGACCATTGTAATTCAATCCTGACTCAAGAAATGGAGAGACTGAGGGCCCAAGAAATGGTCATCCAAGTTCATTTTACAGTAAGATGGGAGCTGCATCTCTCCTCAGATAACCTTTCTTTATGTGCAGGTTCCGGGCTCCCTGGATGAGAATAAGCATATCTTGGGCAGGAGACATAGTGTGGATTTCCAGAATAATGCCACACTAGTAAAATGAACCTTTCTGCCAGCTGGGTGAGTCATCAGGGTCACCCCAGTTGCTAAGATGCTGCTTGCGGTATCTGCCCCCTACTGGTGCTGATACATACATGTGTTGCCAGCTTCTTCATGGGATTGTTGCTAAGCAGCCGATGATGAGAAATACAGAGCATCTGATGCTAGTTCCTCTCCCGACTATCACACACCCCCATGGTACCACTGGAACCCATTGGAAGCCTAGTCATCTGTGCTGAAGGATGGGAGTATTGGGTGCGTTTAGGCACAAAAAACAGCTTCTATGACCACTTAGACGCCCTATCTAACATATCACATCCTTCCCCATGGGGTACCGTTAGTTCTTGACATCTTAATGCAAGATCCACCCAGCTAACAATACATCCAATTAGGCCAACTCCATGACTTCTGAGCTTCATAGATGATAGCCAAGACTATCCCTAACCCCTGTTACTCACATAAAGATATAGTATTTTTCTTCATGTCCTAGAATTTATATGCTCTGTATCAATAAACAGTGGCTTCAATAAAGCACTTAAAAATTCAAGACCCTATCCCGCAAAAAAAATATTTTTTCAGTTTTTGAATGTATACACCTTGAACTTTAGAGACCAGTATCTAAGATACATCTGTTTCTGAGCAGCCTAGAAAGCTTTGGTTGAAGAGGTTAAGCCTGGAGGACATTGTTAATGGCTTTTCTTGATCCAGCTTGTATTAATTAGGATACTGTTAGCTACTGTAACAAATAAGCCCTAAGGTTCTGTAGCTGAACACACACACACACACACACACACACACACACACACACACACAGTTGTTACCGATTAAATAATAGCCCTGCTTAGCAGACAATCCCTCAGAAAGTGATTTGTGAACCTAGGCTTCTTTAATATTTTGCCTCCATCAAAATATTGGGAGCTTGGACTTGTCATTACCCAGCCGAAGTCTCAAGAGTGAATGTGGAAATCAGTCATCTTACTGTTAAACTGTTTGAGCTTTAGAGAACATGCAACTCTTAAACACATTTTCCTTTGACTGAAGTCAATTATATATAGGACCCTAATGAGAGTGAAGCTTTCTGGGAGTGTAGTCCTTGGTCACAGACACTGTCCTCTTCTCAGAGAAAGGGGAGGATCACATTCTCTTTCAGACTTATGTGTAATACTGTTTCAAGAAGTTAAGTTGCAGGCTCAAATGACTGTCATCTAGCCACATGTATTGGCTCAAGACTTACTAGGAATTTCCATAGATCACACCATTGGAGAGTTAATCTACATTTTCTTTGCTGGCTCTCTGTGGCTATTTAGCAGGGAAATGAGAAAGTGAAAGGTATGGTCTCAAATCGGAATAAATATAAAGACTTCGTCTCAAGGCAGATGAACCACCTTTTTACTGCTATGTACCCATTTCTACCGTTCTTTTCCCACATTTCCCACCCCACCTGGCCAGAGGCTACAGGACTGAAAGTCAACACTAGGACATCAGGAATAAAGAAACATGCCCATGGAGTTGGTCTGGGCCAAGGGTTCTCCTGTGTCTCTGGACCTATGGAGATGGACCTTCTTTCCTGCAATTATCCTGTGTGAATAAGATAGATGTTTAGTAGTATATATGAATTCCACTTATAGACAATAGGACTCCTCTTTTCTAGGTATGGAAATCAAATCTTCCTGTGATATCACTATACGTTCATTGTGGGCAGAAGGAATCAACCTCAGTTAAGAAGCAGTGGTCAAGGGAGAGAGCTCGAGTTTCAGAAGTGACTTAACCCACAGTGAGATGATGGAGGCAGTAGCCATGACACCCTTCCAAAGCCGGAGCCATGGCTTAACTGAGCTTAGTGGAGCCTAAAACTCAGCTCCTTACCAACAATGTTCCACCTAAGTCTGGAACAAAAGAAGATATTATGAAAGGTTAGCCCTAAGCATAGTAGAAAAATTGTCTCCTCTACCTCAGGGAGAGGGCAGTCTTAGATGGGATGACTTATGGGACTGACTAGCAGGGGTTCAGCATCTTCATTTGCAGTGCAAGACCACAGAGAAGGTTAAATATGACGTCACGTGGAGCTAGCCTGCAAAACGGCTGTTGTGCACTACATGGTCCACAAACGCCAGCTAACATCAGCCCATTCCCTAGCCCCCATGATTCTTCCATTCGAACACAGGAGGGTAATATTCCAAGTGAATGAGGGTTTAATGCAATTGCCATTTGATTTAATTTCCAAATGCGTTAAAACTGTTAATTCAACACATCAGCATGCAGCTGATGAAGTAGTCAAAATAATTCAAGGGAACCAATACTTGTCAGGTTTTATTTATCCACATTTTCGCTTCTTTAAAAGTAAGCTGGTCTCTGTGCCTGTACAGAGTACAAGATACATAGCTTTCTCCCTGTTAGCTTCCCCCACATGCATATGTTCAAGTTAAGTTTTTCACTCTTTTTCCATCTGTCATTTCTCCCTAACCCATGAAAAGCTACTGGGGATGTTATCAAAAGCGAGAGAGTGAGGGGCTGAGGTGGGGCAGCTGGTGAATGTGGAGATGATGAAACTAACAAAGGCAAGATGCACAGACAGACAGACAGACAGGCAGACACACACACACACACACACACACACACACACACACACAGAGAGAGAGAGAGAGAGAGAGAGAGAGAGAGAGAGAGAGAGAGAGAGAGAGCACCATGTTTGCCTAGGATGTCTACATACATGACCATTCTCCCAAACCTAAGAGAACTAGCACTCGCCATTCCATTTTTATGTTCAGGGAGTCCTGGAAGCAAATGCCCAATTAATTTGTCCAATACAGATAGAATCATAATCTGAAACCCAGACCTCAGACTTCTTATGTATGTGCTCTTAGGAACTACAGCCATGATAAAGGATCATGCAAGCATCAATCAAAGCTAAGATGGAAGCAGAGGAAGACTACCCTAAAGAGAACTAAGTCTTCAGAGAGGACTAGCTGCTGAGGATTCTCTGAGGACTGGCAGGAAGTGGGAGGCATGGAAGAGGTAGAGCTAGTGGGAAAAGTTGTTCAACTTTCAGGCCAAACTGGACTGGATGCACATACTTGCAGATAAAGCACTCCTGAGGAAATAAGTAGGGCTCATCAGGATGCAAGAGTCCTTCCCTTAAAAAGAATTTAAGAGGGCCCAAAAGCTTGATCTTAAGAAAATGATGATCTAACGGCCACATGACAGCATGACCAAAGAAGGTGGACTCAAGCTCCAAATAACAGCCAACACAGATCACAGGGAGGCATAAAGAAGGCACAGGGCACTACATGGCTTGTAGGTTCTAGGGGAAGAAAAAAAAAGAGTGATGAAAAATGTATGCTTAAAGGAGAAGAAAAAGAAAAGCAGGTAGCTGCAAAGGAGATAAACTTCCTCAGGGGTAGAAGACAAACTGAATTCAAACAAGAAGAGCCTCCAAAAGGAAGGAGACGTCTCTTATCATTTAAGGTAACAAGCGCCCCTTCAAGGTGAGCACACTCAGGTGTCTCACTGTGTTCCATAAAATGTGCAGTTCCCATGTGTCAACCAAAGATAAGAAAACATTTGGTCCCCCATGTGCTCCATCTCCTTGCATGCAGCTCTGCCTGCATTTCTGGAGGCATGCTGACCCCAGGGACAGCCAGGTGAGATACCTTCCTGCCCAATACCTTGCAGGCAGGGTCCCCTGGGATCTATCCCAGCAGCAGCAGTGAGCTGTGTCCTATCCTCTGTGTGCTTCATTTCTAGGCCCACAGCTCTGCCTGTGTTCCTGGAGGCCTGATAGCACCAGGGACAATGAGAGGAGAACCCCCTCCCCCACAAGTACCCTGCCTGCCAAGTGCCCCAATCACAGTAAATTGCACCTGCTCTCCAGTGTTCCATGTTCTGGACGACAATGCTGCTTGCATTCCTGGACACCTGACAGCACTAGGTACAAACAGATGGCTGAAAGCTAGCATAAGAACACAATCAACAAGAGCCATGGAAATATGGCACCACCAGAGCCCAGCTATTCCACCACAGCAGCCCTAGTTACCCAAATACAGCTGAAGCATGAGAAAATGACTTTAATTCCAATATGATTATGATGATAGAGGCCTTTAAAGAAGGAAGGAATGAATCCCTTAAAGAAATACAGGAAAATACATTCAAACAAGTGAAGCAAATTAATAAAACTATTTAAGCCCTGAAAATGGAAATAGAAAAAATAAACACACACACACACACACACACACACACATACACACACACACACACACACACACACTGAAGAAATCCATGAGATGGAAAACCTAGGCAAGAGAACAGAAACTGCCAATGCAAATATCACAACAAAATATAAGAGATGGAAGAGAGACTCCCAGGTATAGACAAAGCAATAAAAGAAATTAATACATCAGTCAAAGAGAATGTTAAATCTAAAAAGTTCGTGCCACAAAACCTCCAGTAAATCTGGGATACTACGAAAAGACCAAACCTAAGAATAATAGGAAAGAAGAAGGAAAAAAAAATTCCAGCTCAAAAACCAAAAAAAAAATTTTTTTTTCAAGAAAATCATAGAAGAAAATTTACCCAACCTAAAAAGAGATGCCTATGTATGTACAAAAACTTTACAGAACACCAAGGAGATTGGGCCAAAAAGAAGACCCTCTCACCACATAATATTAAAAGCATAAATGTACAGAACAAAGAAAGAATATTAAAAAGCTGCAAGGGGAAAAGGCCAATTAACATATAAAGGCAGACATATTAGAATTACACCTGACTTCTCATCAGAGACTTTAAAAGCCAGAAGGGCCTGGGAAGATGTCTTGCAAATCCTAAGAGACCAAAGATGCCAGCCAAGACTACTATACCCAGCTAAACTTTCAATCACTGAAGATGGAGAAAATAAGATATTCTATGACAATAAAATATTTAAAATATCAACAAATCCAGTCATACAGAAAATACCAGAAGGAGAACTCCAACCCAAGGAGGTTATCTACTCCCAAGAAAAAACAGGAATTAAATAATTGCATATCAGCAAATCCAAAAGGAGGGGAGTGAGCATACACACACACACACACACACACACACACACACACACAAACCCACTACCAACAAGAACATCAAAATAATAGGAATTAACAATCATTAGTCATTAATATTTTTCAATATCAATGGACTCAATTCCCCCAAAAAGGACACAGGCTCACAGAATGGATGTGAAAACAGGATCTATCATTCTGCTACATATTGGAAACATACCTCAACAACAAAGATAGACACTACCTCAGAGTAAAGGGCTGGAAAAAGATTTTCCAAGGAAATGGACCAAAAAGCAAGCCACAGTGGCCATTCTAATATTTAATAAAATAGACTTTTAACCAAGATTAATCAAAAGAGATGGGAACAACACATCATACTCATCAAACTAAGGCGCCCCCCAATATGATGTCTCAATTCTGAATGTCTATGCCCTAAACAGAGAAATAATGAAACTAACAGATGTTATGAGTCAAATGGGCCTAACTGATGTCTACAGAACATTTAAGTGAAACACAAAAGAACATACTTCTCAGCAACTCATAGAACATTCGCCGAAATAGACTAGGTCATAGAGTAAGTCTCAACAGATACAAGAAAATAGAAATAATCCCCTGCATTTAATGAGGCAACCATGTATCAAACCCAGACTTCAACAGCAACAGAAATCGCAGAAAGCCTACAAATTCATGGAAACTGGACAACTCTCTACTCAGGAAATTAAACACTTTCTGGAATTTAATGTAAATGAATGCACAACATATCAAAACTTATGGGACACAATGAAAGCAGTACTAAGGGGAAAGTTCATAGCACTAAGTGCCTTCATAAAGAAACTGGAGAGTTCTCATACTAGGAATTTAAAAGCACACCTAAAACCTCTAAAACAAAAAGAAGTAAACAAACCCAGGAGGAGTAGATGGCAGGAAATAACCAAACTAAGTGATAAAAATCAATAAAATAGAAACAAGTAGAATACAAAGAATCAATGAAACCAAGAGTTGGTTCTGTAAGAAAGTCAACAAGATAAACAAACCCTTACAAGGCAGAAAGAAAATATACAAATTAACAAAATCTGAAATGAAAACAGGACATAACAACAGACACTGAGGAAATCCAAATAATCATTAGATCTTACTTCAAAAACCCGTATGCCACAAAATTGCAAAATATAAATGAAATGGATGGTTTTCTTTATATATACCACATACCAAAGCTGTATCAAGATCAGGTAAACAATTTACATAGGCCTATAGCCTGTAAGGAAATATAAGCAGTTATTAAAATTCTTCTAACCAAAAAGAAAAAAAAAAGCTCAGGACAAAATGGTTTTTAATCATAGAATTCTACCAGACTTTCTAAAAAGAGCTAATACTAATATTCTTCAAACTATTCCACAAAATAAAAATAATGGAAGGAACATTGCCAAATCCATTCTATGAGCCCACAGACACAGTGATACGTAAACCACATAAAGACTGAACAAAGAATGAGAATTTTAGACCATTTTTCCCTTATGAACATTGACATAAAAACACTCAATAAAATGTTCACAAACTGGATCCAAGGACACATCGGAAACATCATTTATCATGATCAAGTACCCTTCATCCTAGTGATTCAGGGATGGTTAAACATAGGAAAATCAAGCAATGTAATACACTATAGAAACAAACTGAAAGGAAAAAAAATCACATGATCATCTCCTTAGATGGTGAAAAAGCCTTTGACAAAATCCAACTCTCCTTCATGATTAAAGGCTTGGAGAGATCAGGGATACAAGGCACATACCTAAACATAATAAAGGCAATATTCAGCAAGCTGATGGTAAACATCAAATTAAATGGAGATAAACCCAAAGCAATCCCACTAAAATCAAGGACAAGTCAAGGCTGTCCACTCTCTCCACATCTTTTTCACACAGTACTTGAAGTTTTAGTTAGAGCAATAAGACCAAAAAGGAGATCAGAGGAAGACAAATTGGAAAGGAAGAAATAAAAGTATTGCTATTTGCTGATGATATTGTAGTATACAAAAGTGATGCCAAAATTTCTACTATAGAACTACAACTGCTGGTAAACACCACTAGCAAAGTGGCTGAATACATAATTAACTCAAAAAAGTCAGTAGCTCTTCTTTATATAAATAATAAATGGCCTGCGAAGGAAATTAGAAAAATAACATCCTTCACAATAGCCACGAAAACTATAAGATATCTTGATGTAACTCTAACCAACAAGTGAAATACCTGTATGTCAAGAACTAAGAACTTCAAGTCATTGAAGAAAGAAAATGAAGAAGATATCAGAAGATGGATAGATCTCCCATGCTCATGGATTCATAGGACTAACAAAGTAAAAATGGCCACCTTATGAAAAGCAATCTACTCATTCAATGAAATTCCAACACAATCCTTTACAGACCCTGAAAGAACAATTCTCAATTTCATATGGAAAAGCAAAAAAAACAAAACAAAAACAAAAACAGGATAGCTAAAACAACCCTACATAATAAAAGAACTTCTGGAAGTATCACCATCTCTGATTTCAAGCTGTACTAAGAGTAATAGTAATAAAAACTTCATGGTGTTTGGCCTAAAAACAGACAGGTTGGTGAATAGAATTGAATCAAAGACCCAGAAGTAAACTCTAACTATACAATGGAAAAAAGAAAGCATCTTCAAGAAATGGTATTAGTCTAACTAAATATCTGCATATCTGCAAATAGATCTATATGTATCACCTTGCACAAAACTCAAGTCCAAATAGATCAAAGACTTCAACATAAAATCAGATACACTGAATCTTATAGAAAAGGAAGTGGGGAAGAGCCTTGAACTCATTGGCACAGGAGACAACTTTCTGAGCAGAATACCAATAGCTCAAGCTCTAAAATTGAAAAAAAATAATATATGGGACCTCACGAAATTGAAAAGCTTCTATAAGGCAAAGGACATCATCAAAAGATCCAAACAGCAGCCTACAGAATGAGAAAAGATCTTCAACAACCCTACATCCAACTGAAGACTGATAACCGAAATATATAAAGAACTCAAGAAATTAGACATCAACAAAGAACCCAATTAAAACAGAGGTAAACAGAGAATTCTCGACAGAAGAATCTCTAATGGCCAAGAAGCACTTTTAATATGTTCAGTACATCCTTAGTCATGTGAGAAATGTACATTAGAATTATTTTAAGAATTTTACACCTATTAGAATGGCTAAAATAAAAAAAAACTCTCAGTGACATCTCATGCTGGCAAGGATGTGGAAAAAGAGGAACCTTCCTCCATTGCTGGTGGGAGTGCCAACTTGTACAACCACTTTGGAAATCAATATGGTGGTTTCTCAGAAAATTGGAAATAGTTCCACCTCAAGATCCAGCTATACCACTCTTAGGCATACACCCAAAAGATACTCTACCATACCACAAGGACACTTGCTCAGCTATTTTCATAGCAGCTTTATTTGTAACAGCCAGAAACTGGAAACAACCCAGATGTTCCTTAACTGACTATACTTTAAGTTGACTATACTTGTGGACAGGAGGCTAACATAACTGTCATCTAAGAGGCTGATGGAAACAGATGCAGAGACCCAGAGTCAAACATTAGCTGGATTTCGGGGAACCTTGTGGAAGAAGGGCAGGAAGGATTGAAAGAGTCAGAGAGGTGAAGGACACCACAAGAAAACTTACAGAATCAACTAACCTGGGCCCATAGGGTCTCACAGAGACTGAAACACCAAAAGAGCACGCATGGGACAGACTTAGGCCCCCTACACATATGTAACAGAGGTGGAGCTTGGTTCTTATGTGGGATGCGAGCAGGAGCAGGGGCTGTCTCTGACTCTGATGCCTGCATCTAGATCGCTTTCCCCTAACTGAGCTGCCTTGTCTAGCCTCAATAAAAGATGTACCTACTGTTGCTGAAATTTGTATGCCAAGATGTGTTTTATGAGGAGGAGGAGGAGGGGTGACTACAGGTAGGGGAAAGTGAGAAGGAAAGACTAGGAAGATAAAGGGGGGGGAGATCTGATTGGGAAGTAATGTGAAGTAAATTAATTACTTAATAAAAATAAGATAAAACTTTAATTGAAAATAATAATATAAGAAAAGGATGGTGAAGGCCCCTAGTAGAGCTTCATGCTTCTAGTGGGTAACTTGGAGTTCTCCGTAGGCAGATGTGTGGGTGCCCCTATGTGTCAGGCGCTGACTCTGTATTGTGGACCCAGCAGGAAACTGGACTCACAAAACTGCTCACTTCAGATACCCATGCTCTGAGAGAAGACATGAGCATCACAAAGCTACAGTCCTGATGTTAAATGTCCACCCCGTGCCCAAAGCCAATGTGGTCCCCAGGATCATTCTGTTGGAAGGTGATGAGACTCTTAGAAGGGGAAGCCCACTGGGAGGTCTATAATGGTTACTACTGTCAAGTTGATCTGAAACTGAAATACTTAGGAGGTAAATAAAGCTCTCCTTTGGGTGCATCTGTAATGGGATCCCAGTTTCCAAAGACAGTTCGATCAGCAATCTGCGACCTACTGAATTGATTATATCTTTCATGGATTCATAATATGATGGTATCATCCATAGAGAGGTGATGGAAAATAGAAGGTGGGGCCTTTGGAGGATGTAGGTAAATGGGAGCATGACCTTGGGACTCCATATTTCTCTGCCCACTTCCTGTAGCCTCTTCTCTCTGTTTCTTGTCTATCATTAAGAATTCATTTAGCCACATACTCTGCCACTACAATGGCACTTTGCTCAAGGACATGGGGTCAAGAAGTCAGGGATCGAGCCTTTGGAAAATGTGAGCCGAGACAAATACTTCCTTTCATCCTTCCTTTAGTTGTTTGGTTGGATCTTTGGTCCTAGTCATACAAAAGTTAACTATAAGCTCATCTAGGGTGTCCCTTTAAGGGACCTTGGCCTCATCTGCCTTTGCTTCCTGGTCCTCAAGTGAGCAGTTTGCGCTACCGTATTATGCCCCACCCTTGCCGTTCTTTCAGTACTCTGCCAAAAATGTCCCAATCAATGGATCATGGGACAAATAAAGTTTGTCTTTCTTTTCATGTAGTACTTACTCAGATATTTTGCTTTAGCAATGACTCTCACATGTACACAGCTAAAAATGACAATGCCTGATTGTGACAAAACCTATTGAGGAAACCAAAGCATAGCACAAAGGGTTTAAGCTACAGAAGGTATAGCTGGAAATAGGATGAGTGCTCTGTTAGAGGAGGCTGTCAGTGGCTTCTCTGAGAAGCAGCTATCAGGGCAGAGGCCAGAGTCCACGAAACAAGTGAGTTATTCGATTACCAGAAAGAAAAATAACTTCAGGCAAAGAGAAAGGCAAGCACAAAGGTCCTGAGTCAGAACTGGCTTGGTATCTTTCAAAGAAGGAAAGGATCGGTGGGAAGAGAAGGATTGGTGGGCTCAGAGACGGGGTGAGAAGGCAAGCTTGGGGCTACGGGTCAGGAATCAAAGAGGCAGAGAGAAGACCAAGCGGCCATGGCAAAAGTGTGAATGGTGTTCTGAAATATGATACAAACAGCTGAAGGGTCTGTGTTTGCGCATGTGTATCTGGCATGCATTCAGTGTGTGATAGTCGTGTGTGTGTGATAGTCATGTATGTGTGCATGTGATATTCATGGGTGTGTGTATGTGTGTGATACTCACGTCTGACTATGTATGTGTGTGGTATTCACGTGTGAGTGTGTGCAGCTGATCAACACCTGGTATTTTCTTCCATCCCTCACTTTCCACATTATCTTCTGAGACAGGGTGTCTCACCCAACCTGGAGACACCAGTTCAGTTAGGTCGGCTGGTCAGTGAGCTGCAGGGGTCCTCCTGTCTCTGCCTTCCAAGCTCAGGATTACAGACACAAGCCACGATTGCCAGCTTTTATACCTCTAGTGGAGATCTGAACTTGGGATCCCAACAGCTTGCATGGCAAGTACTTTACTGAGTGATTCATCTCCATAGCTCTGAAGGCCTTGCAAGAGAATACCAGGCTGTAAATTCTGATTTCTAATTATCACTCAGGGTGCTACAGGAAAAGCAGATCTCAGTTGGGCAAGATTCAAGTAAGAAGGCAGCTGGAGTAACCATCCAGCTGAACAGAGTGGGGCGTGACAAGTCCAGCCCTCTTCCTGTCTCGAGACGGAAAGTTTTGAGACTCACAGGCGTGCATATTTTCATCTGTATATTTCCTGTAGCTGATTTTATTGTGGCAATAGAGGGAAAGAGCTGCACCAGAGACTGGAGGCCCCAAGAAGCCGAGGATAGACAGCCCCACGCAATCTGCTCTAACACAACGGAAGGTGGTAGTAAGTGGTGGTTTCTACACTGCCTTGAGCTGAGTTCACACAGGAATGAAGCCAGAACCCACCCCACGGTCTTGTACCCCAAGTCAGGCTTCTGGGTCATGTAGACACTAGATATTTTTAGCATTGTTGTGGTTGTTGCTGCTGTTGTTGCCTGTGACTACAGCCATGGGGAAAACTGACTAAGACACTGACTAAGACAGAACCTGTCAGATAAACATAGTTATCCCCATTGTATAGATAAATAGATGGGGCCAGGAATAAATGTGTGCTTTACCTGAAGTCACCACAGGCAGCAGAGACCAAGGCCAAGACTGGAATTTAGATGTGTTTTAACCTACAATCCCTAATCTTGACTCAACCACCAAGCTCCAGTTGGACTCACCTGATGATCCACAGAGCCAGCCACCTCATTCTCTGGAGACACTAACTCCGTGTTGACAAGTTCTGAGAACTTGGTAGGGTAGGAAATGGATTTGGACAATACATTTACAAATCACCAATTTCTGACTGTTAGAATGCTGCTGAGTAACTTTGGCGGGGCCACTCAAGTCCTTCAGCCAAGCAAAACACCCTGAAGCGGAAGACACCACTAAGATCAGAAATAGGTGGAGAGAAAGGGAGCGTTTATGAGCACTGGCCTGGAACAGGTAGGCACAGGATGGGCTGTCAACTGAGTGAAACCTCAATTACAGAGTAATCTAACATATAGCCAGTACATTATCACAACTCAATAAACAGCTCTTCAGAATTAAGTAATTCCAATTTGCTTTCATTGCGGTCTGAGCCGCCTAGAGAATGCTGATACTACCTACAGCTAAGATTAGGCTGCATCCTCTAAAGGCATGATTTTTGCTCTGTGAGGATGCTGGAGAGCCAGGCCAACACGTGGGCATGCAGTGTGCAGGGAGGCAGGGACTCAGCCTGGGCTTGCTCTGCTCATCACAATGTGCACATTTGCCATAGAAGCTATTGCACAGGCCTTCCTCCATGCCCGGTACCTCAGGTATTGAGTGAAGGGGGACTGTGACCTCTCAGTCACAGAGAGGTCACAGTTTGAATGAATGACACACAGTAAAAGAGGTGGCCCGTGTAACCAGGTGATGCTGATGACAGAAGGACCGTGTACTGAGCCTCAATGGCTCATCAAAAAACTAGATACTCAAGAGGACCCGGAGAACTCAGACCTACATAGACCCCATAACCGTGATGCACCCCAGCTACATCTTTACGTATCTTTTCTTCCCTTAGGCTCAAGCGTTACTATGTGGGGATTAAATACCTCCACCCCAGTTTACATTGATCTTACATGATTTCTCCAAGGCAACCGAGGTACTGGGCGAGATGTCTCATCCATCACTAAGTCCTCCACTTCCTCACCTGGGAAAACCCATCTGACATACTATTCATTTGCTCACTTCTAGGACCATGTGTATCAGATACGGCTCTGAGCCCTTCCGGCTTGATCAACTCATTTCACCCCTACCACATCCTCCCTGGAATAAAATCCTATAACTCTGTTTCCAGATGTATCTGCTGAGGCCTTGAGACATTGAGATCATGTTTGAAGTCACAGAGCTGGATCAAGATAGGTCCGGGACTCCAAACTAGGCATCTTGACTCGGGCGTTACTGTGCAAATGGAAAGAAACGACTTAAGGATCATTTTCTTTCTCTCATGCCCCAGACTCAGCTGGATGTCCAAGCCTAACTCCTCAGCCTACACTATCTGTGAAGAGCAAAATCCGTCATCACTCAGGAAGAGGAATGACAATGTGGGCCACTGCTCCAACAGCAAGTGGCCCTTAGGAAGACTTGGTTTCTGTTGCTTTTCAGATATTTCTGCTGCTTTCCCTGGTAAAAGGATGACTATTATTTTTCTTTTCATTTTGAATTCAAATATTTCAGTACGGAGGTATGTGAGCCATGGGCTCAGCCAAAGCTAAAGGGGGATTTTAGTGGAAACAGTCCTTCTTCAGAAGATCCTGTCCTTAAATGCTCTGAGCCCTACCTTCATTTGGCCACTGGGTATATACTGCAGGCTGGCAGGTTTCCTCCGGGTACCACTGAGTTCCCCTACCTCTCACCGCCTTATGTGTATGGGGTGGGTGTCTGTACCTGCTCACCTGTTATCTGTACCCCTTTGGCACCGATTATAACATTGTGACACCAGGAGCCGATAAGGCCCCAAGCCCCAGGCCCCTCAGTGTCACTAAAGTATCACACCTCAGACTCAGACCCAACATCAGCTTTCCCCTTAGGATGACCCTCTGCTCCTCAACCCTGCTGGGCTGGCTCTCCCACCTCTAAAATAAGCTGAAATAAAACCAATACTCAGAGCTGCAATTAAGAGCAAATGAGACAGCAAATGTGAGGGGGCTCATCTATACTCAAGGGACCAAGCACATGGCTTATCACCCACCCATCAAAATGTGGGGGAAAGGCACTGGAAAAAAAAATTGAAATCCTGTGCCAAAAAAAGTAGATGAATTTCATCAAGGTGTCATTAAATGGGGCAAGGTTACAGAAGGTACCAAGGCACCATTGCTTGCTGTGGAGGAGCTGGAGAGTCTCCCAGCACAGCTCTCAAAGGAGGGAGTATGGGAGAGGGGGCGGTTATAGAGCAGCAGTAGCTGCTGGTTACAATGACACACTTGGCTAATGCACCTGGGACCAGAACGCCATACTAGCCTCTTTGCCTTAATTAGGCCTCCATTGGCACAGCCAACAAAGGACAAAGCATATTCCCAGGACCGCCTCTCCACATGGAGGCAGCACTCCTTCAGCAAGCTCCTTGCTCCAGAAGCCCGTGGACTAGCACTCCCAACACTTCGCTACTCTGACAAAACAGAAGACTCAGGGCAAGAACAATACTAACATTTCTGGTCCCATTTTTTTTTCTGTGAATACAAATTTTGGGGTACCGCACTGACTCCCATAGTCCTTCCCACCCCCTCATCCCGACTCCATACCAGGCAGGTACATGTAAGGAGCCTGAAAGACGGTGAACATAAGAGAACGGGGCATCCCACTGTGGGTCTCCCACAGCAGAGTGGGAAATCAACCATGAAAAAGCGCAGTGAGTGTACCAGGGTACAGCTCAGGAAATTACACATTCACTGAGTATTTGAAAGGCCTGCAAAGGCCACTGTGTCACATGAATCAATCTCATGGGACCAGAAAAGCAAAGATCTGAGCCTAATGTGATCAAAGTGACGGTTTCTTTTATATATTAATGGCACTTCAAGTGAATGGACTTAAAGGTAGGTGGTTTTGGGTTTTTTTTTTTTGTTTTTTTTGCCCCTGGTATTATTTTGTTCATGACCACCTAATTTGTTGATCTCCAGCTTAAAGGTTCACGACATTCTGGTGGTGAAATAAGTGCCTGCTGAAACGAATAATTCATTCACCCATCACCAGTCCACGGAAATCTTAAGGTTGAGACTCATGAAATGATCGGACCATGAGTAGCCAAACACTAGCAACGTCTCTGGTTCAATGAACACAGGACCTGTGCTAGGCATAGCCCTTGAACGGCGACACTTAACAGAGACAAGAAAACACCCTCTCTTTCCCAGAGCTCACGTCTGCAAAGGGAGAGAAAATGAAGTCATTCCTGTGGTGTGTGCTAAGAGCTATCTAGGTGCGTTCTTTACTTTCCCTATTTCCGTGCTGTGATAAGATGTCCTGTTAAAAGCAACTTAGAGGATGGTTTAGTTGGGTCCCAAGGAAAGTCTGTGATGGTAGGTAGTCATAGCAACAGTACCTTGAGGCAGCTGGCTACATCTCATTCACAGTCATGGGGCAGAAGGAACTGAATGCTGGCACTCACTTTGTCCTCCCTGTTCAGTCCAGGCCTCCAGCTCATGGGACAGTGCTGGCCACACTTAAGACAGCCTTCCCATGTTAACTTAATGCAGACAGCCCCTCACAGGTACGTCCTATGGTAAAATCTAGAGAACTGCTGATGGGCAGGCACCGCCAGAGCACCTCCACTCCTACTGGATTCTAGGTCCTGTCAAGTTGACGACCAATCTTAGCCATCACAGTAGGAAAGGAGATGAAATGATGTGAGGGAGAGCACATCGTCCTCCATGTGAAAATCCACCTGCAGTCAAGACAGTTCAGATCGGAGGGGCCAGCCAGTTCAGATCTCCGTTCTGGGCGTACTAAAGCCACCAGTCACACAGAGCCAGGGAAGTGAAGTCAGAGTTTTTTACACCAATCCATGCTCAAATAAAACCAAAGCAACAGCAACAACAACAAAAACCCCAGAGCCTTCTGAGAATCAAGCAGGTTTTTTTTTCCTCCCTTCAAGCACAGCAGGTATTATTCCACAGCTGGCATAATATGAGCAGGTTCATTATTTCATTCACTAAATATTGCCATATTGAAATTTAATCAGTGAACATAGCAGTGATAAAATGAATACATTCATACACTGTTGTGGCCTATATAAACCGCCAAGCCATTCTTTGCAAAAGCAATATTGCAATACAAAGGAGAAAATCCATAAACGCTTTGGCCTACCAACTCAACTTCCAGAGAATTTATCTAAGGAAAGGATCTGGCTCAGTATAATACACACACACACACATACACACACACACATACACACACACACACACACACACACACACACACACACACACACGAGAAATAACTCAAACAGAAACATCTAGAAATACCTTAATGACTCTGAATATGAAGATTCTTAAAAAGAGGAAAATGTGTTATCAGTTACCTTTCTGCTGATGTGATAAACACATGACCTGAGGCAACCTACGGAAGGAAGAGTTTATACTAGTTTGTGGTCATAGAAGAGGAATCCATGATGGTAGGGGGAGGCATGGCAGCAGGCAGCCAGATCAGGAGATGAAAAATCACATCTTCAATCGCAAACACAAAGTAGAGAGAACAAACTGAAAGTTGGCCAAGGCTGAGGCAATTGCCTCTCAATGCCTGTCTCCCGTGATGTACTTCCTCTAGCAAACTCCGCCTCCTAGAGGTTCCATGACCTTCTCAAAAAGTTCTAGAAACTTGAAGCCACGGTTTCAAGGTGAACAAGCAGAAGGAAACTGAGAAGCATTGAGTAAAGACCATTTGGGAGGTAGGTTCACAATTTCAACATCCTTTTGAAATACCGTCATTATATGGAGCTCTCCATTAAAAATTCCTCACAAACAATTCTGAGAACATTTCAGTGGGATGTCACTGAAGCACAAAAGACATGCGTTTGTCTTGACTTAAAAAAATAAATTTAATTAACATTTGGAGGTTGCTTCTGTGTTATATATCCCACATGTAGGCATCCCATATGGGAGAGTGTTGGGGAGTGCAGTGACTAGAAATCTGCCTCGCGTTGTTGAGAGGAAAAGGAAGCAATGGGGTAAGAGAAGGAGTTTGCTGTGTAAAAATGGTGCGGTGAAGGTCCTGTAACCAGCCACTTGGGAAAGTCGTGGCATGGTGGTACTCACCTTTCACAATCAGCTCTGCATAGTTGGACACACCAGACCCACCATCTGAGCGGATCACGCAGCGGTACTTGGAGACACTGCGTTGAGAGGTGTCTGCCACACTGACTGTGGCTGAGAAGCGCCTGTGGTTGACCACTCGAGTGACCATGAGGGCCGTGTCTCTGCCATTCCATTGCTGAGGACACAGGAAGGGAAGAGGAGAAGAAATCATAGCATCACAGGCTTCCTGGAACCATCAACATAGACCCCATGACCCTTGCATGTTCCCGAGGGGCAGGACTTTCCTGAAATATAATGACACTTTCTATCCAGGCTGAACTATGGCTCTGACTTAAAAATAAATCTAAGCCACCGAATGTACTAGCGCATGTCTTTCAGCCTATCACTCTAAAAGCTGAGGCAGGAGGCTTACATTTTTGAGGCCAGCCTACATAATAAGACCCTTTCTTACAAAATATGAAGGAAGGAATAGAAAGAAGAGTCAAGAGGAGGAATGTCTGGTTGGAAGGATCTGGGGCAAAAGCTCCTCCTAATCAGCCCACTCCTTGCTCAGCACACATTTGGAGCTGGTTCCTTTAACCGTCTTCCCTCCTACTTTCCTTCATCCTCAAAGACTCAATACTTCCCCAAAGCACATTAACAAAACCCATCCCAACCAGAGCATCAGTAACCAGCCTGGCTTTCAGCACCACAGCTGGTGGTCCATGGTTCACCCACCCATAGACTTTGACCCCACCTGCTCTAGGCTGTTGCTGTGGATAGGGGATGCTTACCATGCACTCTTTCCTCTGCCTGGAATGTTCTGTGCCCCTGGGAGCAGCCCTCCCCCCCCCCCGCCCTGAAAATCCATATTCAGCTCGCCCCAAGCTATAGGAAGTTCCCTCTTCGCTCAGGCCACCATCTCAAAGGCAGCTGTGCCTCTCTGTGCTGTACAAACTTTCCATACATCCTGGCCCATGACTGGTCCCAAACTGAGACTGTAAGTCCCCCCACTAAATCAAGACTCCATTTATTTCCTGTGCCTACTGTACCAAGATTTGAAAGATCACGGCAGATACACACATGGGGTTTGTCTTCAGCAACCCGAGTTTTAGGCCTGATGTTCTGGGTTAAATAGATTCTTTCACAGTAGCAAGCTGTAATCACTGGCAAGGCACGCATGCGGATGCATTTTGAGTGGATATTTACTAAGCACCTAGTCTATGACAGAGCCTGAGCTGGGTGCTTTTGTATAATTCTCCGTTTTAATCTTCACAGCCTTGTTGAGGTGTGCATTGCTGCCGTGCTTCTCAGAAGAATCAAATGTCAAAGAGGTTAAATAAATATGTAGAGCAAATACATCCTTCATCCAGGCTTTCCAGCATCAAGTCAAACACTTCCTCCTAAGACTTTATCCTCACTGCCTGCTCCAATGTAATTTTTATCTCTAAGGTGAAATGAGGATTTTTAATTGTCTGGTTGGGTTTAGAGAAACCTGGCGATGTATGATGCCCAGGCCCACAGTCCTTCCAGATGCTCTCTCCCTTGTTTCTTCCACAAAGTAAATAATCTCTCCGTGTCCATAACCCATTTTTTACATGTCATTGTCCCACCTCCCTCCCCTCACAGACATATTAAAATGAGGACACAGCAACAGGCAGGGCCACCTGTTCATCTGCATGGTGACCGATAAGGCAACTGAGGATTACCAAGGCTGTCAGGATACAGTGAAGCAAGAGACAGGAAACAGTCACCAAAGCTCCCACCAGAGGTAAGGACCTGCTTCAAACTAGTCAGGAGACTCAAAGGGGACATTTTCCTTCATTTTATTGTTTTAACATTCTTAAGACTTTTTTGTCTCAAACATATATCACCTCTACATTTACAAATAGTAAAGTAAATGTCACTTTCAAAAGTCAGGACAGCAAGAGAGGTAGCCATAGCCTCTCTCCCAAGCCACAAATGACCTAGGCTGGCCAGAATAAAGCCAAGCAAGGGATCAGGAGTCCCCGGGACTGCAGCTGCCGACCACCTGTGCATGCCTTGGTGTGTCCTTGAAGGAGAGGATACAACTTAGACCCAGGCACAAGAAGCTCACACACACACACACACACACACACACACACACACACACACACACACTTTCACAGTAGTGCAATGAGGAGGTAGAGAAGATTCTGGTAAATATGAGAATCGAACTCTGATTTGAAAAAGGTACTGAATGGATAAGGGGAAGCAGACATCAGAAGATACAGGTACCCAAGGGGTCCATTTCCCCCATTTCTTAGCAAGGTGGTGTAAGAATACTATAGTGATACAGATAAGTCTGTGATGGGCAATTAGATAGACACTGTCCAGCTGGATGTATTTATAATGCTTTTGTTTCTTTGTCTCTCCCCTCCCATCTCTTTTCTCCTCTCCACAAAGCTGCCCGCCGGTGAAGTCACCGTGAGGAAGAAATAAGCAGGCGCATGAACAAACACTGAGCACGTAAAGGAACATTCTGGCGTTACAAGAGTTTTGCAAATTAACCATGAAATTAGCAAAAAAAAAAAAAAATGTTGTTAGTGCAATAATAGCTCTGAAAGATGTCCATACCCTAATACCCAGAACCTGTGAATATATATAATATGTATAATATACATATATACATATATATGTGTGTGTGTATACACACACATGCACATACCAACAAAAGAGACTTGAAAAATGATTCAGTCAAGAATGTTAAGATTCGGAATGTCATTTGGAGTTATCTTCCTGGGACCAACATATCGCAGGGTTCTCACGTTAAAGCGGTGTTGGGGGAAGGCAGAAGGGGGTAACGAGAGTCAGAGAAGGAGGCATAGGCAGAAGGACAGGTCAGAAGTAGACAACTGCTCATCTGATTCTGAAGGAGGGAATCAGGAGCTAAAGAGGTCATGGGTAATGTTTATAACATGGAAGGGAATGGATGCTCTCCAGACCCTTACAAGCATACCCAACATTTTGTCATTGTCAAACAGCATTTTCATCTACAAAGTTCATGTTTAAAAGGCTGTGCAAGCAAGGCTGGAGTGATGGCTTAGCAGGTAAAGGCCCTGGCTGCTCCCCCAGAGAACCTGAGTCCTGTTCCCAGCACCCACAGAGCAGATCATAACCGTTATAGGCATCTACTGCCCTCATCTGGCCTACTCAGACACTGCGTGCACATGGTACACATACATGAGGGAAAATACTCACATACATAAAATTAAATATATATATATATATATATTTGACATTAAAGAAGGACCACACAACCAAATACCAAAACAATCACAACAACTTCACCACTTTTACATTCACAATTTTGTGTGGGCTGCATTCATAGCTGTCCTTGGCCACATGCAGTCTTTGGGTCACAGGCTGGTCACACCCTCAAGGAATGTGGCCTACCAGACTCAGCGCCACGCAGAACTCACTGAGCATCCTTTCTGACTGACTGTTCAAGTCTACAATGGCAGAAAAAACAAATTTTTTTCTGAGTCGTTTGGTTTGTAGAATTTATTTCAGTACCAATAGGAAACTAATACTAAAAGAAAGCATTGGTTAAGTATAAAAGCTTCGTCCCGCTCATTTGCATTTTATCTTGATGTTGTCTCCAGTATTATTTACTTATCTTCTTAATGATGTCAGATTCTGGCAGAACTGAAGAGGATTAAGTGCCTTCCCCTGAACCGTTCACATTTTTTTCTGTTCTGCTCCTGAACTGAGAACCTTTCTCCCACTGAAGGATAGGAAATTGCAGGTTGTCTTATGAAATCTATGGAAAACAGGCCTTTTGATAATCATACTTGTCATATTGGGAGCAGGTAACAGCGGGGCAGGAGCAAGCAGGAGGGCCCAGAATCAAGGCAGAAATAGTGCCGGGATGGACCACAGGCAAGGAGAAATGAAGGTTAAATTAAGAGAGATGAGTGCTCATGGGGTGAGCATGTGCGTGTGGCTGGTTCAAACAAGACAGATAAGGGCAGGTGAAGGCTGAAGATCTAAACAGGCGAGCAGGAACCTAGGATTCTGGAGGAAGAGCTCACGGGCACGCTACAAGACCAGGAAAGAGGTGCCCAAATGGGAAGAGACTTGGCCACATGTAGAAGGGATTCAAACACGATGAGGGTGTGAGAAACACTCATCACAGTTACTGTCCCAGCCCCAGATGAAGGAGATGTAAAGGGAATAACAGGAGGAAATGGTGGTTAAACAAGGAAAGGATCAGAAATCTAGGTCCACGGGCTTGACTGACGCAGGGAACATCTTACTTTTCATTTCTGTTGGCTGATGAAGTACCTTGACAAAAAGCAAATTCTGGGAGAAAGGGGGTTATCCGGCTCATAATTTTGTGTTAAATCCACAGGGCAGAAGCCTAAAGCAGCCAGTCACGTCCACAGTAAAGAAGAGGGAGAAACAGATGCGTGCATGTTTACTACCGAACTAGCTTTTTCTATTCTCCTGCATAAAGTATATGCAGCCCCCAGTATAAAGCCAAGGACTGGCACCTCCCACTTTCAGATCGGGTCCTTGTTAGGCACTCAAGACAATCCCCTACAGACATGTTATGGGCCGACATCTCAGACAGTGCTTCCCTGAGACCCGAACTGTGGCGTGAACACTGAGCATTGTGCGTGCCACCATGCCACGTCTGACTGTCCATGCCATGTTGGACTGTTTCAACTGTTGTTTGAGTAGCTGAATTGAGAAGGTTTTTTTTTTTTTAATTATTAAATCTAACAATTTCTGAAATGTCCTTAAACATGCTACTGCCATTTGGTACTATATACTTATATAAATAAAACAGAGTTCTTATTGCTAGCAATTATAAAATTAAGATGTTGGTGAACTCTGAAAAGTGTTGAAGAGGCTCTCTATCCTGGAATATCAAATATTCAGCCAAGATTTAATTCTTTATGGAAAAATTAGTAAGCATATCCATTTGATTAGAAGTCAAATTGGCTTTCATCTTCAATATAAAATTATGTGTATATACCAAGAATTTAAAAGTATTTCATTATAATTTATTGCCAGTGAACATCTGATTTACATGCCTGTCTTACATATCCTATATACCCAGGGTAAAATTTTTTTTCAGGTTTAAAGGTTGTCACTAGTGGAAAGGGAAGTCTTTGCCTAGAAAAAGTGTTGCCCAGGGGCCAACACTTGAACTTGTGGCTCGTCGTAACTCATATAGCAAGATGAGGAAATTTACATGGCTGAAGGTGGTTCCTGGAGAAGGGCGGCTGGCGCCTTAGGTAGCCTGCATGCGCAGGCTCAGGGAATGAAGACGCTGGCTTCTAAAGAGGCTCTAATAAGGACAGTAACAGCATCCATGCTGCCTGGCACTTTCCCGTCTCTACCTTCTCCTACAGTAAATTACACATGATGCCCCTGAATTCAAATAAGCATTGCTCTGAAATTAGGATTCTGAATGTTTTGCCTCCACAGGTGTGGCTGTTGTTTTTTTATTGGAACTGGCCATGGTTGAATATTGGCCATATAAAGAGCTCAGGTTTTCTACAATAAAATAATGTTTCCTAATACACACACACACACACACACACACACACACACACACACACACACACACGAATTGCACAATTGAATTGGATACTTTGTTCAATTCAGGATTAGTGTGAACACTGAAGTAAAAGTCAAGCTAATATGATTGTGTCTTAAGATCTTAAAACCATCTAACCTATGCCCAGGCTGGCCTCTTACCACATAGCCCAAGATGGTCTGAATGTCCCAAGGATCCCTGGCATGCCTGGGATATAATTCTGTACCACACTTGGTCCTAAGTGGTATTTTTGAGGGCTTGGTTTCTATTCATCACTGTGCACGCTGGGTAGCATACTGAGGATTACTTCTTCCTTTTAAAATCCCTGAGAAGGTTCTCATAGGGGGGTCCTTGGACCAGCCACCCCAGTAGCTCTGGGGAACTTGTTAGCAATGTAAGGTTTTAAGGAGAACTGCAGCTGATCTCCATTTGTAGATGCTGTTACTGGTGCTTGGACTCCGAGTTTTCTCCCCTTTACCTATTCTATTATTAATCACTCTGGAAATGTACTCATTATTTTACAAAACAGAAAACGAGAGGCTGTGGGGTGGGGAAGGTATAATTTCTGCCCAGAGGAATTTACAGGCTGAGGAAAGATTCTAGCAAAACAACAAAAAGGCAAAAACATAAACACGAAATAGAACATTGAAATAGCCGACTTTACAAAGGAAAAGCAGGGTGGGCGTGGACTGACGCCTGCTCTTAGCATAGCCTACAGCAGCAGTTTTCATGGCTGCTGCTCAGGGCCACATCATGGTCGCCTGTGGAGTAGGAATGCTTAGACCTCATCCACTGGGAGCTCTGACTGACTCCAGACACCCCGGTATTCTTATCTTAGCAAACTGATGCTTGATCAAGTATGTCATGGGTCATAATAATCAATAGTCCTAATTAAACACGTGTGATGGTGAACACCTCTGACCCCAACACTTGGGAGGCTGACACAAGAAGGCAGAGTGTTTGAGGCCAGCCTGGGCTATACCGTAACACCCTGTCTTTAATATATTTAAAGCCATCTTAGAGTAAAGATGGAGGAGACGCCGAGAAACATGGCCTGGAGTAGAGACCTTGTGAAAACTGCAGATTGGGATTGTCTGGTTAGCGGGGGAGGCCTGGCATTCTTCGTTTTTAGCAGGTTCCCAGGTATACTGAATCTGCTCTGTGAGCCCCAGCAGAGCACAGCGTTATGTGACTTTGCTGAGGGGAGGAACTGAACCTAGGTGATCTCTCCCAGGGATAGGCTGTTCGCCACCAGCACCCACTGGTTGTCCAGTGTGTATGAGGCACAGTTAGACTCTGGCTCTGTAAAGAAACGTAGACCCTGCAAGCTCCAGACACTTTTGTTCATTGGAAAAGCACCTCATTTCATCTTGCAGGAAACAACTGCTCTGGCAGGCCTGGTTGTCTGGGAATGGTTGCAGCCTCTAGTCAAAAACACACATGTTAGAAGGAGTGTGAGATAGATACAGATATAGGTGTGTGTGTTTGTGTGTGTGTGTGTGTGTGTGTGTGTGAGAGAGAGAGAGAGAGAGAGAGAGAGAGAGAGAGAGAGAGAGAGAGACAGACAGACAGACAGACAGACAGACAGACAGAGACAGAGACAGAGACAGAGACAGAGACAGAGACAGAGATAGACAGACAGACAGAATCAAGTTATAGCACCTGATACAGCACTAGACAGATAAGGTGAAGACTAGTCTAGAGCCATGGTTCTCAGTTTTCAGTGTTCATCAGACTCGCATACAAGGGAACTCCAGAGGCTTGTGCTGAAGGCATATAACTGTCATCTCCAACAGCTCCCCAAATGATGCCAATGCTAATGCCACAGACCTTGATCTGAAGCCCAACAACTTGAAATCTAATCTCATCCTCAGGCCTTCCGGAGAAAGCAAGGAGGCAAACACACCCCCCCCCCGCGCGCCCCCCAGAACACTCAGAACGCACAAATCAAAAGCTGCTGCATCTCTAGGACCACTTCCGGGGGCTGGACATTGTTTTACTGCACCAAAGGCTAAACCCAGCCCAGGCTGTATGTACACAGCCACGTTCCTGACCTCAGGGTGACTCATTCCTGCTTGCAGAAGGTTACCAGAGGTTTTGTCTGGTTACCAACGTAACCAGCTATATCTGGTCAGAGAAGGACATATATTCTCAATCA
>NC_140485.1:72720611-72768111 GCF_964271855.1 Acomys minous | reverse complement strand
TTTAATTAGTCTCTCTTACAGAATGTTCTAGTTCTTTCTAATTTTTTTTTTGTCTAGCTGTTTATAGTTGCAGGTACATCTCTGTATCCATTTCTGATCAAATCCTTAGAAAACTGCCATAAATGAAGCTAATTTTGGAAAAAATATGTGCATGCATCGAAGGTTTTAGATTTCATGTGCCTACTTATCCTGCAGAAAGGATGGGTCCGAATATCTACTGCATCTGCTTGTGTGTCTATCTGTGTGTCCTGTTATTTCTGTTGTCCTGTGACTCCTACCGTCAAGCTACCAACCACAGTGTCCCATATACGCCTGGAACGTCACTAGTCTCAAGGGCTTTTGGCAGAACACCCAGTACCCATGCCCTCCTTCCTAATATCCCCTGAAATATGGAGGAGGGAGCTGGTACTCAGAGAGACTTCCTTGCAGCAAAAGCTATTGTATCTGTCCATTCGTTGTTTAAGTCTAAAGCCTCCCTGGCCAGAGATAGATTAGCAGAAAGCTGGAGACCCCTGCCCAAGCTGCCCCCGCCCTTTCCTTCCACCTCTTCAGCCTGCTTCCACACAGAGTGTTATTACGATGCAATGCCAGCCCACAGAAGCCACTTGTGTGCCCTCAATGAGACTGTGGTGGGGCCGCCGTTCATTACGTCACACAGTCTTTGCTTTTGGAAGGCTCCTGGGAACTATTGCTGTCTGGCCTCTGTGTGAGCAACGCTTAGGATTTTCCTGAGCAATTGGTTTGTGTTTATCTCACAGACGTTGTAAACTGTATATCTGACAAGCTTGGCGTCCCTCTTGTGACCCACAAGCCAGCAGTGGGGGTGCAGAAATGTAGTCGTAGCCTGAGAAGCAACTCTCTTGTGTGCTCGCCTATCTTGTGATGCCTCGGTTTTAATTTACACTATCTTGTCTTGCTTTGTATCCTATTGTAAGCTACCTGAAAAACATTGAGAAGCAGATAAATAAAAGAGATGCGAAAGAGCTCCACAAAGTCTATTTCTGTCTAGTTTCTTCAGCACTCCCATGGTGCTCTACTTTAACATCCTTCCATTTACAGACTTAAGGCTTAGTGCATGCAAGTCAGTACTGCAGCCATACTGACCTTACAATAATTGGAATACCCAGATAAAGTTTCGGAAAATATTGTGATTTTCCCATCTCATTCTTATGACCCAGTGGAGTCAATGCCATTGAAATGACCGTGCTTCTTTGGAGCAAAGTGTACTTTAACTCTAATTATTATAAAAAGAGCCAATAGCACTACTTAATAGTGAATGACACAAAGGAGGACCCTAAGTATCAGAGAGAAACTGTTAGTGTCTGGATGGGCTTTGCTCAGGGAGTTTCCTACAAGCAAATAAAGAGATTCAAATTTAAGAAGAGAGGTGACAGCATGAACTGCAATCAAAATGTATGTAGAGTCCATCTGGGTTCCCAAAGACCATCTTTCACATCCTTGGTCGCCAGGGAAACAACTTTCAAATCATCCTGAGGTACCGATGCGCACCTCTTTGAAGTGAAAAGACTGACCACCCTGGGTGTTGGTGAGGATGTGGGAGAACTTGCACACACTGCTGGTGGCAACGTAAAATGGCTTAACTGTGTTGGAAAAGAGCTCTTTGTTCTTCAGGGAGTTATGTTCATATCTACACAAGATCCTGCCATTCCCTACTAAATATTTACCCAAGAGAAATGAAAGATTATGTATACACACACAGATTTGCACATTAACGCTCACAACAGATTGGTTGTAGTAGATAGAAATGGGAAACAATACGGCAGCTAGCCATCGATAAGTTAGTAGACATGAAAATTATGATATACGGTTTATTATTAATAGTCTGTCATTAGGATAAATTATTCCAAAGTACAAGCTAACTAAATTAAAATTTTTATATACAATGATGTTAATAAACCTCACCTCAGAATTATTGAGGTAAGAGCTTAATTACTGCTTGATTTTCTCTCTCTCTCTCTCTCTCTCTCTCTCTCTCTCTCTCTCTCTCTCTCTGTGTGTGTGTGTGTGTGTGTGTGTGTGTGTGTGTGTGTATCTGTGTGTCTGTGTCTGTGGGTCTGTGTGAAGACAAGCATGCAAGTACCACAGCAGGTATGTAAAGTTCTGAGGACAACCTCAGGCATAGATCTTCACCTTCCGCCTTGTTTGAGGCAGGGTCTCCCTCTGGTGTTCACTGCTGCACACCAGGCTTTCTGGCCCAACAGCTTTCAGGGATTCTCCTGTCTCCATCTCTGTTCTTACCGCAGGCACTCTGGGATTGCAGAAGCTGTGCTACCACATAGGGATTGACATTCATTGTGGGAATCTGAACTGTACTCCTCAGGGTTTCACAGACAGGGCCTCATCCACTGACCCATTCCCCTAAGCTCTACATTGATACAAAGTTCTAGAACATACAATCTAATACACAGTGTCAGGAAACAAATCAGTGGTTATTTATTACACATTGGAGTAGAGAGAGAGATTAATAATGGGGACAAGAACACTTTAGAAGGTGACACCAATGTTCATTATCTTGATTGTGAAGTTATTCACATACAAATACATTCAATTTGTCAAGTTGTATGCCTTAGCATTAAATCTCAATATCTTCAATAAAGCTATTTGAAAATGTCTGGTATTAAATGGAAGCTACATATGGTGGCTCACTCCTGTAATCCCAGCACTTGGAAGGCTGAGGCATAAAGACAACAAGTTTTGGACCAGCCCAGACTACATAACAAGACACTCTCAAAAATAAAGGAAGTGTGTGGGGAAAGAGGAGGGAGGGAGGGAGAGAGATGGGAGAGCAAGGGAGAGAGAGGGGGAAAGGAGGAAGGGAGGGAAGAGGGAAGGGAGGGAGAGAGAGAGGGAGAGAGAGAGAGAGAAAGAGAGAGAGAGAGAGAGAGAGAGAGAGAGAGAGAGAGAGAGAGAGAGAGGGAGGGAGGGAGGGAGACTAAAGGTGATCTTGTAGACACTGCATGGAGAAGCTTAGCTCTACCTTCTGTTCTTTCACAGAACTTTGAGTTTTGAGTGACAGGAGTGAGGCAGGGCTATCACAATGTGTACTCTCATTCTGGGTCCTATCCTCTGGCTTTGTACCCTACTCAGAGACATACTCTCTCATCCTGCTATTGAAGTAAGATCAATGCACAAAAAAGGAAGGAAAAGTAGATTCAAGCTTAAAACACTGTCCTGATGGACTCTACTCAGTGATAGACTCATTTACCCAGAGAACAGACTGTTTATTCCAGGGACATTTTCTAAGAAAAGAGTAACAATTTCATCCAGATATCCAAGGACCTTTTAGTTAAGGATTGATGATGTCACAAGCTCAAACCCTAAGAGATTCTGTTTGTCTTAGCATTAGTAATTATAGCTTTAAAAGCAAAGTTTGGCTTGTCTCAGAGATGCCTTCCCCATTGCTTCTCTTCTCTCTACAAGCCTCTCTCCTCCTGTATCTGCCCCCCATGCCCTTCCAGCTCTCATCACATCTGATCCTCACCCTCATTTCCTTCAGCACCCATCTCTAAGACAAGCTGGAGAGCAATGAACAGGGTAGGGTCCCGGAAGAATATGAGGATGACTGTAGCTGAGACACTTAGTAGCCGGGGACATGGAGAGTGAAGAGTCCACCTTCGAACCAGACAACAGGACTCCTAGTGGAGGGAGAGGAATACCAACTCACCCACACAACTTCAACCCAAAATTTACTCTGCCTACAAGATGTGCAGGGATAGAGATAGAGCAGACATTGAGGGAATGTCCAGCCAATGCCTGGCTACACCGTGGGAGAGAGACAACCCCTGAGACTATAAACAACACTGCTACTATGCTTGCATGTGGGAGCATAGCATAGCGGTCCTCTGAGAGGCTCCACCCAGAAACAAATCAAAACAGACACTGAAACTCACAGCCAGACGTTGGGGGAGCACCCAGGAAGCCCTGTGGAAGTGTTGGGGGGGGGGGGAAACTAGAAGGACCTTGAGGGGACAGGAGCTCCACAAGAAAACCAGCTGACCTGGGCTCAGGGTGTCTTAGGGAGACTGAAACACCAACCACAGACCATGTATGGATTGGACCTAGGCCCCGTACACATATGTAACAGATGGGCAGCTTGGTCTTCATGTGGGTCCCTTAGTAAGGGGAGCAGGGGCTGTCTGTGACATGGACTCTGTTGCCTGCTATTTGATCACTTCCCCTGGAGGGGCTGCCTTGCAAGGCCATTGTGGAAGAAGCTGTTCTCAGTCCTGATGCAGGTTGATGTGTTGGGATACGTAGATGGGGGGATATCATCTTCTCTTTTCTTTTTTTTTTTATTAATTTATTCATATTACATCTCAATGGTTATCCCATCCCTTGTGTGATATCTCCTTTTCTAAGGGATATAGAAGGGGCGTGGCGGAACAAGAAGGGAGGGGGCTATGGTTGGGATGTAAAGTGAGTAAATAAGATATTAATTTAAATAGAAAAAACAAAGCTCATTAGAGAGTGCTTGGTACAGAGTTTGTACTCACAAATTCTAGACCAAGGACTTTAAGACTGCCATCAGCTTCCCCATCTATAAAATGTCACTTAGCAGAGCAGTAGATAAGATTTCACAAGAGCAATATGTGTAGTAAGCTTCGAATCCCTACCCAGTTCTAGCCAATGGACAGGATACTCTCCACAGTTGAGTGGAGAGTGGGGTGTGACTTTCACACGAACTCTGGTGCCCCATATTTGACCATGTCCCCTGGATGGGGAGACCGGGTGGCACTCAGAGGAAGGATAGCAGGCTACCAAGAAGAGACTTGATACCCTATGAGCATATACAGGGGGAGGAGGTCCCCCTCAGTCACAGTCTTAGGGGAGGGGAGTAAGGGGAAATTAGGAGGAAGGGAGGAATGGGAGGACACAAGGGATGGGATAACCATTTAGACATAACATGAATAAATTAATAAAATATATTTTTAAAAAGATTTCACAAGAGCATGGGGGAAAAGCAATGCCCAAGAAACACAGATATTTTAAAATGGCTGCTCCCCTCCACTACACTACCCTTTTTCACACTCATACTTTCTTCCTTACAAAGGGAGGGAACGGACATGGGTCTCTCCCACTCTTACCTGGAGCCAAAGTTTGTCATGCTGGGACCACTTCCCTCCAGCAATGCACTGAAATGTGGCGTTCTGCCCCACATTCACCTCCACATTTTGGAGTCGCAGGAAATGAGGCGCTTTTCCTAAGAGAGAAAACCAAAGAACATATGAGGCTAGGATGCAGTTGCCCACTCCACTTCTCCATCAGGGACAGCAGGCCAGGGTAGGCCCCAAGATCTCGGGATGTTTGCCCGAGAAGATGCCTGGTCAGATAGAGTAGATGGATCACTTCAGAGTGACATCTAGGGAGTAAACAGGGGAACATGCTCAATTCGCAGGTCAGAAATCTAAGACTCTGAGCATTGCACAGTTTGATTCAATCAGGCATCCAGAAAAAAAAAAAGGAAGCCAAGGTATGAATCCTGTCCTATGAGATCCCCAAAGTTCCTATGAGTAGCTACTGTGTATTATCTCTCTGCTCACTTGGCCCACACATCTCTACTGTGGACCTAGAGTGAATGTTGTCCCTGGGAACAACAGTAGAAAAAGGAAGAATCATAGAACTGAAAGCTCATCACATATACATTTATATTATTACATATATATATACAATAAACTACCTACAGCAAGAAGAACCATGAAACAATCAGGAATTATATAAATGTTACATTCATAGTGTTTTGGCTATTTGTACTTTTCAGCCTTGAAGAAAACATCTTTCCTATCTTGGTGCCTCTAGAATTCTCAATGCAAATCAACTATCTGTCATATCTCTTAAAACTTAAAACTCTTTTCAACTTAAAACATCTGTCTAGACCTAAAGACATCTTAACCGCCTAATCAACTAAGCTTAATTGTAAAACTAACCTATGTGGTCTTCAACCCCATCAGAGACCTGAGAAGGAATAGAATTAATTCATCTCTCAGTTTGTAGTTCATCACCCAGGAAACTCAGGATGGGAGCTGAGGACAGGAACCTGATAGTAGGAACTGAAACAGTGACCATAGAGGAACACCGACTACTTTACTGACTTGGTTACTTTAATATGGCTTGCTCCATATGTCTTCTTATACCATCCAGAACCACCTGCCTAGGAGTGGTACCACCAGCAAATGGGCTAGGCCATCGCACATGGATAACTAACCATGAGAGTGTCCCCCCCCCCCCACTGCCCCACAGGCCAATCTGCTGGGAGCATTTTCTCAGTAGAGTCCCTGTTTCCAAATGACTGTATCTTGTGTCAAGCTGACATAAAAACAGCGAGCAAAAAAACAAAAACAAAAACAAAAAAAAACCCACTTAGCATGTATTATCTATTCTAATTTCATGATATCTGTGAGAAGCATGTGCTAAAGGGCAGAAATTAGCATCAGCAAGTCCAAAATTGTTGTGATGGCTAACTTTAATTGTCAACCTGACACAACACAGAATCAAAGAGAGTCTCAAAGAGGGAGGGACTGTCTACACTGGGTTGATCAGCAGCCATGCCAAAGGTGATTACCTGTTTCTAGATAATTTTTTTATTAATTTATGAGAATTTCATACAATATACTTTGATCATATTCACATCAACTCCTCTTGTACCTACACTCTTCACCCTCCCCTCCCTACCCACCCAAATTTGATTTCTCCCCTCCCCCCCACCCCAGTCTCTGCATCAAGTCTAGTTTATGCTGCCCAACTACTTTCTGGAGGGAGTCTGCCCTGGAGTGTTGTCCACCTACCAGGGTCACATCACTGACGAAGAAGGATGCTCCCTCTTCCTGCATCTATCAAACACACTAGCCCCTAGGCTAGTGGTAGAATTTCACGCCACCTCTTACATCCATCCTGGGATTTTATTTGGCTTGAGCTTCCACAAGTCTTGTGCATGATGTCGCAATTAGTCAGAGTTCCTATCTGAAACTGACCTTTTTTTTTTAACCAGAAAACACTATTTCCTTGATTTTATCCATGGTCTCTGGTTTGTACAGTCTTTTCATCCCCTCCTCCACAGTGATCCCTGAGCCTTGTGGGTAAGGATGTGATGGTGTGTATGTACCATTTAGGGATGAGCACTTTAGAATCTCTTATTTTCTGTACATTGGCCAGTTGAGAGTCTCTGTGTCCATTGCTACCTGCTGTAAGTAGAAGCTTCTTTGATGGTGGTTGAGATTCACTGAGCAATAGCAATAAGTCATTAGTAATCAGTCATCTTAGTACTATATGTTTATTTAGCAAAACAGCACAATTAGGGCCTCCCCTGGGGCCTGGGGCCAATAGAGCCATGAGCTCTTGGTAATGTTAGGCATGGTTTCCATCTCATGGATTGGGCCTTTGGTACAATAAAACAGTGACTGGGCACTCTCATAACACTTAGGCCGCTATTGTCCCATTAGGCATATCATATCATGTCAGCTGTTATTTTAATTTTCAGGGTTCAAAAACTGTGAAAAGTTGATAATTTTCAGATTTTTCTGTTTTTGTTACATTTTTAAAAATTGCTTTCTCCTCCTATGTCATGCATAGCACTTTCCAGAACTGTGAAAGCTAGCCAAAGTGGTGAAGCTTCCAGGTCAGAACCAGCTTGATTTCTCCACGTGCCATGACTCAAGCATATGGAGTCTTAGAAGTACGGTCTCATCATCAATTTCTGGAGTCTGATCAAGAGCATTGATGAGAGCCTACAGTGCTTGGGGTTCTATGGGACCCCACTGGACAACAACCCAAAAAGAGGTAACCTTCTTCTGTTACTTAGGATTTTATTTGCTAACATGTGGTCTCTAATTGGGGTATTGTCCTCCTCTTTCAGGGTAACTCCATTAAAACTCTTCCATAGTATACTTATGTACATATTTTAGAAAGCACCTACAGTGGTTGGCTTCTATATGACTTTTTAAAAAGGCCTTCACTCTTAGTGCTCCCTCCTCATACTTGCTCCTTTACACTGTTCTTCCTCCAATACTCCATGCAAATTTAACTCTTTCTATCCTGTCTTTCCTTTTTAATCCTTTATAGTACTCTATTTATATCTCCTCACTTGAAAGCTCCTTCCTCTATGGCCCCTTACTAATTCCCTCATCTCTGTGGGCATCCTCAACAAGCACACACATCTGACTCAAAGCCAACACCAACAAATGAGAGAAACTAGGTGGACGTTTGTCTTTTGCAGCCTGGGCCATCTCACTGAGAAGCATTGTCCTTAATAGCTTAGTAGTCTATTGTGTAAATGTGCCATAATTTCATTGGCCATTCATCAGCTAATGGGCATCTATGGCTGTTTCCATTCACTAGCTATTATGAACATAGCAACAATGGACATGAAAGAGCAAGTATCTCTATTCTAAGATATAGAGTCCTTTGGGTGTATATTCCCAAGAGTGGTATAGCTGAATCCTGTGGGAGATTTATTTCCATCTTCTGAGGATGGATTTTCCTCTACATTGATTTTCATAGTGGTTGTATCAGTTTGCATTCCCATGGACAGTAAATAAGTGCCAAGAGAAAGTGTTTCTCTTTCTGTAGGAGATTATCTCAGTTAAGTTAATTGATGTGAAAAGATGCAGCCCAGTATGGGTAGGGTGCCATTTGCTAGGCAGGCGATCCTACATTTTGTGATTGGAGAAGTTGAGCTGAGAACAATAAACAAGCGAGCAAAAACGCATGCATGTATCCATTTCCCTCTGTCCTGGACTGTGAGTGTAGGTATCCGTTTCCTCATCATTTGCTTTGAGCTCCGATTAAGATAGATTGTAACCTAGAATTTTAAGCCAAATCAATTCTTTACTCTTAAGTTGCTTTTTGACCGGGAATTTTATCACACAACAGAAATTAAACTGGAACAGTTACCAAAGTTACAGAGCAGCACAGAGAAACAGAAACAGCATTCAGTTCAGTTCCTTTTGAGCCCCAAATGCAACTTCGAAGTAGCCACCCTCCTGCCTTCTCGGCCTTGAGAGGGAAGATGGTATTATCAGACATGCCTCAGAGTGCAGAGGAAGAACTCATGAGACAGACTGTGGTGACTCTCCTGGCTTCTCTGTTTGCTCTCAAACATTTTATAAGGAACCCCACTCCACGCTACTTTCCCCTGTGGATGCTTTGAGCTATCTTGACTACCAACATGGGCCACCACCTATAAGACTCTCCAACCCTCAAGGACTTCAGTGCGATCGAGAACACTTGCTGTGAGAATGTGTATACCATCTGCTCATGTTTTTAAACCAGCTGACAACGGTTCAGATACCGCCACATGCTACTGTCAGGGCCCTGTGGCTAAAGTGTCAGGGGTCCAAGGCCCGGATGAGACCACTTGTGCTGCCTGTCTCCAAGTTTAAGATTCCTGCACTATCCATATGATAAATGTCACGCAGTTCCGACGGCTTAAAATTGTTGTCCTCTGTCTCTCCTGTATAATTCTGTAATGTTATTTTTGGAACTTTCACTTCCTCAACCAGGAATGTGCAAACGCTATAGGTCTGTTTTTGTTTCAGTTTTTAAGGGAAGGGGATACCCACCCCCATTCTTGGTAGGGAGTGTGTCTTGGCTCCAAAGTTAAGATGCCCTGTTGAGTTTTGCAAAGGCCACACTTTTCTTACACATCTGGACATGAGTCAAGTAGTTAAGTTTTGGGACATGTCCAGTGACAGATAGTTCTTGTCACTGATTGGCACCTGCCTGTTTCTGACTCCTCCCCTCTTCTCCCTTTTCAGCAACATAGCTTCCTTCTTGATTCTTTCATTTTCATTCTATCTACTTCCTCCCTTCTCAATTCAGAATGTGAGAGGTTGGAATGTCCAAGGGGGTTAATACGCTGGGGAAACACTGATGACTCCGATGTACAGAAGAGACTTCAAACCCAAGTCCCCACAGGAACCAGACAGCTATCAAAATTAACAGAGTGACTGCACTGTAAACCAAAACTAATAAAAACACTACCTTCTTGCTCCATCTTTTTTTTTTCAATTTTGGAAAGATATTTCCATAAAACAAGGGAAAATGTAGCAAACAGTATGAGGACTGGTATTTGGGAGCTGTCATACTACATTGAAAGGGAGGCTCGACCACTAAAGGTCAGCAGAGAGTTGGGTGTGGGTGGGAGCTCTTTGCTCAGAGCTATCAAACATCTGATTTATCCAGAAAAATAAAAAGGGCATATATTATGTGAAATCTCTCACCCTAAAATCTTGACTAAGTTTGAATGACAAGACTGTGCAGTCTTAGCCAAAGCCTCCAACAGCCAGGACCCTCCAGTTTGTGGCCTCTGATAAGTTGCTCTTATATTATTCAGTCTCCTGGAACAGTTCCCACAAGCCAGCTGTGCCCTATCTGGACCTATAAATCTGGTAATGGCTCCCCCCATTCACACACTGTGAGAACCATTGGATTGCAGGAATTTTCTCAACTATCTTCTCATTCTGCTCTCTCCCCAGAGGCCCCTACTCTTGTCTCTATTCTCAGAGGCCCTGGATCATCCGTGACTCAAGATCAGTGTCTTTTTGTTGGGATCCTCCTTGTGTTTGGTCTTCCTGGGGTACCAGGCTCCTCTGAGTCTCCTTCCATCCCCCAGTTCAGCCCCTTCTTCAGGCAAGCACTCGCCCCATCACTCTTTGCCCTCTGCCCCTGCACTTCTGGGAATGAAATTACTGCACCAACATCTATTCACCAACATTTCACCCAAGAGGAGGTGACCTCAGGTCCCCCAGGCAGTCACCAGCCAGGTTTTGAGGTCCTCACTGAGACCGAGTTCCCCTAAAATGGGATCCTGTTGAACAGGGTTAAGAGGAAACTGGCTGTGTATTTGGGGCAAAATGCCTTGATGCTGGTGACATTTAAACTCCTGCAGATGTCAGCGCGGCATCTGAAGACATATTATTGTGCCCTTTATCTCGCTCTTTAAACCTGACAATGCTCAGCAGGAAGCCACACAGTTGAAGTGAAAGCTCTTACATACATTAGAAACACTTGCTGATGCTCTGTAGGCTGAGAGACATGGCCCTGCGAGGTTGTGATGGGGGCAAATAGGTTTGAAAAAAAATTCTAAAAGTCAGCTTAGGAGTTAGAAAGTTTGAAACTGAGTGAGAAAGTGTGCTGACATTTATCAAAGTTATAGCTGCAGTGGCCCTGCTAATGGTTGATCCCAAGACCCAGAAGAGGATGATAGCTATGGTCAAAATATTTCTGGAATAACAACAATCATCAAAAAAAAATTAAATGGGCTATAAAATATGGATGAGAAAGTTTCCATTATAAGAGAAAATAATTTATTTGCAGGATTATGTCTGACTTTTGGTCACTGTTCTGGAAGCTTTGAGACAAACATTTAAAGCCAGCTTCAATGTGTAGAGGAGAAGACTGCAAATCAGTAATGATCGTCTATCCACAACTTTTATAATAATTAATTGAATCATTTATTGATAAGCTCTGGTCATATATCAATAGGAAATATCTTGATGGACAGAAATGGAGACTCATAAAAAAAATTGAAGACATATGGAATTGCTCTTTTCAGTACAGATAAAATCTTAAACACTTTTGAGTGAAGTTAATTCTAAGGCTGAGGGTTTGGGGAAAACACTAACAGTTTAACAAACAGCTCAGGAGTCAGATAGGTTACATCATGTGTAATCCCATGAGCAGACCCAAGGCATGTGTTCAGCATCTCAGAGGCAGCAGGAACACTCAGAGATCTGGAAGCAGCCATACATGGGACAGCTGCCTCCCAGCCTAACCAATCAATTCAGACTAGTTCTCTCCAGGGCCTGAATGCAGTGCCCATGGAGCCACCACTTTCCAGAGCCAATGCTTGTCCTTAGTGCTGCTATTTCACAGAAAGTCAAACACAGAATGTACCTGGATCCAGAAACAGAGCCTCATAAGACCTGATTAAGCTAAAAGGAGACTTTTGGGTAGATCATGTTCCAATCTAACTAGTCTCCTTTCAGAAAGGGGAAATGTGGGCACAGGAAGGGACACCAGGGACTTATACACAGAGATAAAGGACCAAATGAGGTTGCACTGAGGAGCACATATGCAAGCCTAGGAAGATAATCTCTGAGGCCAAATTGTCAACACCTTAACCTTGAATTCCTAGCCACAAGGGCTATTAGAAAAATGTAGTGATCATTTAAGCCAACCTAGTCTCTGGCATGTCCTGACAGCAGCTCTTGCAAAGCCATAAACCATCTGTTACATATAGCATAATCGCAGTGGTAGCTGTTTTCTTTTCAGCCTCACTCACTTTACCGGAGGCCTATGAGGACAGGCAATGAATTTATCTTCTGCAGTTCCACAATCTCAGACACTGAATACAAGCTCAGTAATTGCTTCCAGAGTGATGAGTGGCTGACTCTTCACCACCCTGCTCCAGGTCACCATCGTTTCTTGCATAGTTCTAGAATGTTCTCTCTTATAGTTTCCCCACCCTTCCTATGGCACTTAAACTCATACACCATACAGCATCCTCTGTGAGTTAACTACAACTGTTCCATCCCCAAACAAGCCTTTGTAGCGTTGCCTCTCTGCACTTTGACTAACGTCCACTCACAATGATGCTGGAGGCCCTGAGTGATGAGGTCCCAAGTCACCTGCCCAACGCTTACCTGGGACATTGTGGTACGTCATCTACCAGGACACACTGACAGCACTGGCCTGTGTTCCAAAGCAGGACTTCTGTTTTTGGAAAATTGCAGTTTCCTCTGCCTAGAAGCTTCCTTTGAGAAATCTTAAAAAGCAAATTCCTTTCTCTGATTAGAGGCCCAGCTCTGACCATATCTTTGAAGACCCCTCCCACAGCCACACTATTGAGGGAACCCTGCAGAGTCCCACTTCCCATAGTTGTCATGTTCACAGCACTTTCCCTTATCCAAAATTATCCATTGCTTATCTAGTATTAGACACTTCGATTACTTTCATCCTTTTCACCCCAATGCCAATCAAAAGCCATGAGCACAAGAGCCAACCCTTTCTTACTCAACTCTCTGCTATGCCCAGAAAAACTCTTGAACACACAGCTCACAATCAGTAATTTACTTGTTGGAATGAAGGATGGATAAAACCATGAGCTAGCAAATGAACTGAGCATACGAGCTGTTGGTGCGCCCCCAGAGGACTATACACACTAGCAGTGTTCGCTCATGTCCTTGATGTGACTTTCTCCAATTCCAGCTACTCTTTCATGGGCCTCGCACTGTGTTTTCTGGCAAGGATGTGCTTAAGCCCCCTAAGCACTGGGTTTGAACACAGCCACAATACACCATGCAGAAAGAAAGCCAAGGTCACGTCTTCTAGAGCTACGTTCCATGGCCCATTTGCTGGGTAACCGGCTCTAGGGATTCTATAGGCATGCAATAGACACTTCTCAGCAGGAGGGAGATGGGGCTTTCAGGAGAATCTTCAATTCACAGAAGTCCTAGTGAAAATAGGGAAGATGTCCAATGGTCCTTAGGGTAGAAAGCCATCCAAATGCCCTCCGGGGATGCTCTCCTACAGAGATACAACAAAGAGAAGGGAGTATTTGATGGTGGTCTACAGGACTTGGAGATAAGACATCTGAGGCTAGGGCATCAAAACTAGGTATTATATTGAAAGTGAAGCTTCTCGCCAGAGCACAGAGCTCCAGGACCCAAGGGCAGAATATACCATGCTGTATTCTGCTAGGGAAAACCAAGTGTCACCTCCAAGGAAGACCAAGTCCAAGCATAAAGATAACAAGTTTAGGTAGCAAGGGTGAGTGTGCTGTATGGTGGATAGGCATATGCACAGGGTGTGAGGAAGACAAAAAGCCCATTGGGAAGGCTGCTCAAAACTGAAGAATGAGTGTGCAGTTGAATGAAAGCAGTAAGAAGAATAGGTATTTCCTGATCCTGTTGTCCAGATTTATTATATCTCATTGATGATAGTGATGAAACTAATGAGAGTCAGGGGAGGGAGGACAGGCAGTGCGGGTGAGGGAAACCCATCTGCATGATGACCATCTAAACCGTGCCTTGCTGGGGACTTTGGTTCCTCTTCACATGAGATCCACTCCAGCAGAGACACTTCCCAGGCCTGAGTAAATGGACGGAACCATCAAAGACACCCTGAAAGACGTGACGTAACCTGGAGAGCAGTGAGAGTAATAAGGGATCTAAGCTCAGCGTTTCTAAGGCGCTGGCTGATTACTGACAGAGTGAGTCTCTCTTAAGGAGATATGAAACCCAGTTCCCCCAAACACTGGAACTTGGAACTTGGCATACATTTTTTTTCCAGAGAAGATGCTTTAGACTAGTGAGTCAGACCATGGTGGTCTTATCCCAGGAAGCTGAAAAGAAAGGATGATTCAAGGTCTGGCAAATGAATGTGAGCAGAAGAGCACCATGACGAGGCTGGCACGAGGCCTATGGGCTGGTATGTATGTTTGGGGGGGGGCGGCAGGAAAGATTAAAAGGCACATAGATAAGTACCCATGATGCCTCACGAGGAGACAGTAAACTGGTACCTTATCCATAGCATCATTTCTGTGGTCTGAATAGGCTTCATCTTTCAAACTCATTCGAAAGTTGGGTCCCCGAAGCCAGTGGCACAAAGAGGGCAGTATATGACCATGACAATTTACAGTTGGCTGTCTCAGAATGTGGTAAGATGTGGACAGGTCATCACAGTGGAACACTAACGATTCAATACTGGTGTTAGGAAAAGTGGACAGAGAGTCCCTTCTCATTTCCATGTGATGGTCTGCCTGAACCTGTGCCAGTGTTATGTCCTTCAACCTCCAAAAACTGTGAGCTAATTAAACCTCCTTTCTTTATAAAGTTAGTCTGCTTGTACTAAGAGGGCTATTTATAACAGTAAGAGCCTGCTTCAGAAAATTTGAGATGTCTCAAATACATAACTTAATGATGAGCCTTGGAAAAACAAGAGTAAACCAAGCACCCAAGTGGTAGATGAAAAGAGATCATCAAAACCAGGGCTGAAATTAATGGTGTAGAAACATACTACAAATCATCAATAGAACAACGAGATGGTTCTTGGAAAAGATTGACAAGATCGGCAAACCCTTAGTCAAATTTACCAGAACAAAAGACACAAAGCAGTAAATTTAGCAAGGAATTGAAGACATTAGAACAGATACCAATGAAATTCAGAAAATCATAAGAACATATTTTTTAAAAAAAACCCTACTCCACTAAATTGAACAAAAAAAATAGTCTAAAGGAAATGGGAGAATTTTCTAGATGCCAAGTATTCAATTTGGAAGTCTTTTGTCTTAGATTCCTATCAGGTTCTTTGGATATCAAAATTAAATCAATATGAAATAAAAAGTTAAACAAGTCCATAATGCTCAACAAGGCTGAAATAGTAATTAAAATAAGGCCAGGACTCTATGAGTTCATCGCAGAATTCTACCAAACCTTCACAGAAGAACAAGCTCAACTGTAAATGGGATGTCTATACCAATCTGCCTCCTCAGAGTCTCGGGAAACATAACAGGAGACGGAAAGAATGGAAGAGCAAGAAGAGAAGAAGGGCTCTGTGAATTGCTGTTCTCTGGGCATGACATGACTATTGTTCATATGAATTCATAGCATCTGTTGTTCCCTTCATACGGCCCATACAGTTGATGGCTATAGTGTCTTGGGGCATGGGGGGGGGCAGTGTCCTTTTTCTTTAAGTGTGTGACCACGGGCAGCTCACTATGCCTCAAGGAAGAACCCTACAACCATGCATATATGGGAAGTACTAATTAGACTCTGTGGGTTTTAAATAATTAATTAATTAGGAAGGAAGGAAGGAAGGAAGGAAGGAAGGAAGGAAGGAAGGAAGGAAGGAAAGAAGGAAAATATGAAGCTGGGAGGGAGCGTAATGTGGGATTCTGGGAGGAACTGGAAAGGGAATGATGCACAGATATGCTCAAGATACATCCTATCACATGATGACATTTTCAAGGAATAAATTAAAAATTTAAAAATGTCAGCCTGCCATGGATATTTCATCTGACTAAAATATATTTGTTCAATGTCTCATGGACATATGGGAGAGTGGAGAACTCCCCCTTCCCCCGAGGTTATCTAGAACCAAATGGCTGCCAAGAGCCTGATAGGAATCTAAGACAAAAGACTCCCAAATTGAATACTTGGCATCCCAGCTAACTCTGGCGTTGGCTCCCATGGTCCCTAGGCATCCCCAGACTTTATACTCTCAACCATATATCTATAGGGGTAAAGTCAGAACAGCTGTCTGTACCCAGGACTTGGCTAGATGGGAGCCATGGCTCTTTGCTGAAACACATCAAAGTGTCTTTGACCAAATAGTCCGAGGAGGAGAGCTTCAAGGAGGATTGACATGCTGCTGAGGACTCTTGATACTGTACCATGAGTCCTAACCACCAGGAAAAAAAAAATCTCACCTTGTGCCTACACAGTGTTGATGAGTGCATTTACAAGTATTTTTAAAGAAATAATAGCTTTGGGGTCCTTTTCCCTGTGGGCGAAAGAATGTGCTAATTGGCTTCATGTTTAATGCTGTTCTTGTTGTGTTTTGTTTTGTCTTGTTTTAAAGACAATTGCAGAAGAATCTATCCAAAGGCCTCTCATTCTTCCACTTCAGTGGTCTGAATCCCACTAATAAACAATCAGGACTTTAGACTCCCTTAATAATGGAGAGAGATTCAGACGAATTGTTTTGCCAGTCTCTGCAAATTCCTGGAAGTGCCGCCTGTTGAACAGGCCAGCAAAATTATGGATTTATTCAGGACTGATTGCCTTGGGTATGTAAGCAACTTTGAGGCCTCAAGAGAGAGCGTGAGAGATGCCTGTGAGACAAGGAATTGGGGGTTGCAGCCTCATGATTACCCAGTCTAGCACGGAGAAAGGATGTGTTGGACTTACTGCACGGATGAGCAAGGACCCGAACCTCGTCCACAGCGATGTAACCAGGATGTCCCTTCAAAGAGACGGATTCAAATATCACCTGAAATATACAGGGCTGGTGTCAGTTTCATGGAATCAGTTGTCTACTTCACCTGAAGAAGCCACCCACACCCCAATCACTTTCTATGTTCCCATCAGAACCAGCCAACAATGTCTCCCATTAGTAGAATGTGCCATGCTGCCAAGTGACTTGGGTTTCCAAACATGGCAGAGAGCCCACAATCTGGTGACCAGCAAGAGAAGCCAGCCTTGTGGAATGGCTTAGTGGATTTCAAAAATAACACTTATCCACAACAGCAAACAATCTGAAACGAGGCCCTGGGCCCCCATTGGTACTTCTCTCATCATGGTTTCAAATATATTACAGAAGGAATTATTTACTAACAGCCTAAATTCCTTATTGTTTTAGAAACCAGCATAAGCCGAGGACAGTTGATTTCAGTGTGATTCTGCGGTGAACTTGGAATTCGTGTGTGTGTGTGTGTGTGTGTGTGTGTGTGTGTGTGTAAATTGTATATTTGTATATGTGTTTGGTGACCAGAAGTCGACCTCAGGTGCCACCCATTTTGTATTTTGAGATAGAGTCTCTCACTTGGCTTAGAATTGTCCAAATAACCTAGATGTTCAATCTAGAGATTGCCTGCCTACCCTTTCCAAGCACTGGGACTACAGGAATGTTCCACTGAGCACCTGCCTTCTTTTTACAGGGGTGCTGGGGATCAAAGTCAAGTCCTTATGTCTGCACCATTTCCTAAGGCTTCCTGGACTTCATCACACATCTTCAAGACTAGCTGCAATTTCCCTGGTTGTAGCCAAGAGTCAAAGGAAGCAAGAAGTGTTTCTCCTCTACTCTGATCTTACTGAACCTTTCTACTTCCGTGGGGATTTTACAATTGGGTGTTCTTTGCATCCCTCTCCTCTCACTGAGGAGCACTGAGCATCTGTCTCAGCACCATGGCCAGGACCTTTCACACTGCTCATTCACATTCCCCCAAAACTACATTAGCCACCATCTCAAACTTGGATATGACACTCTGCGATACTTGGCTGGGACTCTTCCCCTCCAACCCTCTCCCACCCCACTATTGTTTTACCCGTTCCTTAGCCTCACACAGTGCCTATATGCATGCTTCTCTAGAGTTGGAATAGTCTAGATCTTCCTGCACTCTGCCCAAGCCCAGATTCTTTCTACCATGTTGGCTGCTAACCCATGTGAGTCTCTCTGTAAGACTAACTCCTTCACACCTCTTTCTGAACCCTGTCAAGCACATTGTGGACTTTCTTTCTCCATCTCCAAACTCTACCCAGTGTTCCCCTTTTGTCTTGCACTTGCCCAATCCCAGAAGGGCTGACTCCTCACTTCCTACCCACAAACCGAACCATCCTTCACACCGACCACGACCTCTGCAAGTATTGCCAGTGCCCTTGAACCTGCTTGATCCCTGCCGCACTTTCCAGAATCTTGGCTCCCTCGGAGTTCTTTTGCTATGCTCTATTCCCAGGCCCTCCTCTTTTCCCTATGACCTTAACATATAAAAATGGTTTTTAGCTTTTCCTATTCTTGAAAAAAATAACTCTTCATAGCAATTTCTTCTCTTCCGGCAGTTGTATTTCTATCACAATTCTTAGTATTTTAATAATCCATTACTATCGATTCCTTACTTCCACCATAAAATGTTAAGTAGCAGGGCGTAGTGGCACACGCCTTTAAGCCCAGCACTCAGAGAGGCAGAGGCAGAGGCAGGTGGATCACTGTGAGTTTAAGGCCAGCCTGGTTTACAAAGTGAGTCTAGGAGAGCCAAGGCTACACAGAGAAACCCTGTCTCAAAAAAACAAAAAACAACAAAAAACAAAACAAAAGTTAAGTATAAAAAGTCTGATCTTTCTCAAATATTCCTCTCAAGATTGTTTCATGATAGACACTGATATTCTAACTAATAAATTTGGTGAAGGTCCCACATGCCCAATCTCTTCTCTTACTTTAAGAAGGAAGATGATGGGGCTAGAGTGATGGCTCAGCAGTTAAGAGCATGGGCTGTTCTTCCGGAGTTCCTGTGTTCAATTCTCAGCACCCATATTGTGCCTCACAACCTTCTATAACTGTAGTCAGATGAGACTTATGCCCTCTTCTGGTGTGCAGTCATAAATGTAGACAAAACATGCACATACATAAAATATATAAATTTTAAGTGCATATGTATTATAATATATTATTTTAAAAAGTGAGTTCAGTAAGTTCCTATTTTGAATCCTAGTGTCTTCATCTATAATTGCAATATCTACATGCAATCTGTATGCAATAGTTCTGAGCATACCTCATGTCACCTACGTTGCCTTCCAATGGACCATCCCTCCTATAATACAGTGTTATTATTTGGGTACCTAGGCACCTCTATCGACTTCTACTTCAACCTCATCCCTTATCTTTGGTGTCTGTTTCATTCTATCTTACTATAATTTCTTAAATATGCCCCTGATAATCCATCTCTATTATTACACAGATCATAGAAAGCATCTGGGATCAGTACCAGTATTTTGATTCAGCCCTTAGTTGTTTTTCATATCTACCAACTTGATGATGTCCAAGATGAACCCTCTGTCCTGTCTCTACTACTCAGCTCAAGCCTGTGGTTGGACAATGAAGTGGTGATAAAATCAACAGGAAATCTCTATAAGGAATCATGTTTTCCAGGCCAGTGAATCCAGTGCTTAGTGTCCTCAATTGGCCCCTGGAGCTCTACAAAGCAGAGAGCAAAGGGAAGAGGGTGGCAGTGGCTGTGAAGAGACCGTTTTCTTGGTGGCAAGATACATCAGTGAAATCTGAGAGCTTTGTGAAGTGATGAGGAGAGTAACAGTCATACAAAAGAGCCGGTGCTTCCACATGATGACCCTTCTCAAAACCCGCAGTCCTTCAGAGAAAACTAACACATGGAACTGTGCAGGAGTTGAAAAGGCATGCAGAAATAAAAGAATGGCATCTCCTTCGCCATGCAGAAAGGGGAGCCTATAAAGAAGGAAGTATTTGTATGTGTGTGTGTGTGAGAGAGAGAGAGAGATTGAAAAAATTAAAGGAAAATAGCTTGTGTAGAGCAAATATATTTAGAAAGAAATTGTAGAAAAGTATTCATACTGTGGAACAAAAAAATGACAAATACAAGAAATTTTTTCTGTTTTGACAATAAATATAAATGGGTTAAAATAGAGGAAAACACCCAGACTGTCTAAATAATCAAAGTCTAATTGTACGCTGTAAGATAAACACCTGAGGTAGAATGACTCAGTAACCTTACAAATAACAAGTGGAACAAAGGCACAATAAGAAAAATGCAAGTGAACAGGAAACAGTTGTTTAAAAAAAATAATAATGTGAATGTTTCAGAGTAGAATTTTAACCAAAATGAAAAATATAAACCATTGTGAAGATTAAATTGGACTCTAAATATCAGACAAGACAATTGGAAGGGGGAAAGAACATATTATTTAAAGATTTTTAACCAATGTCTTTGTCTCTGATCAATCAAATAGAAAAAGCAACACAACAAATATATTTTTTCTAAACATGCTAATTTTTTCTTCAAATGCTCATGTATTTATAAAACGATCATAAGCTAGATTACACTGTAACACCAATAATTCTCTCCATGAATAAAATCATTTAAGTTTAAATTTATACATTTTTCTAACCAAATTTTCTAGAAATAGAAAATGTAAAAATCAAGATCTTAAAGTCATACAATACATCTTAATAACTATGATGTCATAGTAAGTTTCTTCACATGTAATATATATGTCAGTTAAATGAAGTATATTCTTTTTATTTGGGAGGTTCTATTGAATTATTGACAGTCAAGGAAAGAAATCATAGTCTCCAAAAAAGAAATTCTGGCAAGTGATTTTAATAGGAAGATAACAAAAGATAAAGGAGGAATGCGTGGGAGGTGTTCAGAGTTGACTCTGAAGACTCCTGTTGCCTCGGGTGGCGGGGGGGGGGGGGAATGACTGCTCCACCACTCCCCATTGCTATGGAAGGTGCTGATCAATGGCTGGGTGTTAAGTACAGACACTACAAAGGAAGATGCCAGTATCCTCTGAGAAAGAAAGGCCCATTGCAGGAGCTGTGAACACAGAAGTGATGGGTACCTTTGGTCAAGAAAATGTGAGAAGAGATAAAGGCAAACAGGTGTGGAGAAGACAGGAGAATACTCTAGAGCAGGGAGGGAAGAGGTGGAGCTAGTGCAATTCTTAAGTAGACCACATACCCAGAAGGGCAAAGGACACCCATGCAAGCAGGGACCCTGGATGCAAAGACCAGAGTGGAAGAGCTGATCCAGGTATCTCAAACCGTCTGAAAGGACATCCCTCAGCCTAAAGGCTCCTGCGTGGAGTCTTCTGTCAGCTGCAGCTAGAGTGGTTCTAACGCCTTACTGGAGACCTCCCGGTGCAGCGTCAGGGGGAATGGGCCATACGCAGACTCGCTCACCAAAGCCTGGAGTTAACTCCCAGGAGAGACTCGGAGAGGATTACACTAAACAAACAAACAAAAACCGTGATGTATGTGTTTGGGGAAGGATGTAAACATATCAGGCCATAGCTTAAGAGTCTCAGTGTTTCTCTCTGATCGTCTGCAATCCTTCCGCAGGAAACACAGCAAACATTTCAAAGGGCTGCAAAGGCGTCTTAAAAGATAAGAGAAAAAATGTTGGCTTCTCAGAGTCCCTCTTAGGAAGAGGGCTCTTACAGATATGAGAGGGGATTGCCTAGAGTACAATCAAGGCGCATTCTTTTCCCACTCCAGTTCTGAAGGATGAGCATTTGCTGCATAAGAGAAAAGGATGGACATTTCCTATGGGACAGGAGGAGGAGTGGGATTCAAAGGGTGGGAGAGAGGCCATGCTGCTGTGGCAAAGCCTCCTGACCTTCACTGGCGATGCTAAACCTAAAGTGCCAGGCATCAGGCGGTCCTGAGAAAGGGACTGAGCTCTGAGGGGACTTAAGCCAGTATGAGGTGAGTCCCTTCACTTCAAGGGTCTATGAAGCACTGCTCTGGGCTGAATAAAAGGTCATTTTACTTTGGCAAGAAACGGAAAGAAGAGAATGCAGGTGTTTGAAAATTAGTAACCGTCCCCCCCCCCCCACCTCAAATATAGGGCAGGAACGTTCAGAACCACTAAAATAGGAAATAGAATTGGTATCACCTAGAACGAGGAATAGATCAGAAGCAGTAGGCTTCACAGGCATTAAATCAGCTTTTCCGGGGAGGCAGGCAGGGCTAGGGTGGGGTGTGTGGGCTGCAAAGGGAGTTTTCTCACCCGAGGCCCTGCTGAAGGCCCAGCAGTCAAAAAGCCCAGTAATATGAAAGATGACATTTTTGTTTATTACAGAGCTAAAGTCAATTTTAGGACTGTGAAATATGACTTTAATAAATGAATACACAAACCCATAAGGTTCAAAGCCCAGAAATGCTGGAAACTGAATTTGACTCAGTCCACAGGATCTGTGCACACAAGACTGGAGCTTGAGGTCTAGGGAATTAAAAAAAAAAACCTGTTTCGCTCCTGTCTTTGAGTCTCTGGGGAGAACCCTTTCTCATTATGTTTCCTTTGAGTGTGTGCAGATACAGAAATTTGGGCTTACGTGTGTGCTACTGTGCTCGTGGCCACGTGACTGTCCAGGAATGGCTTGAGTATGCACAGGGGTGACACACGCTTTTTTCCACAATGCTGCTCTCAACACATGAGTGGTTTGTCATCACAAAGCTCAGAGCAGAGGAAGTGGAAATAGTCTGGAAGTCTCCTGGCAAGGCTACTTACCTCAGAAAAGGCACAGAGGCTCGAGAAGACAGACCAAATGAGGCAGTGTCTTTCTTTAAAGATGGTCCCCTACCTTCCCTCCCTTTCCTTCCATTTCTGTTCCTTCTTCCTTCCCATCACTTCTAGCCTGACTTGCCTTTCCATACATGACCTGCCTTAATCTACAAAGGGACCCATCCTGGTACCTGTTCCTCTTCCTGTCTTATATCTGAGACAGTGATTGACGGCAGGACGGGCAACATTGCACAGCTGGAGAACAGCAGATTCCCAGAATAGGAAAAGTGCTTCCGCAAAACACAGGACACAGAGCTCAGAGCTGGAGGAACCTGTGCCGGGTTAGAGGAACTTTGATTTACCAATAATGTCCCCTATGCTAGAAAACAGGATCTGCTGCCACCAGATACGGAGAGCTTCTGTACAAATGTGTGGGATATATAAATAGGCCTACCACAGGGCCATGGAGCTGAGAACCCATCAAATGTCCTTTCTTCCTCAATCTCCATCAAAGGGCAGGGTGAAGGGTGGGAAAGTCCTGTCTCCATGTCAATTAGCCTGTATCATATACTTCAAGCCATGACGCTCTCCTGTATCTACTCATAGAAGGCTCTGGAAAAGGCATGGTTGGATCGTGAGAGGCCTCAGTGAGAGCATTTGTGAGTTGATGGAGCTAACCATGTTTACACTGAGCAGTACGGTGGGAACACTCTGGGGATCGAGGAATTAAAGTTGTGGCCTGAGATCTGTCAGTGTGTTGCCATGTGCTGTTGGACTTTATAATAATATATCTCTCAGCCTCGTCCACATCAGAGTTCAGCAAAGCAAAGCACGGAAATCAAACCTGGCCCATCTGCTATTGCTACACATGAGACTTTATTGGAACAGCTCCATCTATTCATTGACACATTCTGAATGTCTGCTTTCATGGCGCAATAAAAGAGCTGGGTATGTCATCCAAGACCTTAAGGTCAAACAAACTAAACATTTTCTGTCTGATGTGCAATATGGATAAGCCAAAAATCACTTGTATCAACATACATGCTGTAAATCTATATGAACGGGGAATCCATGTCACCTAGCAATCCAAATGGTCCCCACAATACTCAACAATTTACTAAGACAAGAGGAGTAAACTAGGGCTCTCTTAGATTAACCAGGAAGCTGGGACACCACTCTCTGGAATATTACCTCTATGCTAAGACAGCCACATGTTAAAAGCTGGTTAAGGTCAAACTTCTGTAACAGACAGTAGATTAAATATCAATACGCAGACTTCTTTTTGGCTCCCTAGGACTCTGCTTAGCTGGCTGTATTACCTAGGTGGAATATACTACATAGCTTTCTCAAACCATGGACCACCTCACCTTCACCAAAGAGCATCTCAAATAACAACTAGAGTGAGTTATTTCCAAGATGTAGTAAAAATAACTTCTCCCCTCAGCCGTGAAACCATGCAAGTAAGAAACCAGAGTGCTACACCTCCAAAGGCAACCTAGACACCTGGCATGCACCGAAGCAAGCTATGTCACATGGGTATCTTACAATGTAAATTCATGGTAAAAAGCTAAACTAGGCTGGCTGAACACCATAGTCAGCCTTAATTTGTGCCACATCTTGTGACTATGCATACAATTTGTGGCCAGGATATCTGTACACTTGACACTTGGTGCCGTGAAGAGTTTATGATGGGATTTGCTTACAAAGCACATAGTACATGCAAATGTTATAACTTTGCAAATTGCAAGTACTGTGAACTCTGAAGTATATATGACACTGTGAATGACAGATCAAGGTTGGTGGACCTGGTACTACTTACAAACTTCTTCACAAGGGGAGAAAAGATATGATGATGATGATGATGATGATGATGATGATGATGATGATGAAGACAAAGGCACCTTTCTCAAAACAACTACAATAAAGCATGTCCCAGTGTTAATGAAACATTTTTAAACTACTATATTCCTTTATTTTCAGCCAGTTTTCTTGGTAAGACATGGCTGTTCTCACAGAGGGAGCGGGGCTTTACCCGATATAAAATGAATATAGTCCATACTCATTACTACAAGGCTAGGATCTGCCTGACTCACCTCTGCATTTCTGACAGGATATTTTGTACTGTGCCTGTAACATAAGTACTCAACAAATGGTAGGTATCATCATCGTCATCATTATCATCATCACCACTACTGCCATCATCCCCTCAGCATCACCATCATGGTCATCATCATTTCCCCCCACTAATTCTAAAGGAATTATGGGAAATGCCTAACAGAGGACAAGGCAATCATTCTAAAATAAATCACAAGTCATTGAAGACAAAATGGGAAATAGATGCGGCAAAATCTAGGCTAAGTATTGAAGGTAATTGAGTATTAAATTCTGATTTTTAGTTGCCAAACCAAAGAAGAAATAGGGCTGAAACTGCCTCATTAATGTAAACAAGGAAACTAGGGATAGAAAGGCATTCCTAACACTGGGTGTGGAACCTGGGGCCACCTAAGAAGCCCTGGCCACTCATCTGCCACCCTTGAGATAACCTTCTGCTTCAGACACTAGAAAATCTCTATGAGCATATACAGGGGGAGGAGGACCCCCTCAGTCACAGTCATAGGGGAGAGGAGTAAGGGGAAAATAGGAGGGAGGGAGGAATGGGAAGATACAAGGGATGGGATAACAATTGAGATGTAATATGAATAAATTAATAAAATATATTTTAAAAAGAAAAGAAAATATCTCCAAAATGCAGATTTGTGACACTTTCTTATTTGACAAACTTCATTAGTGGGGATGCTGACCGAGACTAGGTACAAGGGAGCTTATTGGATGACAAAAATGGTCTAAAAAATGGTTGACGGTGGTAGAAAGCAGAATGCAGTAGTGTTACCTTAAAAAGGCACTGGATGGCACCTTAATCACAGGTTGATTCCATGGTATGGAAATTTTAACTAACGATATGTTCTAAAGAAAATGTCTGAATAATGTTGACTTAAACCTGTCTGGAGCTGTATTCCTGCAAACATTGTGTGGATTGGTATGGCTCTGCGCCCTTAGCCTTCTTCCACAGTAAGACAAGTTTCAAGTGAGAACAGGGTTGAAAGCAAACACGAGGATTTGGCATCCTAATGACATAGTTTAGTTTGGCTTATAAAACTGGTCCACATGAGTTAGGAGAAAGTGGTCCTTTCTTCCCTGCTGGAAGGTTGGGAACCACTGCTCTAGCACTGGCCTGTTGGCCTGGCCTTCCAACCTCGATGGTCTCCATGCTCTGCAAGTTCATTTTCCTGCATATACCTTCTGCAAGACATCCCCCTAAAGGACAGGGTTTCTAAAGGGCATAATTACATACACCTGAAATCCCAGCACTTGGGAGGACAAGGCAGAAAGACTGATATGTTCAAGGCCAGCCTGGAATGCATTGTGAGTTTCAGGATACCTGGGCTATAACATAACACCCTGTTTCAAATAGAAACGGACCACAACAAAAACCAAAGTGGACTCTGGTAACAAAACCTTAAAACAAAGCAAACAAACAAACAAAAAAGAAAACTTAGTTTCCAAATTCCTAAAAATCTCTTACTTGCTCTTACTCCCTCTCCTGTGCCATCTACTTTCCAAGACATCTCCAGTGTCTTGCCCTCCCTTTCCTGTGTATTTATTTATTTATTTATTTATTTATTTATTTTATTAATTTATTCTTGTTACATCTCAATGGTTATCCCATCCCTTGTATCCTCCCATTCTTCCCTCCCTCCCATGTTCCCCTTATTCCCCTTCTCTATGACTGAACATCCTCCACAGTTGAGTGGAGAGTGGGGTATGACTTTCACACATACTCTGGTGCCTCACATTTGACCATGTCCCCTGGAGGGGGAGACATGGTGGCACTCAGAGGAAGGACAGCAGGTTACCAAGAAGAGACTTGATACCCGATGAGCATATACAGGGGGAGGTAATTCCTGTGTATTTTAATTCAGCCTTCCAAGTTGGACCCAGCTGTCCGCTCTTCTCAGACGCTATCTTATTGCCCTTCCAACCAAATAGCCTCTGCCTGACTAGGGTGCTTATAATCTCTTTGACTCTCAACCTTTAAATGCAACATCCGGTTATTAGTTTTTAGGAGGCTTCAGTGTGTGCATTCCTGCAGTTTTAGGGAGCCACATGGACTCAGCATGCTGACACTGTTTATCTCCACATTGCTCCTCTCCCGATGACCTCCGGGGAGGCAGGGGCCATCCTGGGTCACCTCTGCATCCCCGGAAACGCCTCTTCAGTATGCGGTGAATGAGTAAACAACTGAGGTCCTTTCTACACCTCTATCCACTCCAGGAAAGGCAGTGGGTACAAAGGTATGTAATTATTACCTGCAAGGAAGAGAGCAAGGTTAAGTGTCATACCTGGTAGAAATGAGGCCAGAAGGTGCTGATGGCAAGCTCCGCCTTCACCCAGCCCTCAGTGACGACCCCAGACACGTTCCAGACAGGGTTCCCTTGGGGACCACCGTTCACCTTCACGTAGACATTCAAGGCTCCCGGGCTAGAGCGATCTCGGCTGGAGAAGTAGTAATGGAAGTCGATGCAGTGGGTGTCATTCTCCTTCAGGGTTGGCAGAAGAAGATGGGCTTTCTGGCCTGAAGCTCTTCCGGAGCTGTTCACCATCATGAAGGACCCTAGAGACCCACAGCGGGCAGCAAACAGAGACAAAGAGAGAAAACGTCCTTTTGAAAACTTGTCACCCTCATACATGGAACTGAGAAGGGAAGATGCAAATGGAGTCTCTTTACGTGTCAAGGTCAGGTTGACTTTGAGGAATCCATAACCCGTCTCAGAGTCTGAGGACTTCCATAACTGGGGATAAAATCGCTATTCGTGGTGGTATCGGAAAAAATGAGACAGTACAGCATTTCTGTCCACTAGATCACTCATAACTAAGTGCCAGATCTTGAGGGAAGCAAGGGGCTAAACTCCCAACAAGGAAGTTAACTGCCGTCTCTACAGGTGAAAGGAAATGGGAGAATGCCTCATACAAAGCTTGGGCTTGTTCCAGCCTAGGTAGAACCCCTACAATATGGGAAGGTCCAGTGTATGGACAGACTCCATCTGGACTTCTGCACTCAGCATGGGAGACTCCATAGGAAAGGAGACCATACACAAATAGAGCGCATCTGAGGATGAAATAAATCCCCCTGAAAGTGTGAGGACCTACCATAAGATCCCTGAGGAGGAATGGCAGTCACTGAGCACTCAGAGACTCACGTTTATATTAGATGTCTATTTGCAGAAAGTACAGCTGTTTCTAAGCAAGCAAAAGGCTGTGTCATAGGCAGGAGCAGGCCTCTTTCCAGCTGTTATGACTAATAGAAATCATCTCCTGTTCCTTACCCTTTTCTGGACCCAAATCCTTTGGCACTGACTTTATAGTTCCCTCTGTGGAATCAGAGGCTATCTTCACCTTGGGCTCCATTATATGACATGTTAATAGAAGTCAAATAGATGTTTAAAGTTGTCACTCATCTTCCTGTACGTGTGTGTGTGTGTGTGTGTGTGTGTGTGTGTGTGTGTGTGTGTGTGACAGAAGCTGATGTTCCAATTGGCTTGAGATCAATAATTAACATACCCAGATAAGTCATGGGTCAAGAGCCAAGCTCTGCCACTTGGAAGCAAGATGCACGGCCACGTGGTCAACATATCTACCCCACATCAATCAACTTGCAATCGATGCACAGATCCATGTGTGTGAAGAATCGATGCTTACTGCTGTTTGCCTCCTGTGTGTTCATACAACATTGCGGTGACACTGGCTAATGGATAAAGCGTCCCAAGAACAAGATTCAAATCCATCACCGTGAAGAGGCACATCTCAGCTCATTAAACAACACATTTTATAACAAGGGAAATCCGTGCTAAGTGCAACCAACTGCCCAGAGACAATGTGAGGCCTCCTCACTGCAGGTGGCTCCTCGAAGCCTGCAGCAGCCAGGATAGCTAAGGGAATTTTGCAAACAAGGTGGAAGGCTGAACTCAAGAGACTTAAAAGTTGTATGATTCTACTGAATAAAATGCATCATAAAACACAGGAGATAAACTCCAGTAATGCTGGGGTAAATGTTTTCCATTTAGAAAACCAGCATTGCTTTGAAATCTTATTGTGACCACTAAAATCTTCATTCTGGTTGAAAATTTAAGACCCACTCCCCTTCTCCCCAGGCAAAATGAGCCACTTCAGTAGCTATAAGTCGCCAAGCTCACCCTTATGCCAGAAGGACTAAGAGCTATAAATTAATAAGGGCTGGGCTATCTACCTCTTGTATGGGTTTTAGACAGTACCGACAATCTACACCTTGTCCCCTGGGTTCTGAGAAAATTTACAAGTGGACACAGAAGGGAGATCATCTTTAAAACCACTATACAATTGCCCACAAAGCTGGATTACAGAAAATACCAGTCTCGAAGCCAAGGTGGGCTTCTAGCACTCCCCACATCCAGACATAAAAAAGCAACTACATGCCCTGGAATTCATTCCCAACTCAAGCCAAACTCCTAGGTGCAAAGATATTCTTCTGGGATGGCCGCTGGGTGGGGTTGCGGTGGGGTTGGGGTGGGGGCATTTAGAGGAGTTCCTATTTTTACAGAAAGACTCAGAAAGGAAATCAGATGCCAAGAACAGAGGAAACAGGTCAGATTTTTCAGTAGCCTACCAGCCAGAAAGCTCACCCAGCTCCTGGGCTACGGAAGAGGAACAAGAGTTGTCTAGAGTGTGAAGGACCCTCCTTCATGACCTGGAAGTAACTGAGGATAAGCGGACAGATGTATTACAGATGGTATCTATTTATTCTAAGCCCCCAGTGAGGTGGCAAGGAAGAATCAAAGGGCAAACTGAGGCTCAGAGATGAGGCTGAGCCAACATCCATGCCTGCCCTGCTAGTCTGCATGCCTGCTTCTGATGGGTCTCCTCGACAGATGGCTTACGGCTCACAAGTTTCACAGAGTGGTGGGATATCTTTGCCATCACATGTTATCTCCCAGGTATCTCTCAGGAAGGGAGACAGCCTGAAAAGCGAAATGTGCTAGGCTCTCCGTGTCCCTGGTTGCATGGTTGCTTCCACATACACTCCGCTCCTGCCCATCTGCCAATCTACACCATCACACAAGCATCTGCACCTTCTTACACCCCACAGCACCAAAAATGAGAAATGGGCCTTTCCACCGGCTCATACCATCACCTTCGTTCAGCTTCGGGAGCTGAGCAAGCCTGTAGAGGATGTGGCATTTGTCCTATTGAGTGCAGCCTCATATGCAACTTTGAACACAGTGACAGAAGAAGTGCCCAGTCTCCTTACATCATTCAGAGGGACCACAGAACTCATTTCCAAAGCAGCAGAATTAGGCTGTGCACCTGTTCCATGTTTGGTCCTTAACAGCTGGCTTCCTCTCATGCCCACATCCATCCTTCATTATCTTCTCTTCCCAACGAACGGCCCTTCATTCACAACCTCAGCATCACCTAAGAGGTCAGAGGGCGTGAGGATCTCAGACCCCTTTACTCCTGTGGCATCTGCCCCGATCTTTCCACCAAGATCCTCAAGTGATAATGCACATACATGGAAGTATAGGGATGACTGGTCCCTTCTCTTCTCCCAGCCAAGCTGAATGTTCAGGAGTTCAAGAATTCAGGAGAGGCTGGCACCACAGTGAAAGAGCCCGGATAGCCATGACTATATTGCAGGTCACTCACCTTTCAGGAGCAATCATTTTGGACCCAAATGGAGTCTTTAGAAAGAATAGACTACTACTGAGTTATGGAGCCAATGAAAATTTGAGATTTATGTTTCCACAGCAGTGTCATTATCATCTGGGCTCCTCATTAAGACCCCTACTATCTCTCTCGAGTCCCTTTATTCAAGGAATTGAAAATCTGAAGCCACGTTGCAAGGTGCTGTAAAATTGGATGCCAATGAGAGAAGCAACCCCGGGTGGTTTGAATTAGAAGGGAAGATGTAAAGGCACAGAGACAGGAAGCTGGCACAGTCAGGAGAGCAGGTGTAGTGTCTTAGAGGGCATGGGATGATACACCAATAGCCCCTCCATGAGAAGTCTGGCCACGCCCTCGAGGACAGCATGAAGTCCAGAGCATCCCTGAGCCATTTGCGCCCAGGCCTGCCATTTCTAAGATTATTCAAGTGCAAGAGCCCTATTCTACAGCAGCTCAGTGGGGCCCTCTTTGATCAACAGGTTGGCATAATTAATATCATCCCAGGCTGTCGGTTTCCTAGAGATCAAAAATGAGCCAGTCATTATGCCGAGATCAGTCAGAAAAAAAACAAGAAAGAGAAAGATTGTAAATACAGTCTTTTCCTTTGCCCTTAAAAAAAAAAAAAACCGCACCCAAGTGATAAGGTACATAAAACAGCATTAGTTTCTTCATAGTTATTATACATAACACTGAAAATAGTGGAATTAAACTAGGAAGTACTCTCTGGCTGGTCATAAATTTTGCATTTCCCCCTCCGTGCATAATAATGCCTTGATAAGCTCCCTGTTACTGATGTGTCTGCCACACAGATACCCTTTTTGGAGGCAGCACGCTTCTCAGTAGCAGATGGCGGCTATTGTGTTTACACATGAGCACCTCAGGATTGCATTTCCTCACGTCGGCAGTAAAAAAAAAAAAAAAAAAAAAAAAAAAAAAAGAAAGTCCTAATTGAGTTTTTTAATGGCTTTGCACATTGTTCATTAAGATTACATGAGTGTGCTCGGGCGACTGGCAGCTGAGGGCCTGCAGCTCTGAGAACAAGAACACAGAATGGTCCCTGCAGACAGGTGGCCCTCCAGCTTCTAGCGCCAAGGCCTATGAAGGGAAACAGGATGGAGACAGACCGGAGAGCCGCTGGAAGCCAAGCAGCTGGAGGAGCCAGGAAAGGGTCGCACATCTCCACCAGACGCCTTGGCTTCCCTTCCAGGTCGGACGGTTCTTACGGAGGTGACTATGAGAAAGTTCCCAGCCCTCAGTGGGTGTCCTCACCTATAAAATGGGGTGTGGAAATTGATGTATGAAAGTTTGGCATTCATGTCAGTGAATACTAAATGATAAATAGTCTTCTCGACTCAGTGAATGTGGATTTTATAACAAATAGTAAGCGGCAGAGGATGTTATACTGACCTGATGAGTGACAGTGAGTATTTTGTACATATCAGGAACTGGCCTGAACACCACTTAGCATTCCAATGAGGCAGTATCATGCTAGTCCTGTTTTCAGAAGATTCACTGAAGCACAGACCAGGGCTAGGGCCTCAACTCGTGGTGGTCAGGCTGTGAGTCAGAAATCAGGCTGTGCCTGCGGCTGTGTTTGGCACAGACCTGAAAGGCACATGGTCTCTGGAATACCTAGGAGTACTTAGTTTCCCGGAGGCAACATGATATCTTCCCCTCTTCTGGGGAAACATGCCTAGAGCTGTGCGATTCAGGTAAGGGCAGCAGAGTCATCAACAGCAAAAACTGGAATGAAGTTAGCAACTCAGAGCCTCGGGTTTCCTTGTGTCATGTGATCTCAGACAAGCCACTTGCTCGGCACTAAGTGGCTTTATAAAATCAGGTGGTTGAACGGAAATCTCACCTATACCTCTTTCCCCTGGACCATGTCAAACCAGTCTCTTTAACTCTCAACTTCCATTTCCTCTCCCTCAAAACGGCCATAAAAACCCATTTCACACTGTACTGTTCTCACAAGGATTTCATGAAATGTTGCTTAAAAGGTGCCGAGAGAGGGTTATGGCTTCTTGGGTCCTCAATCTTAGCTTCTTTTCTAGCTTTCCCACTGTGGCTGATTTTTTTTTTCCCTATATAGCAGAGAGGGCTTACCAGACTGAAGAGAAACCAGCCAGGAATTGGAGGCTAAGGACATGGCTTGGAGGATAGAGTGCTTGCTGTGCAATCATGAAGACTGGAGCTTGGCTCCCCAGCACCCATGTGCACACCCATAATCCCAGTGCTGGGAAAGCCAGAACCTGAGGAACCAGGGGCTTCAGACCACCTGACTCCAGACTCTGTGAGAGAGACCCTGCCTCAAAAAAAAAATTAGGTGCTGAGCAATAGAAGGTACGTGACGTCGAGGCACATGTGTGCATGCGCATGCGCACACACATGTGCACACATGGACACCCTTTTAAGAAGGGAACAGAATAAAGCACACTGCCCTACCCATACCTTCTATAGCTTATCAGTCATCAAAGTCTTAGAGAACCGGCTTCTTAGCTCTTCAGATCACCTGTCTTCTTCCTCTTCTCTATGGTCACCGCCCAGCAGGCAAGCCATCAGGCAGTGTTCTTCCTGCTTGACTTCCTGTTCAGACGTCCACCGAGGATGGGCTATGACTGGAGTATGAGCCAAAAAAACTCATTCCTCTCCTAAGTTGCTTCTGACAATAGTGTTAGAATCAGAGCAACAGAAAAGAAAGTAGACTAAGCCCCAAGCGTCTTAGGTGCATAGGTCTCGCTCAGGCCATACCCTTACTCAAATCGATGCTACCCAAGCCATCAAACTCCACAAACTCACTAACCCTATGTGGCTGCCACAAATTCCCAGAGAGCAATTAGACCTGCGCCATGGTCTTCACACAGCAGTGTGTGAGTCCATTGTATCTATTTTGAATGAGACCGGATTTAAAAGTTCACATTGATGAAATTAAGCTGTCTGGCCACAAAGCAATTGGGTGGGGGTGGGGGGTGTAATGGGGGAAGGAAAACAGTAAAAGGCAGAATGCACTGTCAGACTTGAAGATACATGTGCAAGAGACGCACTTAGTGTAACCAGCATTGCCATGAAAACTTATCATCATTAAGCTGATCAAAAAAATGTAACAGTAAACTAACAGCCACAGTAACAAACATATCATTCAGCATTACCCATATTATCTGTGAAAGCAATCTAATTACCACGTGTCAAAAAGGGGAAAGAAAGTAGCTTCTTCTTTAATATACCAGAAAATGGGGGGGGGGGGGAGGGTGCTAATTACAACCTAATAGATGCATAACATGTATTTAAAAAAAAGAAAAATAGATCCAGAAATTTCAAAGGAACTGGGCATTGTGAACATTTTTGTCAGTCAGTTTGTGTGAACAAGTCATAAGTGTCTCTGTAATCATCCATTCAGACCACTAAGTTGGGATTTATGCATTTCATATGCAAATGTGTTAAGGCAATTTTCTAAGAAACTGTTATCTGATAATCCATGTAGGTGTGGATAAGATTTAAAAATGGAGTGTACCTAGGTGATTGGATTTGAGGGGTGTGGGACAGAAGGGGCCCTCGGCTGCCCATGCTCTGTGTCTTGATTTAAGCAGAAGCAGGCGTGGGGTCCATGGGCACTTGGGTCTTTTCCCCATGCACCAGAAAGCTAAGAAACCTTTCCTATTGTCCCTCTGAGACAGTATTAAGGAAGAAGGGAACAAATTAAAGAAAAGAGAGAAAGGTAAAAGTAAAAAGGTAGGAAGAGAGGCGAGGGGAGGGAAGGATGACAAGAAAGACAAGAAGGTGTGAGTCCTGAGGAGTGAAACACGGGAAGGAAAGGACACAGATGCAGGAATATGAGGGAAGGAGAGAAAGATCTGACCAGAGGGAAGAGCAAAATCCAAAGCGTGTGCGTGGACACACACACACACACACACACACACACACACACACACACACACACACACACCTTCACAAAAGCTATGGCTTACTTGGAGACATTTGACTGTTCTCCTGGGCTCCTTCTGAGAAAGGGAAGGAAAGAAAGGGCATTCTCCATGAGTCTATTGTGGGACAAACATAGCATCTCTCCCTCTCCTTCCTCCTCTCTCTCCACCTTCTATTCTCCCTCCCCCTCTCCCTCCTGTTCTCCCTCTTCCTCTCTCTCTCCATCCCCTCTCTCTGTTTCGTCAAGAATTCATTTCTCTCTTTACCAACTATACCAAACACATACTACCCACTTTACCACAATCAGTTTCACAAAGAGCTTGTTATTCTCACGATTTCTTACAAAAAGGAAAAGCAGACTCTGAGTAGCTACACTTTCCTCGAGGCCATATAGTTAACATCAACACTGGGATTCAAACCTAAGCCGCTGCCATTACCATTTCAGTTCCTATCCTCATGTCAGTCACGGGCATGCTATGCTTTGTGGCAAGGGATCAACCCAAACTCCCTAGGGTTATATGGTCTTACTCTAGAGAGATGGGACAGATAGGAAGAGGGGTACAGAGCAGAAGGAAAGAGTAAAAATGTAATGGCCTGGAGAGCTGGTACCATATGAAGAGTAGAGAAAGCAAGGTGTTTGTCAGGCCCAACATGTTTCTGACACTCACTGGGCTAAGTCCTTTGTGTCTACCACTCAAAACTGAAAGGACATGGAACTACAATACATATATATTTAAACCCCCTAACACTTCACACATCCGTTGGCGAGGTAATATTTTGATTAGTCACATTTATGCTCCAATTACACTCAGAATGTTCAACTGCGGCAGACTCTGTAGAAAACACTGAATTATTACTTCGTATATTTGCAATGGGAAAAGATACAAATGGAAAGGGAAGAGGGGGGTAAGGATGGAGAAGGAGAGAGACACAGAGGAAGACAGGCAGAAGGAGAGAGAGAGAGGAGGGAAAGAGAGAGCAAAACAAGGAGATGACTAAGGCTGTTAAAATCATGCAGCCTTACTTTCCCATTACTAATTTTGGGTCATTGCTATTAGTTCCCAAGTTTTAAAATGCCAGAGCTGGGAAAGACATACAGTGTTGTTTTTCCACTCAGTGTGTGCTTTTATGTTCCCTTCAGAAACTGGTCTGAAAGCAACCTGGCCAAGATATCCAGTGATTGGCAAGGTCAACAGAAGGGACTGCTTGTCTTGGTTTGTGTTTGGTTTTCGCCTGGGAAGTGCTTCCATCTATTTGCAAAAGAGGTCCACAACCTCGTAAACAAAGGCTAAGAGCTTCTCTGAGCTTGAAAAAAAATGTCTGTCCTGTTGATACTAGGAGGAATTTCGTGTGTGTGTGTGTGTGTGTGTGTGTGTGTGTGTGTGTGTTCCTTGAGCCTACTTCCTTAGGTACCATCCACTTTTGTAAGACAGGGTCTCTCTCGCTGGCTAAGAGCTTGCCACATAGGGCAGGCTGGCTGGCAGCAAGTGTCAGGGATCCAGCTATTTCCAGTCCAGAGGACCAAGGTCAGGTCCTAATCTATATCCCAAGCCCTAGGGATATCACATGCTGACTCCATAGTTAGCAGGCCACATTGTGAAGTGTGAAAGTGAGTGTGTGCCCCTAATCAATGGGTCTTTCAGCCCATGGAGTTCTGCTAAGGTTGCTATAGTCCCCAGTCCCACAACATCTGTCCCTCACTCCTCAATCATCTCCTATGTAATGTTTCTCACCCACAACTTGCAGAAGACTTTTAGAACCTGCATTCCTCAATGTCCCCCAAATGGCAATCCAATCCTGCTGTCAGTTTCCTCATAATAATCCACTGGAATCAAGCATTTTAGTAAAATTCACAAACTTTTTTTTTAAAGATTTATTATTTATGCAGTATTCTGGCCACACGTGTGCCTGCCCACCACAAGAAGGCACCAGATCTTGTTAGAAGTGGTTGTGAGCCACCATGTGGTTGCTGGGAATTAAACTCGGGACCTTCGGAAGAACAAACGGTGCTCTTAACCTCTGAGCCATCTCTCCAGCCCAAAACTCACAAACTTTAAATAGTTGTCCTCCTGCAACTTTGTGTCTGACACTTCAGGGGAACAGCAGACCACACTGAAAAACATCTCAGCTTCTGGGAACCGCGGCAAAGTTAAAAGGAATCACAAGAATATGGAAGGTCTCGTGATCAGTCAGGCACGTGTTTGGGGGAAGCATAAAGAGAAAGAAAACAATCATCTTGAGTAAATAAAAATGTGAGTGACTGGGGTGATGAAGGAGGTGTCAGACAGGTTAAAAGAAAACAGAATGTTCCATGCAGATAAAATTTCTGTTTCAAAGACAGAAAGTAAGCGTCTTAGATTTGTGATGTAAGTACCAGTAGTCTTTAACCTTCATCCTCTTGGCCGATAGACAAGAAGACTTAAGAGTCACAGAGGTGCAGAAAGTTGCCCAAAGCCACATAGCCTAAAGAGACAGCACTAGCTAGCATTTGATCTTTGTTGTGTGTCTGACTCTGAGACCAGAGCCATTTCTCCCTAAACCAGCAAGTCCTGAGCTATAGAATGTAACCAGAGCACCTGGAAATCATCTTAAAGTTTGCTGGGTTCCACCTGCAATCAGTTTGGGGTAGAGTGCAAGAATTTGCATTTCAGATAAGCCTTTAAGTGAGGCTAATGCAGTTGATCTCTGACCCCACTTAGTAAGCCAGTGCAGTAACTGGTCTGTAATTGTCCAGGCTCCTGCCTGAGCCAGGAGCCTATGAACTTAAGAAAATCAACAAATGTTCCTGGGGCCACAGGAGGCTTACCTGCTTGGAGAAACTCCCTTTTCCCCTGAGCCACACCCTGTCTACTTCTTACAGGGACATGAGGTCTCTGGCCACTGGACTTCCCTTGTAAAAGCTCTGTCTACTGTCCAGCCTCAGAAAGCCCTCTCCTCTGGACTGAGCAATCTCTCTCCTATCATTGCTAATTACCAAGAATATCATTAGACATTCATCAACTCCCCCAAATGTACTAGGGTCTGCATAGAAAATAGCACAATAATTATTCCTCCTCTTTCACCATCCTCCAAGGAGCTACAAGAGTTTGACAGCTGTTATCCAATTAATCCTGACAGCTTTTTTTTTTTTTAATCTAAAAGGTATTTTTTCCACGTAAGATGGGAAAAACTATTTCCTTTTTTTTTTTTTTTTGAGAGAAGAATGAGAGCAAAGAAAATACAAATAACTTAGCCAACATCACTAGAGCCATTTATTGCCTCTTTTCTTCTACAGAGTCATTGAAATAATGAAAGATAAGAGCGCGGACTCCAGACTTAGATTGTCATATCCAGGGCCAACCCTGCCATCTCCCAGCTGGGTCTCCTTTAGCAAGTTCCTTAAGCCCTGTCACGGTTACTGGGAGTATCTCTGAGCCCTCCTATGCAGGGCCAACCCTGAGACAGTTGATCTCATGAGAGGAAGCAAGTCCTACCTACTCTCACTGTTCATATAGGCAAGGGTCCGAGGAGAAGCCATGAACATCCTTTCCACCTGACCCTAAAGAACATGCCTATTTGCCAATGGGTCCCCAACTATGATCCCTAAGAACTTGCAGCGGAGTCACCAGGTACTTATAATAAATGCAAGTTCCTTAAGCCCTGTCACGGTTACTGGGAGTATCTCTGAGCCCTCCTATGCAGGGCCAACCCTGAGACAGTTGATCTCATGAGAGGAAGCAAGTCCTACCTACTCTCACTGTTCATATAGGCAAGGGTCTGAGGAGAAGCCATGAACATCCTTTCCACCTGACCCTAAAGAACATGCCTATTTGCCAATGGGTCCCCAACTATGATCCCTAAGAACTTGCAGCGGAGTCACCAGGTACTTATAATAAATGCAAACCTTCAAGCCCCTACATAGACTAAGCCAAAGCTCTGTAAGGGGGCGTGGGTGTCCAACTATGGGCTCAGATGGTCCTTTTGGGAATACAGATACACAATCCGTTTTGAGAGCCACATCCTTGGTCTGTAGGTGACCCAGCAGAACACAGTAGCTAGTGCCAGCTCCTGCTCTCTGATGCTCCCTACTTTGCCTTGATGAAATACTGTGTTCAGAGTCTATGTTCTTGATACTTAACTGGACTCTTTCTTGAAGCTGCTAGGTTTCAAACCCAGGACTAACAGCTGAGGTGCCTATTGAACACATCAATGTGGACCTGGCCTCCAGGTTCTCCCTGCATCCCTCAGTCCCTTCCTGTAACATGGTGCTCCTGACTGGCATACCTCACCCCCTACCCTCAACTCTCCAGCCCAGGGGACAGGCTGCTCTTCCTTTCCAACCATTCTGATTACCCTACCCGCTCTCTCTGTTCCTTTGGGTCTTCTGGCTGCTGTACCTCCCTGCCTATGGCCCAGTTCAATCTGGACATCTCACTCAGATGTCCCTGTCCATGCGTCTACCTACACACCCCCTTCTATCTACAATAAACCTTCTCCCCCACCATACCTAGGAGCAATTGTGCTTTCCTTTCCCTTTCTATTTTCTTTCTTTCTTTTCTTCTTCTTCTTCTTCTTCTTCTTCTTCTTCTTCTTCTTCTTCTTCTTCTTCTTCTTCTTCTTGAAACATTCCTTTGGTGCTGAAACCTAGGACCAGTCATGTTTCCTTTCTTTTTTTCCTTTTTATTTCTTTTTAAATTCAGAGACCACCCTTTAAAGGGCTTTTCCAGAATGACTCAATCACTATCCCTATGGTCAGTGAAAAGGTACTATGGCTAGCCCATGTGCCAGAAGGCTGGAGATAACGGCTCTGGGGAGAGGAGACAGCACAGATATAGACAGTTGCCACCAGCATTACTCCAGTGCTGTCAACTGGGGCTCTTACAATCAATTCCCTACAGCCCCTAATGCCCTTCAAGGTCCTCACTTCAGCCACTGTCCGCAGCCACTCTTCCTCTTGCTGTTGTCTAGTGCATTCTAGGCAGCCCCAAGGGGCTGAAGGCTTCAGACTACTAAAGATAATTAAATGAGCCAATGGCTCCACCCAAGCTACATGGCAGGGCCCAGTCACAGCCAGAAAGACAGAACAGAGAAGGAAGAGATAACGCTACCTGAGAGAAGGGCTCTGGATTCTTCCCCTGGGCTCTACAGTAAGATCTAGCACCCTGAGGGGAGGCAAACAGAAACTGATTGCCTCTGAGTCCTGGAGGCTGGAAGTCTGAGGTGCAGGTGTCTTTGGAGCTAGTTCCTTCTCAGGGCTCTGGCAGAGGACCTGTTCTAACAGGACCCCACCTCAAATTTCTAACACTTCGCATAGATCTTTGGTGTTTTTCCTGTTATAGACACATGACCTGGTCAACGTCTTCAGATCCATCTGGTGTTTTCCCTATGTGCCCAGTGTTTCCTTTTCCTTTCTAAATGTAAAAGCCAGTCATTTTTACATCAGGGGCTATCCTATTTCAACACAGTCTAATCTTAATGAGTTACATATACAATCGCTATTTCTGCAGGAAGCTCACATGGTCAAGTGGGAGTTTAGATTCCAATAGATGGAATTGGGGGAGAGAAAATTCAGCCCTTAGCTAGCTACTGTGTGCATGCCCCCCAAAGAGGATCTGGCCGTCCTCATGATTTCTGTAGAGATGACTTAGCACCAGACTCAGAAGGGGTATGGGGTATTGTTTTAATTATGAATTAATTCATAAGGTAAACAACAGAGAGCAGTTAGGTAGGGGTAGAAACAATAAGACAATCACAAACACACACGCTTATACACTTGAGGTGCCTCCTCATAGTCTGGTTTCTGGCACACGTAGGTGCTTTCTACAGACTCCTGGCATTTAATTGGGCTTGTGATTGCAGTTAGTAAGTTTGTCCTGAAGAGGAAGCTTAATGAGGGATGACACTTTATGGAGGTCTGGTTTGCACTGAAGCTACACTCAAGTGCCACTGGGAAGGAGCCAGCATCTTCTCCCTTCTATGGGGCTGCCTGCTCACTGGCAACGCTGTGTTTTCTATGACAAATGTATACTGTGTTCCTCATATGATATACCAGGCACTGTTGTAGGCCCTGGGAATACAGCTGTGAACAAAAACAGCCAAGACACTTAATCAGAGTCACTTTGCCAAGATGACAATTCTCCTCAGGGTCTTTGGGAGCAAGTTGAATCGGGCCCCCATAGACAGCCCCCCAGGGAGACTCACCAGCCTTTTTATTCCATGATTTACCCATTTTCAGTTCTTGATTTTTAGCTCATCTTTTAATGCTCTGAAGTACCTCACAGTGATTATTTCCCCAGGCAGGACCTGAAAATGGTGCATTATCTGAGCCTGTGCATTTGTGACTCTGCATCATTTTTTATAAAATAAATCATATGCCAGTGAATACATTTCTTAAATCTCAGCACATTCTTTGAGATGGGAGAGAGAGAGACAGACACAAACACAGAGAGACACAGAGACAGAGGGAGAGAAAAACAAGGAAACAGAGAGAGAGAGAGAGAGAGAGAGAGAGAGGGGGGGGGCAGAAAGAGAGAGACAGAAGCAGAAGGAGGGAGGGAGAGAATGAGAGAGAGAGAGAGAGAGAGAGAGAGAGAGAGAGAGAGGACAGACAGACAGACAGACAGACAGACAGACAGACAGACAGAGTACATATGCACACATAGATGCAGAGGCCATGAGTTTGCCTCAGGTTCTGCTCTTCTGCAGGTGCCATCCATCATATTTTGACAGGATCCTCACTGATCATAAGATTGCCAGTTAGGCTGGAATAGCTCAACACTGAAGCGGCCCATCTTTGTCTCCCCATCACTAGGATGATAAGCGTGTGTCTCCACACCTAGTCTTTGCACATGGGTGTGGGGAACTGAAAGTTTGCATGCCCATTTGGGAAGCGCTTTCCAGACTGAGCCATGTTTCCCCAGCTCCCTCATCCCTTCCTAAACAATACAGATCGGTGACTCTCACGCTTTGTAAAGGCCAAGGAGAGCAAGCTCACACCTTGTCTGTCAAGTTCTCTCTTTGGATGCTCTCCTGGAAAGCAGGTAGGCACTTGTGTCTCACACCCTAATTCCTGGTGCACAGGAGATTCTCTGATCTCAGGGGTATTTTGTAAACACAGAACAGTGGTTAAGATGCAGGCTCTGGAACCAGATCTGGGCAGCCAAGTCATCTTTCTGACAACCTCCACTCAATAAATAATTTAGGCTCTTTCCTTCTCTTTGTTTCCAACCTTTAAACCGGTGATAGTACAATGGTCACAGCATATGGATTAACCGAATTAATAATGTGAAACAAACTCCTAGAAAAAGCTGACTAATGTCTTATACAAAGGGTTCAAGGGTCAGTATTTCATGCTTTGCAGGACAGAAAGTCCTTGTCATGGCTCCTCAGTTGCAGTGGTGAAATGTGACAGCCACAACAAAGAACAGATAAACAAATAGATCGGCTGATGTATTCAATAACACTCCTCATTGCTGTGGATAAATAACTAACAAAAGGCAACTTGACACACGAAGGTTTTTATTTCAGCTCACAGTTTGAGAGGATACAGCTCACAATGCTGGGGAAGGCATGACGGCAGGAGCATGGAATGTCTGTCATAACTGTGTTCACAGTCTAAAATTAGAGCGATTAATGCTGATATTCAATTGGCTTTCCCCCACTTTCCCTATTTTATCAGCCTAGGGCCCCAGCCCACCAGAATGGTACCCAATATTATAGAGTAGGTAGGTCTTGTTTCCTCAGTTACATATTTCAGACATGTCCAGCGGTGTGTCTCCCAGGTGATTTAAAATGCAGGGAAAGATCAACCATCACAGGTGGGCTTCTTTAAGGCTATGCCAAACCAAAGATGGTGGAGACGGCACATGAACTGCAGCTCATTGACTCCTGACTTAGAACCATTCTGGGAAGATGCTAAGTCCTTCATAAGAGCTAGCCGTTATTATTATTGTTGTTGTTGACTATGATGAGATTGTGAAAGGGTGGTGGTTAGATCCTCTCCTACGCTCACTGTCTGCTTCTGACACGAAGAACAGATGGCGCACACAAAACCCTCATGCTCGTAAAACACTCTTCCCAGCCCACCTCTAGCACTCTACGTGTGAAAACCACACCTTCCAAGACGCAGTGTGCTGCCACCATTACCCTGCTAATTTCTGCCTTGGAATTGTGAGTTTTAGCCTCAAGCAACAGGAAAGAGTGGGAAGAAAACTATAAAAGTTTAGAGTCTGTGGAGGTACTGTTCCCTGGAAGGGATGTCTGCCCCATTTTAGACTAGCTTTCATAGAAACTATTAGAGGGGCACAGAAGAATTGAAGCCCCATCTATATGCTTCGATTGGCAGCACATGTGACGGAGCGACTGCCCCAACTAGTCATAGAGTAGGGAACAACTGCTCCAGACTCAGTCTAAGGGTTATACAACTTAGTTGATGCTGTTGCTATGACCTTTTGCATTTGTTGTTGTTTTCATGGGGAAATGGAAGTGGCTAGGTTTCCCAAAGGCTCTACAGGCTAATTTCCATGACGGTCTTTTGGCATCCAGAGTAGAGTTCCTGAGCCCCGTGCCCTCTGCATCTATTTTCTACTACCAAAGACGTGGACCCAATTCCTTGTCCCCCTGAGATTTTATGACCTTTCCTTTACCACCTGCACCAAGGATTAAAACAGTCCTTGTATCTTACCTACGTAGACCAAAATAGATATATTGGACACCAGAGCTGAAAGTCACAGACAATAGGTGCCTTGACTGTCATCTTGTGTAGAAATTCTTGCTCATGAGGGCTTTAGTCCCTCTCATACCCTTCTATTGTTTCATTCACCTGATGACTCATGCATTCAGTAACTCATGTATGTGCCCATCAAATGTCCATGAGCAAGCACCGTGTACATAGAACGAGTGATGGAGGCACACATGATAATATTCTCTTCCCTTGAGTACTTCTTTGTCTAAACAGGAAAGCAGACCTCATGCTGTACTTTACAGGGCCTTCTTGAGGGAGTGTCATGTCGCTGCAGCTGCTGGGACATTTCATCACACAGCTTTCAGCTGTCATCTTATCTAAGGACTGTCTCATAGACGCAGATTGTAACCTCACCCAAAGGTGTAACATTTTCAGAGTACTCTATCCAATGATCGATGGAGGCATGTTGTGGTGCATTCCTCAGTCAGTATGACTGTCCGCTTCTCATCCATCTGCGCCTTGGTCCTCCCAAAGCTGCTAGTCCTAGAGAGGGTTGCCAAAATTTTTCCTGATGAACACCCACCTCCACCCTACTTTTGATTGACAGGTAACATCACAAGCCATTCCAGAACCATTTGGTAACCCTTGCCTGGCTAGTGTGTGGGGGCATGAAGGCCAAGGACATGGAAAACACAAGCTGAGGAATGCCACATCAACTGGGAGCCGACAGGTGCTGGTAAGAATTGAGATGTGACAGAATACTCACCTCAGACATATCAATGTCTCTGTGAGGTCCTATTGGAAAAATACAGAAGCCACTCTGGATATTTCTTTTTTTTTTTTTTTTTTTTTTTTGGTTTTTCGAGACAGGGTCTCTCTGTAGCCTTGGCTGTCCTGGACTCACTTTGTCGACCAGGCTGGCCTCGAACTCACAGTGATCCGCCCGCCTCTGCCTCCCGAGTGCTGGGATTAAAGGCATGTGCCACCACGCCCGGCTTACTCTGGATATTTCTAACCGTGGGTTTTTCATAGAAGTACTCTGACCTTTCCACAGCTATGGGAAGGCTGAGAGACTGACAGTTAGGAAAACCTTTGCAAAGGAGACCCCTGAGAAGAAGGATCACAGGAAAACCAACCTGGGAAGTTTGAGAGACTGCTTGGGGGGACTGCCAGGAAAGTCAGAAAACAGAGGCAAAGTATCTACCTCCTGGGCCCTAACACAGACCTCTGCTCTCAGCTACATTCTGTCTCCTCCGCCTCCCAGATCTCTTACTGGCGGAATCCTATTGCAACCCTCAGTCTTAGGAGCAGGGAAGAAGAGTTTCAGGACTTGCTGTCTTCTGGCCCAAGAAAGATCTTAAGGACTGTGTAGCAATAAGCAATAGGTAGAGACCAGGGAGAAGTCAGCCATGTTTCTGGAGAGTCAACTTCAAGTAGAAATATCAGTCAAGGGTTAAGGCAAAAGCCTTAAGGTAAGAGATGGTGCCATTATCACTGCCCAGTTGTTCCTCAGTCTTCCACTGGCACCCAAATGTGCTCTGAGGCTGACAGTGAATGTGAGCATAAATGAGAAAGGAAAAACATAGGACCAAGAAGGCACAGCCAGCAGCATCTTGCCAGTGGTTTTGTATAGGGGGCTCTGGCCACAAATCAACATGGCCTCTTCTCCCGTCCTGGTCTTTGGGTAAAGAAGCAATGAGAGAACCAAAAGATGCAGCTATTTATTGTTTGTTTGTTTGTTCGAGAATTTCATAAATGCATATGTGGTGCTTAGATCAGAATCCACTCTCCTCACCTCCTCTCCAATTCCTCCCCTATTGTCCCCACACTGTTCCTCCAAACTTCATGTGTTCTCTTTTTAAACATCCTGAGTCCATTTAGTACAGCCTGTATGTACCATCTCCTGGCACATGGGTAGCCTCTCAGCGACCACATCCCTGAAGGAAAAAAACTCCCCCCTCCTCAGTAGCCATCAATTGCCTATAGCTTCTCATCCAGGGGTGAGACTTCACAAGCCCCTCCCTCACCCACGTTGGGATTTTCGCAAGTTTCATGCTTCAAGTTATATTTTCTTCCTCTTCCTGCTGCAGCTGTTTCTATGATTTTTTTTTAATTTCCTTTACCATGTAACCCTAGCCTAGGCCTTGCTTTGGGCTTGAGAGCTTTTAGCCTCAAACTCCCATTGCTAGGGTCACAGGCATGTTCTAATTTGTGTTCACAAGATGAGCATCTTAGGACTGAGCTACCTCCCCAGCCCTGAAACCCAGTGTTAAGTCAGAAAGCCTGGCTTAGAGGACTCCAAACAGGAAGGTGGCATTCCAAGGGCTGTCACAGCAAACTCACATAGCCTTGGGTTTAAGACAACAGAAATTCCTTCTCTCACTGTTTTGAAGGCCAAAGTCTGAACTCGGGGTGTGTCTGCAGGGCTGTGTTCCCTCCAGAGGCTCCGTGGGAGAAACCTGCCTGGTCTTTGGCACCTTCTGGTGGGCCCAAGAGCTCTGAGCAGCCACACCTTTCACTCTCAGCCTCTGTCTTCCTTTTGGCCTTCTTTCTGAAGCTCTGTTTCAAACCTTCCTCTGCCTTTCACTTACAAAGAACTAAGAGGCCTCTCTAGCTGGAGGATAATCTCACTTGGAGCTCTCCATCTTCCATCTTACAAAGGCCTTTTATTAAATGAGGGCACAGGGATAAGTTCCAGAGGTGATGGTTTGCATATGTCTCAGAGAAGGGGTCACGAGCCAATGACTGTGCAAAGGCGCAACATCTTTACAGGAGAAAGAGAGCAGAAGGGAAGGTGACGCACTTGGGTTCTGGTCCACTGGAAATCCCTGAATTAAATACCCGCGAATCAGGTACCAAGTCTGCTGAGTCTACTGAGGACTGGGAGCCTGACTTGGTTCATTCAAGGGTAAGAAGGCATTCGGTTCTACACTTACCCAGGAAGACAACGGAAAGCCTCAAAAGGAGTTTCTAGAGCCAAAGCCTCTGGTCATGTGAAGCAGCATCTGTTGCCTGCAGACCTTATCTGTCACATATGCAGTCTATGTGGGGGGGGGGGGGCGGTACCTCCCAGATCTGTCACAGACTTTCAGGATTTCAATCAAAGGAGGAGTCTTAGATATACTAAAAGCATGTCACTCGCCACTGAAGCACTGGTCTCTCCTACAAAGGGGCCGCAGCTCCACCAGGATGACTTCCGCCACAGCGGGTCGCCATTGCTGCTTCCTGCTTTGGCAGGCGTCCCATCCAACCTGTCTCAATGTGCCTGAATTTATGTTTGAATCACAGCTTCAACACTCTCTGAGTGTGTAACTTAGGATGAGTCTGTTTGCACTTCACTTTTTTTCCCTCTTAACTCTTTGTACATTTTAATAAATTAAAACTGTCAGAAAATAGAGAGACTACAAAGAATAAAGTCATAAACACCCACAGTGCTACCAAGTAGGATTAAACCACTGTGAACATCTTGACATATTTGCTTTGACTTTTTATTTTTAAGGAAAGATCACTTTATTGTTATTGTGAAAACGATACATATTCATTTTGAAGAACTCAAAAAAATGCAAAGAAGTACAAAATTCAAGTTACAAAAAAAAAAAAACCTCAGTCTCACCATCCAGAAATAGCTATTATTAACATATGGCAAACATCATTTTAAATATCTTCTGATATATACAGAGATGCAGAAGTGAGCAGACGCACGATCGATGGCCAAATAATGAAAAAAAATAAATATCAAATGTGGGATGAAGATTATATGTATTTAGACACAAGAGAGGGAGAATTGAAATAAAATTGAAGGAAATGCAGACCTTTGAAGGTGCCTTCACCAAGAGATATTTATCAAAAGAGTCATTCAAAGTTGAGAATACAGTGTTAAAAAAAACACTGGGAATTTGGAGGAATGATGTATTCTTAACTATTTGTTTTCATTTTAGACACTGGTTAGTGGCACCTGGGTGAGGAGGGTGCTAGTATAATTCTCCCTTTTCCTCTAGGCTTCCTTCAGATCTCTGGGTATCTGGTGCTGGTGGCTGTTATTGTCCTAATGACTGAGTTTATAGCCCTCCCACCCTGATTTCTGACTGTAACTGCCCACGTTGATCACTGTTAGTTCTATATTTACACAAATTCATGTCAAACCATCAAGCCTTATACCCTGAGCTCTGCATTCACCAATCTTTCATTTTCCCTCAATCCTAGTTAGTGGGACTTGTGATTCTCTTTTTCAAGATGCCCTGAATGTTATAGTACTCAAACACATTCACCCATGAAGACAATTACTTCTCAGCCTTATTTTCTATGATACTCTTGAAATGTGTTTGCTTTCTTTCAAATCTTTTAGACCCCCATCTATCTTCTAAGATAGAACAGTGCCTCCGAGAAGCATG
>NC_140485.1:72390611-72715611 GCF_964271855.1 Acomys minous | reverse complement strand
CACAGACAGTCTTAAATTTACAAGTAAAAGACAGAGACTAGCTAATTAGATTACACAAAATCCAAATATCAATTGTCTCCAAGAAACAAACATCACTGGCAAAGACACACAGTGGAGAGCAGGGGGCAAAAGGACTTAATTCTGTGTATTATACACATGGAAGCCAAAACTAAGCCTGTGTAGCTGTTCTGACATCTGATAAAGTAGGCTTCAAACCAAAGTTACTCAGAAGTGAATTTGAAAGGACACTACCTGTTGAGAATGACCTATCAATAAGACATGTAACAACTGCAAATATACATGTGTTGAATGTTGCAGCTCCCAATTCTATAAACCAAATACAAATGGTCATAAGGAAACAAATAGGTCTTGATACAATAATAATAATAAGGGGTAACCTGAGCATCCTACTCCAATCAACATGTAGGTCAACCATCAAAAAAGCCAACAAAGATACAAAGTTAAACAGCAGCCCAGATCAAAGAGACTTAATAGACACCTACAGAACATTCAGTTCTGCAACAGAAAAATGCTTAGCCTTCTCAGCAGCCCATGGAACTTTCCCTAAAACATATCCCATTTTAAGGGGTAAAGCAACTCCTAATAATAAGAAAAGAATCAAAGTAATTTCTTATACCTTATCAAATCACAAGAGAATAAAACTACAAATCGATAGCAAGAGAAACCATAACAGAGAGAGCAATTGAGCGGTATACTCTTGAGTGTGCACCAGTGAGGACAATACAGAAGAAATGTAAAAATCCCTAGAATCAAATGAAAATAGAAACATCACTGAAAAGAGCTTCTGAGACACAGCAAAGGGAGCTATAAGAGGGACTTTTAACAGCTATAAGGGCCTACATTAAAGGAATCATGGAGAGTTCAAACAAATGACTTAATTATGGACCTCAAGTTCTTAGAAAAAACAAAAACAAGAGGAAGCCCAAAGCAGTGGGCAGAAAGAAGTAATAAAGATCAAAGCAGAAATTAATGAAGTGCTGCCAACTGAAAGGAAAACACAAAGTTGATGAAGCAAACATTTGGCTCTTTGAAAAGTTAAGTAAGATTAACACACCATTAGCCAAACTAACCAAAAAAAAAAAAAAAAAAAAAAGAGGATACTCAAACATGCATACACACATACATGCATAAATACATACATATATACATTGAAGAATTAAAGGGGAAATGGTGCAAAATATGCTGATGAAACACAAGTATGATTATGAATACTTTGAAAACTTATATTTTAAGAAACTAGGAAATTCAAATGAAATTAATAAATTCCTGGACACATAAAAGCTACCAAAATTAATTCAAGAGTATATGCACAACAGAAGTTGAGAAGAAGTGAGGTTAAAGCAGTAATAGTTACCCAAGAAAGTAAGGTCCAAGACTGACAAGCAAGATCTCCTCAACTTTTAAATAAGCTAGCACCAGTGCTTCTCAAGCTGCTTTATGCCACAGATTAGAAAGATAAAACACTAGCATGCTCATTCTACGATAGCAGTAATACTCTGACACCAAAACCAGGCAGGACACAACAATAACAACAACAACAACAACAACAACAACAACAACAACAACAACAACGAAAACTATGTACCAATTTCCTTGATAAATATAGACATAAAACTCTCAAAAAATACTTAGAAAACATAGCATGTTTGCCTGTCTGGGTCTGGATTGCCCCACTCAGAATGACTTTTTTCCTAGTTCTGTCCATTTCATGATGTCATTTTTTTTTCTAGCAGTTGAGTCATATTCTCATGGGACCTTTTATCTATGATATGAGTGTATATACCTAATCTTATTGCATCTTGCTATGCTGAGTTCAGTTGATATAACTGGGAGGTCTGCTCATCTGAATGGAAATGGAGAAGCAATGGATCTGGGGGAGAGGGGAAGTTGGGGGAGACTTAGAGGAAGAAAAGGAAGGGACACTGAGGTTAGGGTATATTATATTTAAAAAAATAAAAACTTATCTTTTTAATTCTTAGAAAATTGATTCAAGGTCATATGATCACACAACAAGATCAAGTTGGTCTTATTGTAGGGATACAAAGATTGCTTTATAAATGAAATCAATAAGTGAAACGCAGCACACAGCTAGACTTTAAGACAGAAACGATATGTTCATCTAAGTAGATAGAGAAATTTTTTCTTACAAAATTCAGCATCCACTCATGGTAAAAGTCTGTGAGGTGAGCAGGAAAGAGAAAACACCCCAATGCAATGAGGACTACATACAACACACGAGACACTACCATTACAATAAATTAGAAAGGCTTCGAAAATCAGGGATGACACACTTACTAGTCTTTTTCAAGTAGAGTTTCCTGCCTTTGCTCATAGAATTAAAGACAGATAATGAAATAACAAAGATACAAATAGGAAATGAAGTCAAAGCATCCCTGTTTTATAGACTACATAATTATACACATTAACGATCCTAAAAACTCTACCAGAAAATTCTCATAACTGATAAACATAGGCAACATAGCCAGATCCAAAATCAACATTAAAAAAGCAACATAAATAAAAAACTTAATAGTTAAACTGGGGGGTAGGGGGTGGGAGTTCATTTATAATAGCATTAAAATATATTCAGTAATAAAACTAACCAAGGAGGGCAAAGATTTCTACAATAAAAACTCTTAAAAACTAAAGACATTGGAACATAGAATGATGCCCTCATGCTCATGGATCAGATGAGTTAATATTGAAAATATCAATATATTATAACAAAAATAATGTTACAAATTCAATGGAAACATAATCAAAATTCTGACAATTTTTCCCAGTGCTAGAAAAAGTAGTTTATATTGCATGTGAAGGCACAAAGACCCTGAAAGCCAAAGTAATCCTTAGCAGGAAGAACTGTGCTGGGACTATCACAATACCAGATCTCAAATTATACTACAACAGCATAGTGACAGAAGCAGCATGGTACAGGTAAAAAGTAAAAAAACAAAACAAAACAGAAATGCAGATCAGTGCATCACCACACACACACACACACGCGCATGCACACTCACACACACACACAAGAGAAAAGAGAAAACTGGATATCTACACATAGAAGATGTGTGAAATATATATATTTCACATCTTGGAAAGAACCTATTCAAAATTGATTGACCTAATTGAAGGTCTGAAATTCTGAAACACAGGAAGAAGAAATCATGGGGAAAGTACTTCAAGATGTATGCAGAGGCAAGGACTTTATGAAAATGACTCCAATAACTTAAGAAATGAGTGTAAGAACTGAAAATTTAGATTGCCTGAGATTATAAGGCGTCTGCAAAGTAGAGGAAATAGTAAGAGGAGTGAAGAAACAGCCTGCATCACAGAAGAAAATCTTTGCCAACCATACATCTGACAGAGAACTAATATCTAGAATCTATGAAGAACTCAATTGAAAATATTAAGTATCAACACACACACACACACACACACACACAATCTCCATGTATCATCCAATCAATAAGTAGGTAAATGAACTAAGGAGACAATTCTTGAAAGACTGAAGACAATGAGCCAATAAACACATGAAGAGATGTTTAAAATGCTTATTCATCAGAGAAATGTAAATTGAAACTGCATTGAAATTCCATGGTACCACAGTCAGAGTGGCTATCCTTAAGAGAACAAATGACAACCAATCCTGGGGACCATATGAAGAAATAGGAGTCATTTCACACTGTGGTGGGAGTCTACACTGGCTTCGCCACTGCGACAATTGGTCTAGATACTCTGCTAAAAATTCGTGAATAGAACTACCATACAATACAGCTATCTATGTGGTACATGTTTTGCTATAAACTTGAAGGAATCTAAGTAATCACGCTAGATAGGCACTTGCAACATTTACATTTATTGCTACAATATTCATAACGGCCAACATGTAGAACCAGCATAGATGTCCATCAACAGATGAATTAAAGATAATGGAGTTTTAGGACTGTGACAATGTTTCAGAAACTGGAGTTTGGATTTCCCAGACAGAGGACCATTAGAGAAAGGTGGCCATGTATGCCGAGTTTGATTAAGAAGCTCTGCCTCAAAAGACTAAAGCAGAAGGTGCAAGGAGGTTACATACTAGGTAAAGGCTCCTGTCACTAAGCCTGACAGCCTGAGTTTCTTCCAGAACCAACTCCTATAAGATGCTCTCTGACCTGCACAGTGGGGGCGGGAGGAGGGGGGAAGGGAGAGGGGGGGAAGGGAGAGAGGGATGTGTAAGCAGAAGTCTATTGATTGTGAGAGGAAGGCGGGGACAAAGGGAAGAGGGAAAAAATCCAGGGTAGCAGGGTGTGGGGAGACAAAGAGAGAATCTTGCATGTTCTCTCGCACATATAAGCTGTTTGCCTATCAATCAATCTACCTGTGACATGAAGGCAAGTGGGGAACCAGTTGTCAGAGAGGAGAATAAAAAGAGGAGATGGGAGGGACTGGCGTGTGCAGTGATGGGGAGACATGGTGGCAAAAGTTCATCCACCTAAATATATAGGTATCAAAGTGTCATACTGAAAGCAAGGGGTTGTAGCTGTCATCCAAGCAACTTGGGTTGTAGATGCAGAAAGACCGAGAGTTCATCCTTGACAACATAGCAAGTCTGAGGCCAGCCTAAGTTACAAGAAACCTTGCTTCAAAAATGCGGCAATGAAATCCATCGTTCTCTAAGCTAAATTAAAAAAAAAAATAACTCATAAAAAATGTTATATACTCCTCAAATTATCAAATCTGACTCAGATATTTGCAGTCATATAAACTTGAAAACTCTCACTTCCCACATAAGCTTTCTCAGGTAGTTACTTGATAATTTTTGAATTGAAATATCTATTTATTGGGCTTATGTCATACTAGGGCTTTACAGGGAAGGGCACAGGGGCACATGCCTAAACACAAGTACCTGGGGACATTGAGACAGAAAATTATGAGCTTAAGGCCAGCCTGGAATGCAAAAACCAAACCAAAGCTAGGTTTCTGCAAGTTTCTAAACAAGTGTCTGAAAGCAAAAATCCTCTGGGCTTATGGGGGTTATGGAAAACACAAGGAAACAAAAAGATCTTCCTTGTTGGTCTCAAGTCAACAAACCTAATGTGAAAAGGATCCATAAGGTGACCGCCATAACGAGTGCCTTGCAATGATTCAATTAGTAAGACAGTTAGCTCTGGGGGTAATATGAAAAGGCTAGAGGCAACTTTGGTTCCATGGGATAAAGAAATGAGAGAGATGGGTATGAAAGATGACTGGTGGGCAGTTCAAGTAGTACTATAAAAGGAAATAATAGGCTGTGGGGAAAAGAGCAGCCATGGAGCCTGAAGTGAAGAGTACAGAAAAAATACATCTGAATGCAGCAGAAGGCAAGTCAAGATCCTAGCACACCAGGCAGAATCTACACAGTAACAATGATGTAAGAGGTACTTATGACTACTCAACGTTAAGAATCATGAAACAGCCGTGAATGACAAGAAGAATTCCAGGAGAAAGTCTAGAAATCCCAAACTGGCCACAAAAGACAGAAGGTCAGGGTAAAGGAAGGAAGGAAGAGAGCACAGGAGCACCACCAATGACTTCCTCCCTCGCAGCCTCAGGAAGAAAGCACAGGAGCACCACCAATGACTTCCTCCCTCGCAGCCTCAGCACACAGGAGCCAGAGACCAGTTTGAAAAAACCATCTGAATGTGAAAGAAAGAGTTGCTGGGGGAGGCAGAAAAATGCAAAACCTCATCTAGCAGAGGTAGAGAGTGACTGAAAAGAGCAAATCCCCTTTCTCTTCACAGAGAGCCAGTAGATGTCTTCCGTTAATAAGCCAGGAAAAGCACTTCAAGCAAATTATTTACACATGCAGAGACATCCCTCAGAACACGCAGAAATAGAAAGGGATGGCCTGTGAGAGTGGGATCAGAGCAGAGATGCTGAGCAGCATATGGTGGCTTTTCAAGGTAAGCCTTTTCATGCTGTTTCATAGCTACACCCCGCTTTTTCTTTTTTCCCCCTTTAACAACGTTGTTAAGTTTTAATGAAACTAAATATAAAACTATTGAGCAAACTGACTTACAGATACATTTACAAACAATGCTCCCTGAATTAAAGTAAGTTAATCGCAATACGCAGAAGAATTATAAGGGGAGCAGCCATAGCACTCCAGGGATGTGAAGACCACTTGCGAAGTCGATAGGCAACTCTGTGTTGGACAGTTTTAGCAGGAACACAGTAAGAAAAACAATGCCCAACCGATAGCTGCAAAAGAGGCTTTTGGAGTTAAATCTGTCCATATTCTTGGCTTTAAAGAAACCAGAACTCTAGAGTGGGGGGAAGAAAAAAGAACCTCAGACTATCACAGTCTCCATATGGAACCAAAGGACAATACCATGTGCAGTGGTCAGACCCTGAAGTCATTCGTTTCCATTAAATTCTAGAACACAACAAGGCTACAACAGTAGTATTCACATTGATCTACAGTTCTAAGCAATGAGATTAAAAGAGAGAGGGAGACAAGACAGAGATGAGGAAGAAAACATGTATGTGGTGAAATGTGCAACATTTGGCGTTTGGCCCACTGGTCTCTAAATACTGAGAAAACCCAGTCCTCTACCCAAAGACCTTAAGAGCTGCTGATGAAGTCCAGTAAGATAAGAGTTGTAAGCATACACACGCAAACACACAGCTTTCTAATGTAGCAGCAATAGCCACTTGCAGACCCTACCAGGAGATAAATTAAGTCACAACAGCAGCAAATACATAAAAATCAGCTTTAAAGGAGACATGTGAGGACCAGACAAAAAGACCCCGGAAACAACTACGGGGACATAACAGGAACCTTAGGAAAGTAAAAACAAGTGTCCTTGTGATGATCTTGGATCTGAAGACTCCACTCAGCCAGATGGACGGTCTCTCTCACACAACCATAATCTATACAGTATTTGCCTTGTGACAAAGGAATTTTCTGGAACTTTTCTGGTAATTCTTAAAAATCACCTGAAAGGAGACGGTGAGGATTATACTTCTGTCGCAGTGAAGTGTAAGGAGAAAGGCATGTCCTTTTGAGCGTCAGATGTCTGTAAAGTTACAGTAATTAAAGACTGTTATGCTAATATGGGAACAAAGAGAAGAAGGATGCCAGAACAGCCTGAGAGAGAGAGAGAGAGAGAGAGAGAGAGAGAGAGAGAGAGAGAGAGAGAGAGAGAGAGAGTTTGGTAAGAGAGGACCCAGAAAGCTGGGCTTGGATTACTCTTGTATAATCATCTGAAAAACAGTAGTTTGAGAGTCCTTTTCATACAAAGGACCAACTGTTAATTAGTTAATGAACTAACACACAAATACAAAGAATAAAGAGCTGAGCATAAACAAGGGTTTTAAAAGCCATTTAATCTAGAAAAAAAATCTAAAAGGATATTTACCCTTTAAGGAATAGAGAAATAAATTTTGAAGCCTAAAAGCAAAAGAAAATACAAAGTAGTTTTTATTATATGAACAACATTAAAGTTAAAATTATTCATCGGAGACATCAAAAATTCTGAAAGCAAATAAAAACTAGGGAAATAGCCTTTACAATAATTAGCAAGTGGAGCATGGTATTACTTCTATAAAGAATGCATAAACAGGATGGAATATACAAAGTATTCAGGAACAGAAACGTTAGAGGACAAACATGAAACACATTCATATGTGATCTGGAGACACGGCTCAGGAGGTAAAGCATTTATTACACATATGTGAGGAACAGAATTCAGGGTCTCACAACCAACAAAAAGTTGGGCCTAGTAGCATATCCCATTATCCCAACATCTAGACAGGATGCAGAGGCAAAAAAACAGACAAACAAACAAAACAATGGAAGCTCTCGGGCCACCTAGGCTGGCAAACACATATGAACACATGTCCCAAACAAGCTGGAAGGTGAGTACCAAACACCTGATTTTTCCTCTGACTTCCACATCCACTGTGACATGTACACTGCCCACCCTATCACACTGTCACATACACACACACACACACACACACACACACTCACAAGCATACATGCATGCACAAGCACATGCACACATATACACACTCATGCACACACATGCACATACATATGCACACACACAAACACTGTGTTATTGTTCATCTGCACACATAGAAAGGAAAACACAAATCAATATGTGGCACCACTTCCGCTTACCAAATTAGTAAAGATTTTACAACAGGGATAATTCCAAACATTAGCAAAAGCTCTGCAAGGAGTCTCTAGATGTTTGGATTACACACTGATAGAAGTATTTATTGAGAGGTAATTTGACATGTGTCATATTCCATATTTTGTGTCACAGTCTGAGTCAGAAATTGATCAAAATACCCACACTACAAAATGGACAATCCCAACTAGAAGACAAGTTAAAAATACTAACAAAATTTGCATGAAACATCTCAAAACAAAATTATTTATAATACTATAAGACAGGAATTACTTTGGATTCCCTGGGGTAAAGACATGATTCAATAATTTATAGTATACAATGTAGTTTAATATAAAGATGAAAATGTTCAGTCACTAAAAATTCTAAATGATGGAAAGACGCTGGTAGAAATCCAAAGGAGAGGGAAACTAAATCCTAACAGTCATCGTTTTCCCCAGTTTTATGACTATATATGCATATATATTTAACGAAGGTAAGTAAGGTATACAAATGTAAAAGAATATGCATAGAAACAGTTATACCAAGATTGATGGAAAAAAAGGTTGACAAAGATCAGCTTCCAATTAACGATAATAGATAAATCACACACATTAAGCTCCATTTTCTCCTCATTTCTCACTAAAATGATAGTGTAGGAGTTACAAAGGCATAAGCAAACAGACAAAACAGACGGATGCCAACATTTCTGGATGAGGAAAAACAGTAGCTGATCAGGCAGGGTGGGGAGAGCTGACACCGAGGTGAGGCACAGAAGGCAGCCACTCAACAGAACGTTAGAAAACACTACAAACTGGGGACACCAGATTCCTCTGTCTAAGGGGTAGGGGGGGACATAGGAAACTGGGGACACCAGATTCCTCTGTCTAAGGGGTAGGGGGGGACATAGGAGCCAAAAGAGAATTATATGAAAACCTGTTAAAATGTTAAGACTCTCCCCACCCCACCCCAATACCCCTGCCAAATATCCAGAGCAGGTCCGTTTCCCCCTTTCTAGGTGAAAGTGAAGAATTAACCACGAAAGCCGATCTAACAGAGGGGATTTTGTATGGATGACTTTGTGACCTACTGTGGAAACAACACACTGTGTCAGAAGTGTCTCCTGCTCTGACGGCCAGCCTCCTCTATACTCGCTGTGCTCTTATTAGGACAGCAGATGTATCTCTTGGGAAACTGAGGCAAGGGAGCAGAATACAGCTCAAGTACGCACACTGACGGTCTCGGTGAGGTCTGCTTCCATCCTAGCAGGATGAGCTCCTCCTCCCCAGCTCACACCTTCCACATGCTAAGTGCCCTCTTTAGATCGGAAGAGACATCCAGAGACACCAAAGCCGCAGCTGTTCTCTAACAAGAACGGAAGAGGCAGGAATAAGCATAAAGATGCAAAGAAGGACCACTTCTTCCTGAAGATGCAAGAGAAAGGAGCATCTGTAGAATCAAGAGAACTCTCCCATGTCAAAACGTAAAGGCATAACTTAAAAAAAAAGCAATAGATGTCTTAGAAGATAACATTGAGGGAACTCAGCAGAAAATGGAAATGAATAGGGAGGGAAGGAAGAAAGAAGGAAAAAAAGAGGGACGGAAGGAGGGAGTTTGAGAAATGCTGGACAGCTAGCCTACCCAAAGCAGCAAGTTCTAGGTCAATGAGAGACCCTGTCTCAAAACGAAAACAAACAAGGAGACAGTCTTGATAGCATTTCGAATCATGACAACTGAGGTTGTCATTATGGCTCCACATGCATGTTCACACCTGTGATAACCACACAAGTATACCCAAACACACACACACACACACACAGAGAGAGAGAGAGAGAGAGAGAGAGAGAGAGAGAGAGAGAGAGAGAGAGAGAGAGAGAGACAGGCAGACAGACAGACAGACAGACAGAGACAGAGAGAGATAGAGACACAGAGAGACAGAGACACAGAGAGAGAAAGAGACACAGAGAGACAGAGACAGAGAGAGACAGAGACAGAGACATAGAGAGAGAGAAAAAGAAAGAGAGAGAGAGAGACAGAGAGAGAGAGAGACAGAGAGAGAGAGAGAGAGAGAGAGAGAGAGAGAGAGAGTCTGTCTCAGTGACAACAACCTAACCAAATAAAACCCAGTGAAAAGCCATGATTTATGAAGGTGAGATCTGCATCTGGAAAGGGGGGGGGCTGGGAGTACAGAGCAAAATTTTCCCTAAGACTACACATCTACACATTGAAAAACTAGCTGTTACAGTGTCCCATGCAAAACAAGGGCCAGCCCCTCAATCTGTCCTGGCCTCATCTTCACACCTCTAAACCAATGGCTTGACTTCAGCCAGCTCTCTCTCTCTCTCCCTCTAGAATTTCATTCTAAGAAATCGAATCCACTTTAGAGGCCTCTCATCATAGCCTCTGCCAGAAACAGATGCCTCTAGTTCCTGCTGCTTGGGTCCAGAGGCCAGGAGTACCTGTTGTGGGTAACCTCCTGTGGCCAGGCCTAGCTCCTACTGTGCCACGTTCCAGGAAGCTTTTATATCTTACCTCAATACAGACTCCACAAGCAGCATCAATGGCTGCTGAGACGTAAGAGCCTATATACCTGGCCTGTACACTTCAGCTGTTAAATAAACATTACCGTGGACGATTCTATTTCATACAAAGCTCTCCCAGGTTAGAAGCTGATCCTTGTGACTTCTCACATAATTGGCAGTGCATAGCTAGATGGAATATTGAAAGAAAAGACTATATCGTTAGAGAATCCCAAGGCCCATGCTGAGATCTGGGCGTAGTCAACCTGATGCTCAGGGCTGCAGGCAGAAATGGAGTAAAACACTACATACAGAACAGGGCTTTGGAGCAAAACGGTCCCAGGTTTGATTCCCTGGTCAGCCACTTACTTCCTGACACAAATTTCAACACCTTTTGGCAGATTTCTCACCCATAAAACCAGCATAATAAAGGCTCCTTTATATATAGAACGATTAGCAAATAATTAGATGACAACAGCTAATGTTTATTGGACACTTGCTGCGTCTGTGGCATCGTGCCAAGCATTTAATGTTCACAATTTCATTTAATCCTCAGAAATTAAGAATTAACTATTGCCATCTGTAAAGAAAAACAGAAAGGAATCACAGCACAGAAAGCCCAGGCAATTTGTCCAGTATAAGCTGCTGAAGACTATGAATCTTGGGGTTTGAACCCAGGGAGGCTGAGGCCAGACTGAATTACAGTGTTCTTCATTTTTCCCTTGGGGCAGGCACTATTTGGGGTAGATGGGAACCATCTCTCTCTTTCTCCCCAGCCCGTGTCACTATGGAAGGCCATGACCCACTGCAAGTATGGGATTGCCCAGAGTTGTCCAGGCGGTGGGGATACTGCCAAAATGCACTTCCATGTTTTATTTTGTGATGGCTGGAGCCACCCTACATGCAAAGGACCCTTAGGACCCTTAGGTATGCCCAGAAGCCTGTTGGTTCTCAGTGTCCAAAGCCCATCTTACTTTGATATGTACAAACTTTTACATATTTGTATAAAGTGTTGGTTTATTCAACAGTCTGGCCCCTGACACCATTACCTGCACCTAACAGGTTTTCTTTGGTAAGCATTTGTCTTCTTCATAATACTTACCACTAAGGTCATCTCATCTAATAATTTATTCATCTAGAGATGTGATCTAGAGACCTCAGAGCCTGGAGCCTCATAGCCTAGTATGGCACCTGACCAACAATAGGTATTAAGTTAATGGTTCTGTATGTCATAATAGATTATGGGGCTCTCTCTCCCATCTTCACTTTCTCTTTCAACACTGAGAGGTTGAGTGTTCCTTTTCATATCTCCTACCTCCTGGATGTCACCTTGAAGACTCACATTCAGTTCAGAACACAACAGTGTCACTGTCTATCTGGGTGACTTTTATCCCTCAATGGCAGAAGTACCTTGTATTTAAAAAAAAAAATCTTTCTGTAACCACTTTGGAAATCTATCTGGCGCTTTCTCAGAAAAATGGGAATAGGGCTTCCTCAGACCCAGCTATTTCATTCCTTGGAATATACCCAGAAGATGCACTACCACACAACAGGGACATATGCTCAACCATGTTCATAGCGGCCTTATTCATAATAGCCAGAACATGGAAACAACCTATGTGTCCCTCAGTAGAAGAATGGATAAAGAAACTGTGGTACATCTACACTATGGAATACTACTCAGCTATTAAAAACAAGGAATTTCCGAAATTTTTGGACAAATGGATTGAAATAGAAATTATCATAATGAGTGAGTTCACACAGAAGCAAAAAGAGCTAAATGGTATATACTCACTTATATCGAGATACTAGTCCAAGGTGTACGTCCCCATGAAAAATTGTACCTACTAGGAAAGTGGGTCAGAGGGGAGGACATCCTATTGAGACTTTAGGTGTGAGAGGCCTGGGAGAATGAGGAAATAGAAGGATCCAGTGGGTCCTGGAAAACTACAGGAGGGTCTGGGCCCTGGGGTCCTCTGCAAACTATGGCAACAGCCAAGGAAAATATAGGCAATAAACTTTGAACCCCTACCCAGACTAGCTGATGGACAGGACGTTCTCCATCGTGAAGTGGAGAAGGAGATCTGACTTTCACACAAACTCTGGTGCCCCATATTTGACCATGTCCCTTGGATGGAGACGCCTGGTGGCACTCAGAGGAAGAATAATAGGTCACCAAGGAGAGACTTGATACCCTATGAACATATACAGGGGGAGGAGGTCCCCCTCAGTCACAGACATAGGGGAGGGGAGTATGGAGGGAAGTGGGAGGAAGGGAGGAATGGGAGGATACAAGGGATGGGCTAACAACTGAGATGTAATATGAATAAATTAATAAAAATTTTTAAAAAAGAATAAAGAACGCAAAAAATAAAAAAAATATCTTTCTGAAGGCTTTTAAAAGAAGGTGCAAAGGACGTGCTTCATTCTTCTCCACAGCTGAGTCAAACTCCATCATGTGTAGATGCCTCATTCTCTTTTCTCCTCTGCTGATGGGCATCCTTCTCTTGGCCATCAGGGCGAACACAGCAAAGATCAAGGATAATCAAGAACATCTACTGTATATGGACTTGGACCCTCTTGGGATACTGAGACCTGGAATGGCCAAGTCATATGAGAATTATACCATTAAAAGAAACCATAGGATTTGCCCAGTGGCTACACCAGTTTATGACCCCCACCCGAAGGGATGCACAAAAGTTCCTTTTTTCCTCCCCATTCTTGACAGATATTTTGTTGTCATCTGCCTCTTCACGCTGGCATGTTGTTGATAAGTCAGTAAATTCTCCCACACATTCTCCAAGTGACAAAAGGTAAGAAGAAGGAAGAGTTAGGAGGAGCCACAGAGAAGGCTCATTGTCCCCATCCATGTAAGAGACTAGTATAGTGTTCATGTGTTTCTGGAGAATAAGTTATCCATTTCTTCTGAGAGACAGGAGACCAGCCTTGGTGCAGGAGAAACTCCAAGGATATTACCAGATGGAGTAACCAGAGAATCCATGGGGCTTTGGAGAAACGGTGCTAGACTATGGTTCCAGCTTCATTATATACAAACCATACTCAATAAACAAGTTGCATGATACCACAAAGCCTAGGCTGTCATACATTCATTCTCCAGCAAGAAATTCATTCAGTGATCATTTAATGACTAAAGGATATCAGATATTGTATGGGGCACTAGAATACGAGAGTTGGGGAAATGATTTAGTAAGGGTAGGGAGCAGGTACTATGCCTCCATCAACTACTACACCAATAAATATTTAACTGAAGTTAGTGGTTTGTTCCATAGAAGAAAATGATCATAAGATCACTTGACAGAGGCAGCCCAAAGGGGAGACATCTGGAAAACCCAAATCCCACTTCATTCTTCAACTCCTAACTCAGCCCGCAAGTGACACAAACTCTATAGTACGTTGAGGATTGTACTGTATTCTAAGAGGAAACAAGAAGGCATGAACATTATTAGGCATCAGCCTTATTCACTTTTCTTATTTCTTGTTTGCTTATTTGGTTTTTTGTTTGTTTGTTTGTTTTGAGAAAATACCTGCTACGAATCAACTTAAGGGAGAGAGGGTTTACTCTGGCTTCCAGTTCCAGGAGTAGAGTCTGTCCTGGCAGGAGAATCATGAGAGGGGAAGCATGTGGCTGCCAGTTGTACTTCATCCACAATAAGGAAGAAGAGACAAAACAGAAGTGGGGCAGAGCTTTGCAATCTCAAGACCTATCTCCAATGATCAAACACCTCTAGCAAGCATCCATTGCCTGATGGGGCCACAACTTTCCCAAACAGCACCACCTGCTGGAGACAGTGTTCAAATACATGAGCCTATGGGGGACATCTCACATTCAAATAGCAACAGGGCCATCAGAATTTGGTCTTAAGATCTTTCTACATGCTGTGTTCAGACAGGAGTGGAGGGGTCAATTGGAGAAACAGCAGTTAGGAATGACATCCAAGACATAGGTGACGATGGTGATGATGACAACAATGATGACATCCCAGTAGCAATGGTGAGAAAAGGAAACATTCACGGGCCATTTAGGAGGAAACTGTGAGAGCTGAGGACCGAGTGAAGAGAGCAGTCAAAGATGGCTCTCGATGGTCACTTTTTTGCCCATATGTCCAATCCATCCTCCTCCTCGTAATCCTGTTCCCAATTGGTACAAAGTAGATATCTCATCTTACTCCATCGGGCTTGGCATCTGCCTCTTAATAACAATCATGCATCAGACATTCTGCTACCAGGAATGAAAGAATCAAAGCCCTTCAAAATCTACATGTATTCAGAGTTATATGTGCCATTCATGAGCTAAGTGTCCTCCAGCACTTCACTGAACGTCCCATGGAACTTTAAAGCATGAATTCTAGTCCATCTCCAATTTCAAGCCCTGGGGACAAGTGGCAAGCTGTTCTTCAGAATTCAAACCAGTTCCAGTTTATAGACCGGTAATAAAGATACCTGTGCCACATTAGAGAATCTCAGGCTATGTCTTAAGCTCATATACATACATATTTCCTCATAAAAACTCTGCAGTGTGAGGTAAGTAAGGAACATACACAGCTTGACTTCTGTTCGAGTCAGATTTCACAGCCAAATGACCTTAGCATTGACCTTGATAAAAGACAGTTTCCTCTGCCCAGTGCTTTCAGACTTCCCATGTAAGTAGATGTACGCCTGGATCTAGCTCATGAGTACAAGTATTCATAGCACTTGACATAGTACCTGGCATGGTACAAGAGATAATATACATGTAGACGTCTTGCCAAATGGCTAGTTCTAAATAATCAAATACTTATAAATGGCTGTAGGGAAAAACATTTCATTCGACTTACACCCAAATTTAACTGTCTCCATGAACACTATTGTTTGGCCTTAATGACTCCATTTCCTGTGTTATACATGGTCAGTGGTCCTCAGCACGATCCAGTCTCCTTATTCTTCAATTCCCAAACCAAGACTTTAATAAGTAACAGAGGCGACGTCCACTCTAATTATTATGGTATGGCCTTTAATTCTACAACGCTTAAGATTTGGCACAAATCATCATTTCATAAAGACATGATTGTTAGAAAAATACTCAGAATTAACAATGTCCTACATTCTCCAAAAGCAGCCTGGTGTGATGAAAGGCAGAAAGACAGGATTCGTGGGTCTCCTTTCTTGCTTATGTTGGAAGTGGTTTTGAAGGAGCCAGCACCAAGAGCAATCACCAAATGTGAGAAGATGTGTGAAAATGAAAAGAGCCTGCGTGAGCCCCTATAAGGGAGCTGAGCAGCTGAATTGTATGAGCTGGGGTCAGGAAAGCCCCTCTAATTAAGCCTTGTGTGTTGCTGGACATGCTATTATACCTCTGCCTGAATTTCAAAGACTCCATGTGCATAGTACTTTCCAGCCAAAGAAACTTCCAGTTTAAAAAAAAAAATGCCATTATTCTCCCAGAGAGTAATAAACTTTGGTTCCCTAAAGAGATTTAGAGAATAAACTTACAGCTATAGATCTCTTATGATAGGCAATTCCAGGCAGGAGGTAAGGAAGTAATTATGCAGTGTGCCTCTCACCTGACAAGATGCCTCCATGGCTGACACAGTCCCCAGGGTTCTGCGGTACCCTGGGGAACTTGGTTTCTCATAGCCTATGGTCTGACCACTCTGACCACAGCCTCTTCCAGGGAACAACCACAAAACAGAAGCCTAGCCAAAGAAATCTCAAAGAATGTCTCCTTTTAAAAATAGCAAGTCCAGAAGGCAAAGGCAATGCAGGGGAAAGGGGCAGGTGGTAGCATCTTAAGTTGTAATTTTTTGCAAAAACTTGGCCAAGATGACCACTGATGGTGGCCGAAGCCCAAAATTGAAAAATGCAGAGGCTGTAGCAGGTGTAATAGGTATCAGTTTGGGAAGGGGTAGGGTGAGACAGGTCCGTGTGCTCCCTAAAAATATGTATGAAGGAAACTGTTCCCTTGGCAGCAGCTTCAGCTCCCAGGAGAAAAGGGGGCTGAGATACTTCAGAGCTGGGAAAATCATCTGCATGCTTAATGTTGGAGTGTGTGTGTGTGTGTGTGTGTGTGTGTGTGTGTGTGTGTGTGTGTGTGTGTATTTATGCATCTGAATTGGTGAATCTGTAAGTGGGGTGCATCTGTACATGTGTGCACATGACTATGGAGGCTAGATGACATACTCAGGTGCCCATGTATCACTCTTATGGTAACATCAAGATCATGTATGTATGTATGTATGTATGTATGTATGTATGTATGTATGTACCTCTCATCTATCCATCAATGTATATATGTACATACCTTTTATCTAGCTAGCTAGCTATTGAGAGACAGCATTGGCCTGGGACTTTCCAAGTAAGTAAGCTGGCTGGCTAGTGCGCCCCAGGAATTCACTTGTCTTCACCTCTTCAGTGTTGGGGCTGCACCCCAGTTTTCCACATAAAAATCTGCAGATTAAACACAGTACTCCTGCTTACCAGGCAAACACTTTACTGACTGAGCCACCTCCCCAGACTTTAGACACCCTACCTGTTCTTAAAAGAATAAAGCAGGGAAGACTCAGACATTTACCACCACTAAGTAGTTATTTAAGAAGAGTCCCTTTTTCTTCAGAAAGAAAATCTTTTAATGGGGAAAAGAAAATGTGTGTGTCACATGCGAAAATCTTGGAAACACAGCCAAGAAGATGTCGAGCTCAGTCACCTGAATTTGGCCCAACCATAGAAGATGAGGAGGAAGAAGATGAGTCTTGAATCTTCAAAGGAAAACAATGGTGCCAAATACACACGCTGGGGCCATGGCAACAGCATGTGTGCACACGTGCATGAGTGTAGGACAGAATGCCCTAGCGCTCTGAGTGCCAACACTCAGCATTGCAATATGCACATTAAATTCATCATCTTACTTCCTTCTCAGCAGTTGCTGTAATGACACAAATGTTAGGGGAGATGGCAGAAGCAGTGATAGAAATAATAGTATTTTAAGTTTTTTCCACTCTTCTATGATTAAAATAAAATAGCGCAGGTCCCCGAGAGGAGTTTGTAAAGTTCAAAAGGCATGAGAATGGAAGTGAGAGCTCTGACAAGCTCATCTGCAGAGACGAGTCTGTGCCAAAGCTGCTGTGGACTCCAGAGTGTCTACTTTGCCACTTGAATAAAGAGGGCTTTTCTACAAGGGCCATCTGCCTGGCCTCGATGACTTCCAGAGGATGTCCCCTCAACCAGTGATTTTGGAAATACCAATGATTTCTTCCTCTTTGGAGCCTACAAAGTGCCTGGCAGAAAACCAACTTACTAGTTTCCAGTGGTGGTGGAAGCACCTTGCCTGGAACCTTTCAGACCCAGAGTTCTCATAGCTTCTTCCCCCAGCTATGGGCTCATACAGCTTCTGTAATCATATGCTAACACCTACTTCAACATTCTTTCTCCCCAGAATGCACTGTCCTCAGCACCTCCAATGTATCCAGAACTCAAGCATTCACAAATCCACGCGTTAACTCATCAACTTGATTTGAGCGAGACCTTACACCTAGGCATAGGATTCTACAGCAAGGGTACTATGTGCTGCTGTCTGACGTTCACTCCGAGCCCTGGTCCAGCTGGAGGGTCGATTCTACCCTGTCTGCATTCTCCGGAACTTTGGCCTGCTTCCTGAGCTTCTACAGAGAAGGCGGAGTGTCCTGCAACTCCTGGGCTAGCACAGGGTGGCTGAGGGACTCTGTATCTTCTCACCATTGGCCCTGCCATCAGCTAACTTCCAGGTGTCACTTGTAACTGCGGACACCTGTTCTGTTGCTGCTTGCCTGCCTCCTCCTGCTTTGTAAGGTCACCCACTGTGCCTTATAATGCAAAAATAATATTCCTGCTGCCAATGCAAATTAGGCCTGAACCATCCACCCATACCTGCCTCATGCAGAAAGCTGCTCTATGGGGGAGAGGTGGGCCAGGCTGCGCGTACAAGGCTTATTAAGACCTAATGAAACACCTTCCTTGTGGTGACCACCTCCTCTGAGGAGATATCAACAGAATGCATTACAGAAGCAGATGTGAGGCTGGGGCAAAGGCACTGAGGGAAGAGCCTGCTCCCCAAGCGGAAGGTTACAGGGCTCCTTCCCCCTTTGCAATCAAGATATCACACTGATAACCCATTCTATCCCAGCCTCCGGGGGGCACAGGAGTATTACCCTGGTTTAATATAAAATTGCCATATAAGCCAAATACAGGCCTTTGTTGAGAATCAAACCTAACAGGGGATGAGGGTTCCATTTAGCCAAAGGAGTAAAGAGTAAAAGTATTTGGGGAATTAACTCTTCAGAGGTCTCTGTGTGCTCATCAGAAGCCTGGCCTCCCCTCTGGCTGCACATAAAGTGAGGAGCTCTGGAAAGGCCTGCTAAGGACACATATGGGGTCTGGAGACGGGTTCCAAGAAGGCTGCAATATCTGCTTTCTCTCCCTTTCTATTTTCCATGTCTCTGCCCCCAACCCCAAGCCTACTTTAAATGGTCAGAAAGATAGCTAAGTGCAAGTTTTATCTCCACACCTGGCCAACAATGCAACTTGGCAGCGGACAAATGTCCTGATCTGTGCTTGATTTTTTTTCTCCCTTCAATACTAGAAAGCACGATAATATAATTTCTAGCTTCTCCCACTCTAAATGAAGATCAAATTAGACCAGGCCTGAGTGTCAGTCACACGGGGCATGTTCAAATGCGGGGACCCCAAGCAAAGCTGGCAAACGGCTGAGTTACAAGATTGTAGATTTCAGATGAGGAGCTAGGACAATGACTAGCCAGGGCTAGGGGCATCTATCTCCATGGCCAGTTGGAGTGGTGGGCGGACCATTAACCCTGAAGCTATGATGATTTGATCCTCAGTTCCATTAAATGCTTATTATATAACATTGGGCAAGTAAGTTAGACCCTGTGCCCTGTTTTTCTCATCAGGACTTTTCAGAGAATAATCTCTAACTCACAGGATCACTCTGAAAGAATTCTTACCAGACTCTTAGGTTAGAGAGGACAGTAATGAAAAGGCTCCCTTGACAGGATCTGTGACTTTCAGTCTAAGGACATGGTTGGCCAAAGGAGGGGCAAGGGAAGAATTCATTGAATCAGTACCAACAACAGTCTCCAGTTCCCAGGCAAATGACAGCAAGGCTGAACCATGAAGTCAGCCATCCAAGGGCAGTGAGCATGACAGAGAAGCACAGAAGGAACTCAGGTCACAGGGACAGCAATGGCATAGAATATAAAGAGTTCGGGCATGCTGACATGTTTGGTCTAGCAATCACCTTGGATATATGGGTCTGACCTGGTCACCAGAACGTTAACTGGAGCTCTGAAGACAGATGCCATAGTCTAGACACTCAGTCGTTCCATGTACCTACCAAGTTTACCCAGAGGATGCTTGTACATTTTAGAGGCAATAATTTGGGGTAGAAAGAGATTCTGGATGTTTCTATCCTCAGAATAGAAATAAAGTCTGTCTAGCAGCCAAAATGGCTCTTGTCTTGGCCAAGGTCCGTAGAATTGGTTAAGTAAGAGAGGGACAGTTCCTGAACAGGAAGTCTTGCCTTCTCAATCATAGCCAGCATGGCATCTTCTAAAAATGCTCTTTTCTGTTCTAGATCTGAATTCGGAGAGCCACAGAAGATGGAACTCCTTGTTTCATAAAACCGCTCCCTGGAGTGACGATGAGGGATGTTCGTAAGTTCTAAGACATGTATTGCTATTGACATCAGCCTTGTGAAAACATGGCACAGTACGCCCGCAGGAACCAAGATGCTTACATCACTAGGCAATATAATCTTAGGGTACCATCGTCATGTACATGGCTTGTCACTGGCCCAAACTGCAGGACATGACTTTAAGTCAAACCAATTAATCTAACATTATAGAGTTGAGCATGCCTACTGCTGAGGAGAGCTAAACTGATAAGATACGTTGCCAGGCACCACCCTGGGACTCCCCTCACCTGTTCATAGGTCTGCCAAATCAGGAAACGCTCATTCTCCAGCATAGACTTCAGACAGGATCTTAAGTATTCCAAGTTGACCTTAAGATCACCATATAGCTGAGGATAACCCTCAACCTCTGACCTTAACGCACTCACTTTCCCGGAGCTGGGATTATAGGCATGTGTCTCCACGCATGCTTTGGGCAGTCCTAGACACCAAACCTATGAACGTTAGGCGTGCATTCTCCCAACTCAGCTGCCTCCCCACTCTGCAGAGGCCAACTTTTAAAACCAGGAGATAAACTATGTCTCATTCAGGGACGGATAGGCCCACCAAGGATAACAGAAACTGGATTCCACTCATTATTAACCCTAACCCTAACCCTAACCCTAACCCTAACCCTAATTATTAGGGTTAGGGTTACTAACCAGTGCTGTAGTTGCCTTCCTGGGAAAAGCCTTTTGGCAGCCCTCAACAGCAGGATGTTAGCCCCATCTGGTTCAGTTGCTATGTACTCACTGATTTATGTTTTCTCCTCACAAGCATTCACCTGCACTTACTTGTTCTCTCATGAGTGAGCTATCAGTTTTACCTACAGCCTATGGCCTTGTCCTTACTCTCCAAGAAACATGGAAGACACGCCAAGTCTCAAGGGCTGGTCAGAAAAGTTGGTCCAGTAGTTTACTTCAGTGATTTTTGGCGTTGGCTGCCTCAAGGCAGCCCTTTAACTATCTGCCCCCACACTCTGCCCTTTCACGTCACTAAACATCTCATGGAAGGGAAAGAACTGATTATCCGGTTCTCAGCCCACACAAGTGAGAGCCTCTCTGGTTCTCATTAGAGCCCTTGGTCGCTGGCTCATTGCTAAGTCAAATGTGCAAGCGCTGTTTCCTTGACGCTTCCTTGGGTCTTTACTTAATTACAGCTGTTCCCTCCTGCCCACCATTGTGAGCTGTTTCAAACGTCCATGTTCCTCGTCTTCTGATGTTCTTTTCCACTCATTAGAGTGGAACGTTTTGTTCTTGTCTCACATCTCTGTCCCTTGTACAATTCAAGGAGCACTTGAGCTTCTGTCCCTGCCATTAGCTTGAATAATAAATAGCATTCTGTCCACTGTCAAAGAGAGAACGGCTGCTTGATTCACTGGTTTCCGTGCAAAGTATCTGAAGTTACAACGACTCTTAACGCTCCTGGCTACTGATGAAGACTGTTGTGTTACTACTATGGATTTCTTTCTTTTCTTTTTTATTACTTAATTCTATTAATTCTAACCTTACTTGGCACACTTCTCTCTTTCCAATCTAATTCTCAATGATCCATCACAGGCACCCATAGCTGTATCTCATCGCCTGTCTAGAACACCACTTTCATTATTTTGAAAGTCTCCCAGTTGGGACAAAAAATAATATCTACAATCATCATGACTGCAGGGAACAATACGCCTTCTGTTTCTCTGCCATCCCATCAGCTCCAATTCCAGATGTTGAGGTGACAAAGCCTGGGGTCATCAGATGTTAGCAAGGAGGTAGACAACAGAACCCACAGCTTTGAAACCATCCTGGGGCTGCTGCATCTATTTAGCCACGCAAAAGCAGCCACAGCAGGAACGAACAGGTAAGGGCCTGTTTCCATATAACATATAAAAATCAAGCTGCTAGATCTGAAGTTCAGGCCATAGTTTGCCAACTTGTGATGGAAAATGAAATAAAAAATCAGATATGTTTATATTATCTGATCATTAGATTGATATTTCCCCTACTTTATGAAGACTACGTGTTGCCAATTAAACCTGGAATGCCCGCCAAAGGCTCTTGTTTTGGCACCTGGACCCAGGTTTGTAGTACTGTTTTAATGGCTGTGGACCCTTTAGGAGGTGTGGCCTGGCTGGCAGAAGCAGATCACTAGGGCTGGGCTTTAGAAAGTTATAAGCACCTTTGGTTCTGGGCTGTTCCTTGTTTCCTGTGTGCCACCATGTGAGCAGTGATCACTCCTTTCTCTTAGCATTAAGGACTGAGCCACACATCCACGCCCTTTCCATTATACTGAATTGTGACCTGCTGACACCATGAGCCAAAGTAATAAATCTTTCCTCTCTCAAGCTGCTTCTGTCCAGCATTTTGGTCACAGTGATGGAAAAGTGAATAAGACACCATGGGAGTTTGGAAAGGTAGGAGGCAGGGGATGTGCGGACATCACAAAGTTGATGGTGTATCTGCTAGAGTGAAGAAACTAATAAGACATTCAAATGAAGACAACATGTTGGCACTTGGAGAAAAACCTGAACTTGAGATTAAAAAGAAAAAAAAAAACTTTAGCCTGCATTCAACCTACAACAGACTTCAAGGCAACTACCTAAGAGATCCCATCAGGAGAGTCTATACCCAGCTACATAAAAGCATTTGTGGGTCTATCTACCCTAAGAGGGCCAGAAATCAGCAAAGGAGACTGGGAAAAAAACTCAATATGGTCTGGGGACTACAAAGAGAATGTGTTGATCCGGAAGCCAAGCGTGATGAGTGAACTTTCAGAAGAGAGTGGTGAGACAGAAAGCAGAGCATTTAGGTCCAGCAAAACAAGTGTCACCATATTTAGCTATGGGGGTCTCTGCGTCCTTGTCTGCATTGGTTCTAAAGGGGGGTTGGGAGCAGGGGGCAGAATGACTGCAATGATCTGGCATGGTGCCCCGAAAGAAGAAGAGAGGCTGGTGCCAGCCAGCGACTGTGAGCAGCCTCTTGAAGAGCTTTACTAGAAAGGGAATAGAAAATCTGGGCCTTTTATTTTAATGATACTTTTAAAATTCATTTGCACATATAAAAATCAAACATCATTACAGTTGCCAAACGTTCCTATACCAATAACCAATGTAAAATCCAACTACATTTTGTTTTCTGCTTTCTAACATATAATAATGATCTACTTTCCCCCTACTAAATCACCAAATTCTCTAATTGCATTAATAATCAATTCTTTCTCCACTAATGTAAAATCCATAACCATCACATAATAAATACTTACATATACTCACATTATTCTTCTTATTTTATTTTCTGTTTGGTTACAATTATATTTCACTAGCCACAAAAATAACATGTTTATAAAGTTACATCATTTCAGAACACTTTATAACTTTCTACTGTGCAAATCACCCACTTGTTTTTAAATAATTAATTGTTACTCTTTTGAAGGGCATAGGCTTCTTCTATACAAGCCTAGAGTGATTTTTGACAGGTCATAAAAACACAAATAGGTAAAGAATTTAAGGGAGAACTAACGTATGGAGATGACTAAGTGCTTCCATTCAGAAATGTGCTGTTTTCCTAAGCATTCACGTCTTTTGTGAGCCCATAGCTTAAGGTTTTCATCCAGGCCCTACATATTTTCATTATCTTCATCCTGAACTTTTAAAATATTCTGGCCTATTATTATTGGGATTTCTTTTGTTCTGTATAGTACATCTTAAAACTGCACATATGAGAAAAGCTAACAAATATTTTCTTTTAGAATTTATTTTGTATCTGGCTCCTGAAACCTCTCCCTAATGTCAATGGATTTTTCTTTGATGCGCTTGCATGCATTTTTTTTAGAATATTAATCATATTTTTTCTAAGGCCTCTGTCTTTTGATTTTTTTCTGAGCCAGGCTTTTTTTTTTTTTTTTTTATCCTTAGGAGGATTTTTTCCCCTACTTTTTCATTCCAGAGTGTGTCCTTCACACAGGGACTTTAACCCCATGAAGCTGTTCTACTTCACATGCCCACTGGCCTGACCTGGCCACATATCTTCTGGTGTCTATAGTCTTCAGTTCATGAGGTTGTATAGCGAGGAGACACTGGCTCCCCAGCCTCGGGTAGAAAAGACAATAGACCGGAAGTAGATGGAGCTACAGAAACTCATTGGGAATCTAGGTCCCCCAGTGACGTGGCTAACCCCCAATCCACGTGGCCAAGATGATATGCCAAATAAAAGGCTCGACTTGGGTCCCCAGGGTACTTCAGAAATTAAATGAAGTGATGAAGCTTGCATAGCAAAAACTCAGTCAGAAGCATTGGGAGGCTGGATGCCAAAAACTACTAGAGGCAGCCAAGTTACATTTCAGAATAAGATTGGCAGCTCCTGAGCAAGACACTGAAGTTCGTCTCAGGCTTCTATGTGCACTCACACACACGTGTGGATGCACGCACGTAGAAATGGATTTAAATCTAAACAAAACCAAAACCGTTTCATCCTACAATCTAGAAGCTTCTGGGAATGCAGACATGAGCGAGCCAGACACGAGTCTCTCCCAGAGGCACTGGCCCTCTTCATATACGATTTAAGGAAGCCATCTCAGAAAGCTTGAAGAATTCCCCTCAAAGAAATAAACAAGTGAAGTCATCTAAACCAGGGTTACTGCAGGATTACCTAACCATACATGCCTCCCATCATAATTATCCCCAGAAAACTTCCCTAGGCACACAGTGACAGAGCAGACGGGATAAAACCACCTGCCACGTGTCTTATACCCATCTTAGCCTGGCACCTGGAAGCAGCCGAATCCACTACCCATGTAATCCCACCTCCGCCAGGTCCACAGAGCCCAGCAGACAGGGAAGCAGAACAGGCTTTGCTGCCCAGAAAGCAGCATTACAGTGGAAGCAATCACAGCTGAAAAAAAAAAAAAAAGTTCCCAAACTCTCTAAGCTTCACTCATTAACATAAACCTTGGAGAGGTCTGATAAGGTTCAGCCTTTATCTCCATGCCTGCCTGCTCCCTCTCTGCACAGAGCAGCAGCTGGGCAAGGGATCACCTTCTTTGCAAGGAAGCAAATTAAATTAAATTAGATCCATGATGCCAGGCCCAACAGCAGCAGCAATACCATCAATAAAATTAAGATCTTGAAGTGAAAACAAGAAAACAGTCCTCTGAAAAAAAAACATTGCCCAGTTAAAATTTATTCATCACAAAGCCCCCTCTATAGCAGCTGTATATGAACACATGGGGTACCGGGGGTTGCGGGGGGGGGGGGCGCGGGCAGGAGAGGCCCTGCAGTATCTTTTGGCAGCCTGGACCTGGGTCTTTTGTTTGCCTCCATTCTGTTCTTACAAAAGCACTTATCCTACAATGCATTTGACATATAAATAGGCCATTTCAGTGAATACGGTCATTGAAAACCCTTTGCAATAAGAGCGTGTCACACTGGCTGTGCAAGAGTGTATTTATAATCACCCAGCAAGGTATAGTGGAAAGGATGCCAAGTCTTCCAGAAAATATGGCGGCTGGCATGCCATTCCACAGGGCTCCCATCTCCACAGCTGAATGACATGAGCAAAAAGTTAAAAGGACCAAGAAAACATGATCGATCCTGAAGCACAGAAAGCACCTCAACTTCATGTCAAAGCTTTTTTTTTTAAGGTCATCTGGATCTGTCCTCTTCGTCCAAATGGGATGGCACTGCTGAAGTTTAAATACAGAAGTTCCTGATTTCAAGGAAACAGATTGAAAGTGTTCTCAAACCCAGCAAACGCAAATGACATCAGCTGCCTGAAGAGTGTTTACCCCACTGTGGCAGGACAGCATTTACCCCACTGTGGCAGGACAGTGTTTACCCCACTGTGGCTGGACAGTGTTTACCCCACTGTGGCTGGACAGCGTTTACCCCACTGTGGCTGGACAGTGTTTACCCCACTGTGGCAGGACAGCATTTACCCCACTGTGGCAGGACAGCGTTTACCCCACTGTGGCTGGACAGCGTTTACCCCACTGTGGCTGGACAGCGTTTACCCCACTGTGGCTGGACAGCATTTACCCCACTGTGGCAGGACAGTGTTTACCCCACTGTGGCAGGACAGTGTTTACCCCACTGTGGCAGGACAGTGTTTACCCCACTGTGGCAGGACAGTGTTTACCCCACTGTGGCAGGACAGTGTTTACCCCACTGTGGCTGGACAGTGTTTACCCCACTGTGGCTGGACAGTGTTTACCCCACTGTGGCTGGACAGTGTTTACCCCACTGTGGCTGGACAGTGTTTACCCCACTGTGGCTGGACAGTGTTTACCCCACTGTGGCAGGACAGTGTTTACCCCACTGTGGCAGGACAGTGTTTACCCCACTGTGGCTGGACAGTGTTTACCCCAGTGTGGCAGGACAGCATTTACCCCACTGTGGCAGGACAGTGTTTACCCCACTGTGGCAGGACCGTGTTTACCCCAGTGTGGCAGGACAGTGTTTACCCCACTGTGGCAGGACCGTGTTTACCCCACTGTGGCTGGACAGTGTTTACCCCACTGTGGCAGGACAGTGTTTACCCCACTGTGGCAGGACAGTGTTTACCCTACTGTGGCAGGACAGCATTTACCCCACTGTGGCAGGACCGTGTTTACCCCAGTGTGGCAGGACAGTGTTTACCCCACTGTGGCAGGACCGTGTTTACCCCACTGTGGCTGGACAGTGTTTACCCCACTGTGGCAGGACAGTGTTTACCCCACTGTGGCAGGACAGTGTTTACCCCACTGTGGCAGGACAGTGTTTACCCCACTGTGGCAGGACAGTGTTTACCCTACTGTGGCAGGACATCTTTCCCTAGATCTCCTTATCCATGAAGGAATGACAATGGGATAGGCTAAGACAGTGAATGGATCCAGGAAACTATAGATGAAAGTCCATGAAACAGAAAGATCACCTCCTCCTCCTCCTCCTCCTCCTCTTCCTCCTCTTCCTCCTCCCCCTCCTCTCCTTCCTCCACCTACTCCTCCTTTCTTCCTCCTCCTCCTTGTTTTCCCGCCTCCCTCCCTCCCTCTTCCCTTTCTCTTCCCCTCCCTCCCTCTCCCTCCCTCCCCCTCTCTCTTTCTCTCTCTCTCTCTTTTCTTTTTTTTTTCTTGAGACAGGGTTTCTCTGTGTAGCCATGGGTTTCCGGGTCTCACTTTGTAGACCAGGCTGGCCTTGAACTTATAGTGATCCATCTGACTGTGTCTCTCTGAGTGTTGGGATTTAAGGCACGCTGGTGACTGAAGGAGGCTGAAGGACCTCTTCTTAAAGGGGTGACTCTATTGATTCTGGAGCAACACAAGGAAGTTGTAGAAGGCAGCCCCGATCTCTTGAAGCCTTTCCCACTGCCAAGTCAGTAAAAATGACCTTTCTGACAATGATCAGGTATAGTTAGATATTGAGACTAGAGACAAAGTTCCATTGTCTAACTATGTCTGATAGCCCCATTTGCAAATATCCAGAGGCTTTTGCTTTCCGAAGAGGGGAGGCAGACAGTGCTCAAATAAGCTAAGAAACCCAGCCAAAGAGAACTTAGCATAGGAGTTAGAAAGATGGTTCAATGATTAAGAGTGCTTTCTGCTTTCCAGAGGACCCAAATTCGATTCTCAGCACCCACATCAGGCAATGCACATCTACAAACAATTCTGGTGCTTAAAAAAAAAAAAACCAGAAATACTCATCTGGCCAGGTCAGGTACCAGCATACATGTGACATACAGACTTACATATACACACACAAATAAAAGTAAATTTAAATAGTTAAAAAAAAAAGAGAGAAAATTCAAAAATAAATGATTAGAGTTAAATAGCACTAAACCGTGACTGACCCCCTCCTTGACACAATAGTCAAGTAAAAGGAAAAGCATTAAAATACTTTATATTAATTAAATACACACTGAATGCTTCCAAAGCAGATGTGGCATGCAAACGTCTCTTTTAATTCCTAAGGAAGACGAGGTGCTTCAGGGAACAGAAACTGACAACTACTTTGTAACACTGGGAAAACAACAGAGAGCATGAACCCTACAGAATAAGCAGTTAAGTGATGGGAGAAGGGATTGGTTGTTTCCACAGCGGAACGCATTGGCTTCGTTACAGGCAGGGAAGCGTTATCCTTTTCATGGGTATCCCATCAGAAACCCCAAGTACATGTTGGCAAGGTAGGTGGAAGCTTGACACACTGTCCGGCCTGAAGGGGCTCGCATCTAACTCCCCACTGGTAACTGACATGGAACTAACAAAGTCATCTGTTCATCGGTGCGTGCATGTGAGTGAAGAGGGTGACGAGAAGAGAGTGGCAGGGAAAGCGCCAGCTGCTGTGACAGGGTGACCATAACCCATGGTCGCAAATCCCACTGTGAGTCAATTTTGCAGTTTTGCCTCTGTTCTATGGGGCAGATTACAAGCTCGTTTTAGAACTCTGTGTTTCACTCTTGTGAGGGGCTGTCAACTTTTCCCTGTAGCGGCTACACCATTTTTGCAAACCCGCGTGGCTTTGACGAGATAGGCTCATTTCTCGGAGGCTCTCTTTTCCCTGTCTCTTACAGGGGTGGGGTTGGAAGTGGTGCCCCTGTTTCCATGCGTGTTTCATGCCCATCCCTTTCATCCCACGTCAATCTTGACCCTCCACTACACACATCGGTTTCCATGAGTTCTCTGACAGCGTGGAGCGCTGTAAATGAAAAAGTCTTGCTCTTGCTTCCTCTCAGTGCTGGAATTAATCTTAATGCGCGGCCCCCACTTCTACTAATGTGCTTCCGTTTCCATCCATATCTCTCAAAGTAGCCCCCTCCAATCTGTCCTTTTTACCTTTTTTGCAGGCATCATCTTGTTCTGTCTGTTGGCTGTCAGCTTTTCTCAACAAGCTTTCGCCGAGTTGCCAGATTCTTGGCTATTTCTCCACCCTCAGCTTATAACTACTTTCCCCCGCCCCAAGCTCAGCGACTGCTAAGTGGTCTTTGTAAAATCCTATTAGTCTAATCTCCCTGTCCATGTCTCCTCCCTGCTGGGCTGCCTCTAGAAACCTCAGCTGTCTTCTTCCCCCATAGGCTGGCTCCTGAGCCATTCAGCATCTTATTCAAAAATGTGCTTACAAGGGCTCTGAAACCAGAGAGCCTAGCAGCCCATGAGTGACAGTTAAGCTCACTGAGAATGCAACTGAGATGTCATCTGCTGCAAGTCCTTGACTTGGGACCACCATCTCCTGCATAACACCAGAGATTAGGAAGCCCCTCCTCCACTCCCCATTGTACTCTGCGTGGGTATGTAAGAGGTATCTTGCTTGCTATCAGTTGTATGCCTGGTATCATCTGATATATTATAACATTATAAATCTTCATTATATATATCTGTTGAATCAATGAATGAATGTGTTCTTCTGATTGTGGGGCTGCCTACCTGTTTATCTATTACATCTCAAGTTCCTATAGGGCAGGCTGGGATTTGTCATGACATGGATACTTGTCATGGTAAAATGTTAGCAGAGATTTTATTAAAAACTGTTGCAATCAAGAACAGAGCTATGGTTAAAAAAAAAAAAAAGCAGATTGAAATGATAGAAAAATGCTACTGGGAGCAGTGGGAGAACACTTAATGAACTGACTTAGCAGAATTCTGGCTAAATGTCAACCATGGCGATAAGATAGATGCTTTAATTATTTATGGCTTCCCAAATTCCTCTGTTGAAATCCTAGCTAGCCCCCAGGGAGATGAGACCCCTGGGAGGTGGTTATGTCTTGGGGGCAGAACACTCATGATTGAGATTAACTCCCTTATGAAGGAGACCCCAGAAGACCACAGTGCCCCTTCCACTACATGAAGACCCAGCTCTGCACCAGCTAACGTTATGTCAACTTGACCCAGGCTAGAGTGAACCCTAATTGAGAAAATGCTTCCATGAGATTGGAGTGTGGGGCACGCCTAAAGGGCGTTTTCTTAATTAGTGATTTATCTGAGAGGTCCCAGCCCATTGTGAGTAGGGCCACCCCTGGGCTGGTGGTCATGGGTTCTAAAAGAAAGCAGGCTGAGCAAGCCATGATGGGCAAGCCATGATGAGCAAGCCATGATGAGCAAGCCATGTTGAGCACGCCATGATGAGCAGGCCCCAAAGCAGCACTCGTCCATTGCTTCTGCATCAGCTCATGCTTCCAGGTTTCCACCTCGTTTCAGTCCCTGTCCTAGCTTCAATAGCGACGGACTATGGATGTAGAAGTGTTAAACCAAGTAAACCCTTTCCTCCACAACTTTCTCTTGGCTATGGTGTTGTTTCATCATAGCAATAGTGACTCTAACTAAGACAAGTTCCAAAGCTCTATCTACAAGAAGAGAGCCCTCGGAACACAGAGCCTATTGAAGGCTTCATCTTGGATTTCTTAGCCTACAAAGGAAAGAAATAAATCACTGTTCCTAAAAGCTACATAGTTTATTGTATTTTTTAAATAATATCCTATAGTGGTTAGTTTTAATTGTCAACTTGGGACAATCTAGAATCAATTGGCAAGCATCTCACTGAGGAAATGCCTATGTGAGGATGACCAGCAGGCATGTCTGTATAGAATTACTTAGATTATGTTAGTTGGAAAAAGCCACTTACCATGAATGGAGCACTCACTGGGTTTGAACCCTGAACTGGATAAAAAGGGTACAGTGACCTGAGCAGAAGCATCCATGCACATGTTACTGTTAGGAACTGACAAGGGATGTGGTAGGACCAACTCCTTCAAGCTCCTGCCACTGTGACTTCCCTGCTAATTGTGGACGACAACCTGGAGCTGTGAGTCAGAATAAGTCCTCTGTCCTTTAGGCTACATTTACCAGGGTATTTTATCACATTACAAAGAAAGAAAACTAATACCGAATCTAAACAGGTGCCGAGGGTGGTAGAAGTTCAGGAAATTAACCTAGTCCTAGAGGAGTACTTGGGAAAACTAGGCCTGGTCATGGTCGGGGAAGGAGGGCCCCATCTTGTCAGAGGACTAGGGGAAGGGAATAGGGCAGAACAGGGAGGGAGAATGGGAATGGGAGGGTATGAGTGAGGGCATAACAATAGAGATGTAATGTGAATAAATTACAAAAAAAAGTAAAATTAAAAAAAAAAGAGCAACCCAAGAACAAACAAAAACAAAACAACAACAACAAAGTCAAGGCCCCCCTGGGGCAGAAGCCTCACAAACGAACATGTACTCAAACTGAGAGCCTTTTTCACCAAAGCCCAGCCCAAGCCCTGGCATGTATGCTGTTGGCACTCACTAAATGCATCCGCCCTTAGAGATACCCCACTAAACTTGAACGGAGGCATTGGGATTTTGCCTTTGGTCCCCCCTGGAGCTGAAATGTAGGCGAAGGTGCCCCAACTGTACCCAAGAGACCCCGGGTAGAGGAGGAAGGTGAAGCTATGGAAGCCCTAAATTAACCAAGAATACACAGCACTGTTCTCCCAGGATTTTACAGGCAAATCATCCAGGAAAGGCCACAAAGCCATCCTAGGAAGCAAGCTGATTTATTCTGCAGTACAATGGCTAGAGCAGAATTCTGGGAAGTCAAGGTCACGCTCCCAGAACTTGTCACTTTACACTCATCTTTGATTATTTGCTTGCAGTACAGTTTAAAGAATAAGTTTTGGGGCCAGAGATATGCATAGTTCATGTTTCTGACAGATATTAAATTGTCCTCTTTAAGTATTATACCAATGTGTTTTATGGAGACAGCATTTCTCAGAAGTCTCACAAACACAGAATTTGTCTAATGGGTCATTTGTCTTTATTTTATTGATTTGTAGAAGCTCTATCCATATTCCTGGTATCAATCATTTGTTTGTGTGGGGGGGGGGTGCTCATTTTCATGTAGGTTTTTTTTATCTTGTTTATTTGTCATTATTGTTACCTTTTTTTCCCTCAGAAAACTACTCTAATGTTAAAATTATTTAAACCTTTTCTTATGCATTGCATGCCACAGAGACTTTTTTTACATTTAAATAGTACTTATTTCATTCACCTGGAACATATTTTGATAGCAAATATTAAAAATCTAGCTCAACTTAGCACACACCTCCCAGTAGATGACTTTTCATCCTTATTCATCTCACTTATTGGAGGTATTGAAGTTATCCGTAATGTACAGGCACATTACTCACACACATACACAGTCATACAAGCATCCACGTTCCCCTTTGTGGGACATATTCTGTTCCGTTGATCTTCTGGGAGTGGGAGACTTCTTCTGTGGCTGTCTCCCATCTTTCTGGTCATCTGTACTCAATTTTTTTTTCTAAATAAAGTAAACAATCCTTTCAGAACCCAGACCATCAGTTGCTACTGTAATACAGTTTGAATAAAACCTAAATCCTCACAATTTAAAATAGGAAGTCTTTGTCGAGAAATGAGACACAACCATCCCTTCGTTGTTTTTCCCCCCTGTTTTGTTCTTCAGCTTCCTTCCAAAGTCCAGATATTGTGCTTGAGTTTCTTCAGCTTTCAATAGTTTTTGATGTCTTAGCAAAATTAATCATTTTATATTATTTTTATAACTGCTTATTACCAAAGTGGAGGAAATTGTTAATTTTTGTATGATTATTCCCTGACTAGCTGCCCTGTTGGGCTCTTTTATTGGGTTGTACTAGTTTTTCACTTATTTCTCTTGAGTTTTTGGTGAATAATAATATCCTCTGCAAATAAGAACTTTTATGTCCCCCATAATTACCCTTTCCATTCAATGGCCAGAAATCCCTTCATGAATGTTAAATAATTTTAAGCTCATAAGCATCCTACTTTTAGGATGTGAGTTGTTGGTTTGGAATAGATATGTCCCATCACATTAAAGGAAATAGTTTTTCAGATCTTCTCAGGATGGCAGTTTCTCTCTGTTCTCCCACCAGTGCCTGCCCCACCGGGGTCCCTGCTCATTGGTCCAGCTAGAGTCTCTAGCATGCTCTGAACTGAAGAGGGCAACCTCTTTGGCCTGCATCTCCAGGCTTCGTGCACCAGATACCCCAGCTCCCGTGGCCAAAGGCAAACAGAAGACACCAGTAACACTAGTATGGCTGTGTTCTCCATAGTCCAACCTGTCCGCTAACGCCCTTCCCTGCCCTTGCCCCCCTAGACTCTTGACTGCATTCAACCACTTGTACTTAGCTTCCTTGTTCATTTACATAATCCTGAGTCTACCAAATTCACTACACTCCATTTACATAATTTATCAGGCTCACATTTTTCACTCAGACTTCCCTTGACTGATAGGTTAGGACCCATTGTTGACTCTTTTTCAAACATCAACAACCTAAAAATAACCAAAACGTTTTCTCCTTTGTAATATGAATGTAACATTTAACAATCTGTGCATCCATCTAGGAAGATGCTTTGAGTGCCTACTGTGTGTCAGCTGCTACAGTAATGTGGGGATCAGAATGGAAAACAATGCCCTAGGGAGGTAGCTTGGTTGATAAAGTATTTACAATGAAATCCGAAGGACCCAAGTTCAGTACTTAGTACCTAAGCAAAAAAAAAAAAAAAAAAAAAAAAAAGTCAGACACAGCAGCATGCCCTTGTAAACCTAGCAATTGGAAGTAAAGATGGGGAGATCTCTGTGGCTCAGTGACCAGCCAGCCTGCCCTACCTATGTGGTAAGCCCCCAGGTTTCAGAAAAAACCTTGGTCTCAAGAAATCAAGGAGGATTGCACCGGAGGAATGACATCCAAGACTGACCTCTGACCTCCACACACTCGGTGCAGACACATGAATATGTGTGTACATATACACTTGAAAACAATACAGAATAAAACAGAAAAGCCTCCCCATCCTTGTTTCTGTCTTCTTAAGGGACACAGATACTAAGCATTAGGACAGAGGCTAGAAAGTGTGTTTGAAAACCAGAAAATCCATATGCTAAAAGGACAGCCAGAGAATACTTCTCACAGAAGGTGACAGGTAGGTTGAAAGAAAAAGTCCCTGAAACAGCAAACTGCAGGTGTGGCTGAAGGTCTAACAGGGTGTCCCCTGCAGGAAGTGTGTGTGTGTGTGTCAAAAGGTGGGGGTGACCAGAAAGCAGAGCTAGTTCCACACTGTTCAGCAGAATTAAGTCTGAGCCAAATTTGACCTTCAAAAATTTTTATCAGCCATATTTAAAAAAAATAAAAAACAAGTAAAGTTAGTTTTGTTATATTTTACTCAGGTCATTAAAATCCAGAAATCCATGCAAAATGAACACCCTCTGTTCTCCAGTCCCTCATACAAAATAGTGTGCTGCTGGCATGTACCTGGCACACCTTCCTGCATGCCTGAACATTGTATTGTACTAAATCTTTATTGCTCCAGTATGTACTTTATTCTTCAAGCACATCTCATTTGCACTCACCAGATTTTAGGTGATCAATGGCCACATGAGGCTGGTGGCTACTCTCATGACAATACAAAGCTAGATGTTGCCACCCTCAGGCATGGTGACAAGGTCTTGCATGACTAGCAAGGGAAATATCCCTTCCATTTATCTCTCTCACTCCCAGCATAACTCAGGGCATACAGTCGGTGTTCAATAAGTGCTTGTTGTACAGAGTAAACTGCAGAATGGGTTCAAGGATCCGGAAGCAGAGAGACAGCACTAAAATTATTTCAGGAACTTAGGAAATTGGGCCCATCCCAGGCACTCGGGGCTAGGGAGAAAGTTGGGGTCTACTTTCTGAGATACCTATCATGGCCGCTGTCCAAGGCTACTGCTCCCGTGGCCAGGCGCTTGGCACAGCTGCTCTCTTAATTCAGAAAGAGCATGTCGCTCCCTATGCCAGGGAGCAGGAGGGAGGGAGCCCATTAGCATTCATTGTAGGCAGCTTTTCATCTGGAAAAGCACCTCAAATGTGCCTATCCACATTGCTTTGCATCATTTTTCCAACATTCATGGGTGTAATTGCATTTATTTTTCTCGTCAAGACTGCAAAACAAGTGATAATTTACTGTATTACAGCCCACATCGGCTGGGTTTGCAGCCACAACAACTTTAATCTGCCCTCCCAGGGGCTGGGTGGGTAAGTGGGGGTGGGGGGTCGGGTTGGTCTTTTCAGAAAGCACCACAGTTCTTTGACACAGGAAGTTTGAAGCCAGCTGTTCTTGAAGGTCACAGTTAACAGTAGCAGCAAGAAATGCCTAGAGATAGAGCTCTCCAAAGCCCACTCTCCACTGTCTTGCCTCCTCCTACAGTATCAGCATGAAACAGAGAGCTGTTTCCAGGCTTACACCACAAGAGAAGAGACGGGTAGAAAGAAGTGGGTCTTCGCTGTGTGTTTCACGATCCTGGGTTCACGGACCCCAGAACTGTGACTAAAGCCTGAATAGATGTGACATAAAAGGCTCTGTGGAGTGAGTTGGGCAAGACTCGGATGGCTGGGATATTGGCAGGAGCTAGGCACTCAGGCTACCCATGTGTCTAAGGCATCTTGGGCACATCCAGGTGACCTACTTGCTCAACCCTGCCACAGAAGTCCAGCTTTCGGGAGAGACCTGAGACGAGTGTGCAAACCATGGCTGGGGACATGAAATCAGTCCACCTGTTTCTGAGTGAGAATGAGTTTCTGAGTTCTGGATGAGAACTGGAAAGCCTGGTGTGTGGAGATTGCTACATATAAAAATCTTTTCCCCTTCAAAACAGAAACTAAAGTCCTCAAGTCTTATCGAGCCTGGAGGGCACGAATGTACTTGAGTTCTTGAGGAGCTTTGTAATGATAAGCAGGATCCAGGTCTAAAAGATGACTGAGTTATTTTGATTTGTGGCTTGTTTTTTGAGACAAGGTCTGACTGTATCGCCAAAGCCAATTCTCAACTTGTGATCCTCCTCCCTCGGGGTCTGGAATTCAGGGATTAAAAACATGAGCTGCCATGCCTGGCTAAGTCTACTGGTCTCCTAAATTCATTTCATAAGTAAGCTTACAGTAGCAGGTGTGTCAAAGGTTCCTGTGGTAGGAAGACCTTTCAAAGGAAGTATGCTTCATATTCTGGTTGATTCTACCCAGGGCTTGGCAGTGTTACCCTGCTGGTTCCAGGTGAGCTGAAGAGATCATGCAAAGCCTTAAATCTTGGGTGCAGCCAATTTCCAACATGCAACTTGACATTTCCAGCTCTCTCTGGGACAGGCAACAGGAGCTAATGGGTTTACTGTAGAGTCCAAAAGGCCATGCGTTGATCTGTGTTCAGGAAATTGCTTCAGGCAGCTGGCCAGCCATTCTCAACCATTTCTGTTTCCTCTCTGCAGAACCATCACACCTCATCACATCCTCAACCTAATTCTGACACTAGTGAAGGTGGCAGCATGTGGACACTTAAGTATCCATGCCTGAACATCCTGGAGCTTGATATTTAACCTCAAGTATACCAGTAAACAATGAGCCTCCGGTAACTAGTGGTATAAGGGAGATATGGACTCCAAAGGGTATAAGACAGCCCACGGTTGCCACTTAAGCACATCTCAATATGCATACAAAGAGAGAAAGGGGCAGGGATGAGCATCAAAAGGACAGGTGGACACATGAGTACAAGGGAAAGTCTAGCTCTGAGACAGGCCAGTACTTGGAGCTCATAGAAATCTCCCATTGGTACACACACGCAGCCTTTTGTCCCCTGTACTGCTTAATCTCACTGCTCCTGGTTATAGTACCTTCTCCTCAAGGTTACGGAAAACCCTACGGCAAAGAAGGCAGTTTACAGTGTTGCACAAGGTCCCCCTGGCAACTGTCTCAGCCCTGGTGCCCTTGAACTTCATACAGTAAGATGCTCCTGGTAAGCCTCCCGAAAGTCAATGATGTAGCCACTCTAGGACAAACGTTGGTGACTTTTTATTTTAATCAAAGGAAAGAAGATTTTCAATCCAACAAACAGTAATCTTTCTGTTATTATTTTCTACATCACAAAGTCTAAAACTTTGGGTAAAGTTTAAAAACTCGGGTTTGTAAAGTTGACATTTTGTTTGAGTGGAGCTAAAATCAGATAATCATTTTATTTCATGCTGATGTTAAATATAGTCTGTCTTTTAATTATCAATACCAGCCCAGCCCCCAAAAGAAAAATGAGAACTATTTTACAAATAATAGGCTATGCTTAGAATGAGTCTCCGGCCCCATCTACACATCCTCTCATGCAGGTGAGATGCTCCTCATTATACTTAGTGAAGATGCCGTAAAGTCTTTGACCACCACAACCATGCCATAGCAGAATGGCTCCACAGATCCCATGTGATGGCAAACGTATTTTGACCTTCGTTGTGTGGATCCAGAGAGCCTAGGCATCTGGCTCCAGGCCTCCCTGCATCTCAGGCACAAAACAAAGCCAGGACCCAGGCCATTTCTAAATAAGCACCTGCCACACACACAAAAAAAAATACCTATAACATTTTTCATTTTGCAAAACTAAAATGTTATACCCACTTGCTATGGTTTGAATGCACGTGTCCCTCAAATCTGTCTGGAGAAGCTTAAGTACTAACGCATGAACATCCAGAGGCAAGGAAGTGACAAAGTCACAAGGGCCAATGACCTTAACAGGGCTGCAGAGACCTAAGTAGGACCGTTTATCATTTGTCATGTGAAAACACAGCATTTTGTGTGTATTTTCCATAGATACCATCTTTTCCATACTATCTTGGAGGCAGAACGTGGCTCTATTGCAAGGACCCTTGACCTTAGACTCCTTAGCCTGTAGAACGCTGAGAAATAAACTACTACTATTACTACTTCTCCTCCTCCTTCATCTTCTTCCTCCTCTTCCTCTCCTCCTCCTCCTTCTTTTTTATGAACTACAACCTTATAGAATTCTGCTCCTGCAACGTGAACATGCCACTTAATAATGTGCCCTTCTCATTCTCCCAGTGGCAGCAATCACAAACCTATTTTCTGTTTTTATTATTTTCTCTATTACAGAAATCTCATTGTGTGTTTCTACATCTGAGATGTCCCCCATAGGCTAGTGTTTTAAATGTTTGTTCCCCAAGTAGTGGTGCTATTTGGGAAAGCTGCAGGACTTTTTAGAAAGTGGGGCTGGCAGAAGTGGGTCACTGGAGGACACCACTGAAGGTTATACACAGCCCCTACTTCCTGTCTTGTTTCCTGCTTCCTCGATGGGAACAGATTTCAACACATGTCTTCTACCACCATGAGTTAATTGTTCTGCCTTCTTTTCCTTGTCACAAGCAATTAAACTCTAGGAAGCTCAGTCAAATAGACCCTGCCTCCCTTACACTGTTGTGGCTGGATTTCTGTCCCAGTGACAAAAAAAGAACTGATAAAGAAAACTTGTACCAGAGAGATGAGCAACTAAACATGACAGGGGTGGTGTTTGTGCCTTTAGAACTGCTCTAGGCTGTGGAGATGAGGGCTTGGAAAGCCCTAGCTTAGGTGCTTAGCAGGTGGTTCCAGTGTGAGTGTGTCAGAATGCCAACAGAATGACAGATAATAAAAACAGTGTTCATAAGGTTTCGGAAGGTGTGCACACGCAAAAATCTACAATTTACCCACATCTTGAAAATCTGAGTAAGGCTGAATTCAAACTCAAGGACCTAATGAATGTGTCAGGGGAAATTTCTATAGAGCACTCAGGGTGTGACATAGTTTTTGCTGTGTGCTTTTAGCCAGGTTTTTCAGAGAGAGTAAGATTAAATGGTGGAACATAAAGACATGAAAGGGCTTGGTGTGTAGCCAGCAAATGAGTATGGAGCCATTTAATGTTGTGGGTGGGGAGGCTATGGGTATAAAAGAAATCAGTGCCACTAAGAAAGAAGCAAGCAGGCTGTACCAGGTTAACAGAAAAGATGCTTTGACTGTATTTCAAGAATTAGTGAGTCCCCACTCATCATGGCCTCCAGGCTGTAAAACTACAAACTCACTGGGAAGCATTTTCTGTTTAAAAACAAAACAAAACAAAACACAAGTGTCCCTGGGACATCCCCCTAGCAAAGAGCTTCTTCAGGAAGCATCACTTCCAGGTTCAGTCAACCAAGTGTTCAGAAGCCACTGTGGCCACGGGTCCAACAGGAGTCAGTACTCCTTGAGTTGACAGAGGAACCTGACCAAACATCTCTCCCGCCAGCTGTGTGAGTCAGCTATTTGGCCACAGTAATGTGCTCCCGGGAGTGGACTTGTCTCCAGGTTATGCCGTTTTACGAGGTGTTTATTTTCCTCAGAATAGTGGCCTCAGAGTCCATCCATGCCACCAGACGCCCCTTCTTTTTGAAGGATGAGTAATATTCCCTTGTGTGTATATAACATCTGTTCACAAACTCTTCTTATGAAAAGTCAGAGGGACACAAAACAAAGGAAAAAGTCATGGATCAAGTAAAGGAAGCCGTACAGAAGAGGGGGAGATATCAGAGGGGAGAGGGAGATGTGAGAGGATGGGGGGGTCAGAGTGAATAGAACACACTATATACATGTATGACATTATCAAATAACAGACTTAATCAATAATTTCTCTTTGAGTGACAAGAAAGAAAAAGGCCATCCTTTCTTTATCCACTCACTCGCGTGATGGCTGTGAGGTGCTCCTGGTGAGGTGCTTGGCTATCATAAATTATGCTGGAACACGGATACATACCTATCGTGTGTCTCTTTAGTAATACATAAGGAAAACAGGGATGGCCAGATCTTCTGAAGTCATTGCTTTCCCTAGAAGCGGCACCATTTCACATTCCCACTTACACCACAATGGTTCCAATTTCTCCAAATCTGCTATTAGCATTTGCTACTTTGGATTGATTGCTTCGACTTTCATTTTATGAAGCCATCCAAGTAGATGTACGCTCTGTTATCACTTGGATATAAATTTATCTAATTATCAGTGATCCTGAAAGTCTTTTCGTATGCTTGCTACTAACTGTACGCCTTCCTTAGAGAACTATGTGTTCAATGTCTTTGCCTATCTTTCAATCGATGCCTTGTTATGTTGCTAAGTTGTACATAGTAATCATGTTTTCCAGTATTAACCCCTTACCAGTTGTGAGTAGAAAATATTTTCTTCTATTCTGTTTCTTTTCCACTGTTGTTTCCTTACACAAATGTGCACACACACACACACACAAACACACACATACACACACATCTCCCAGTTTGATGTAGTTCCATGGGCCTTTTTTGCTATTATCATTTTTTGATGTCCTTTCAAAGTAGCCACTGGCCCAAGTCATAAAGCTTCTTCCCATATATCCTTGAAGACTCATAATCCGATGCTTTATAGATAGGAACTCTAATGCATTTTTTAAGTTACTGTTATGTGTGTCTTCTGCATGTGGAAATCCATTCATCCAACACCATTTGTTGAGGAAATCATACTTTCCCATTGGACAGTTTTGTTTCCTGTGGGAGACACTTGACATGTGATGGTTTCAAAGGTATTTTTAGCCATCTGATACCTACCCATTCCCAGTGGGAATACCTGTGGTGGCTTCTGTCTTCTTACCTAATTCCAAACCGATGGACTTAACAGGTTTGCTTGCTCTGGCAGCTCTGGCTCCTGAGAGTTCTTATTGCTAAAAAGTCATCTTTTAACCTTAGAAAACCCCAAGACTCTTAAATGGCAAGGATACTCTGGCTTGTCCCAGGTTTTTACAAGTTGATTTACTGGTGACAAATAATGCTTTGAATTCTAAGAGAGTGTAACTTGGGCTTCTTAATGAGAAACACAATACTTAGGAAAGGAAGTAATTTGTAAAAGACATTGGCAGAGCTGTGGAAGGTTTAAGGCATGGTGACTTCCCCCAACAGAAAGCCACCACTGAGCAGTGCCAAAACTGTGTGACAGAAGATATTTCAGAAAAACGGGGTAATTTTTTGTTAGCTGACCCCGTTCTATGTCCTCCAGGCTGCGCTTGGACTCACACATAAACCGAACTTGCCTCAAATTCTCAGTCCTTCTCCCTCTGCCTCCCAGGTGCTAGAGCAACAGATATACCTTACCAAGGCCAACACCAGTATAATTTCTATCTGTGAAGTAAACTGCATCAATGTCAATAGTATTAGTCTTGGAAAAATGGGTTCTGAAGATGTGCCCTGTCCTGTGGCATACAGTAGACACCTGTAGCTCTGTGGGTGCCTGGGAACATGGTTAAGTACCTTACGCTCACCTGGGAAATTTATCTTAATGTGAAAGCCTCAGCTCTCAGAAACAGATTGTCCCTCAGGAACTTGGTCTCCACACACTCATGGAGACAAATTCTCCTGTCAGAGACTCAGCGGTATCTGTCATGCCTGACTGATGGACAGTAGATGGATGGATGGATGAGGCTGCAGGATTTTTTTTTTTTCACAATGCCTTATTTTACACAGGACTCACTAAAGACGCACTTAAGATTCCTCGTTTCCTTCACTCCTCAGTTACAAATCAAAGAATGCTTAGGCCAGAAAACTTTGCTTCTGGCTTTATCCATGATGATAAATAAGATACTGAGAGGGATGATGCAAGCCCCCAAGTTGCAGAGCTTGGACAAACTCCAGAGCTATTTACACAGATACAGTAGGAGGGTGTACAGAAAAATGGCTGCTTTCTGGCTGCAGACAGTTGCAGAGTATGACAAATATCACAGCCATTTCCTTGCCTCTTTCACAGAATGTCAGGGCTAAGTGAAAATTCTGCAACTTATAGATAAATGTGCACTGGCATGCACATGTGTGCATGCGTACATGCATGCTTATACACACACACAGACATACACACATGGGGGGACACAACTAAAAGGCTCTGAGGGGTGGCCAGACCGTTTCTTGGTGGAAAAAAATGAGAACTGGAGAGTAAGTGAGCACAAGAAAGCAGGAACAGACATCTTAAGGCCACGTGCGGAAAGCACGCCTTGTGAAGCATCAGTAGGAACCATTGAACCAGGGCTTTGCTTCAAATCCAGTTTGCCCTTTGCTCCTTCTGTGACTAAGGGCAAGACATTTAATCTCTCTGTGTCTTTATTTCCCCATCTGTGAAAGGACAACCACAAGAGTAACTAAGCAACATGGGAGTTCTGTAATGCATGCAGAGGGCACATTTATAGACCCTGGCATACAGTAAGTGCTCAATATACAGCAGCTGTTACTATCATCAAAGAGAAACATCCTGCGGTCAGAGGAACAGCAGGCACAATAAATTTTGACAATTCATGGCTGTACTGACCAACAGAAATAGCATATGAATCATCCATGGAATTTTAAATACTCTAGGAACCATATCTAAACCGTTAAAAATGAGTATAATCAATTTCAATAATTAATTTTACTGAATCCTGAATACCTAAAATCACATTAACACATAATCAACATGAAAATCAGTAAAGAAAATGTTTTATGTCTCCTTTTGATAAAGAAACTTTTGAAACAGGTGTGAATTTTAGATGGTATTAAAGAGTAGCCATATTTTGTGGGCTTGGTCACCCATGTGGCTGCGGCTACCTTCCCTTTGAGGTCTAGGAGGCCCCAAAGGAAATGACCACTGACTACTGGCTTTTCGAGGTTGTTGGACTCTGTTTTATAGAGATGCCCCAGCCATCTTATTTTCACTAAATCCAAAGACACTACTCCATTTGTACTAAACGATTTTCTTTTCTTACCAAATCTCTTCGCATGTACACGGATAATTCAAATCACTAGCACCCCCAAAGCCTGAGAAAACACGCCTCCTCATTAGGAAAGACAGGGCACACACTCAGAAAGGAAGGACTAGCTCAGAAGAATTCTGGGCTCAGGAGCTGCAGTCCTGTCACACTAACAGTCTGTAAGAACAGCACCTCACACAGGGCAAGAAGCCACCAGGACTGGAAGGCTGCTCGGCCATGGCTGCCTTCAAGCTGTCCTGAGAATAGTGAAGTCAGAGCCACAGGAGACTGAAGGGCCCAGGGAAGTTCTATTCGGGGAGTTTCTGGGATGGGACTGCCTCCAGGATGCCTGCACTAAGCGGAAATGAAGCTACCTCATCGTGCCTGACTTAGTCAACTCTACGAACGGCCAGAATCCACCCTAACCATTTAAATCAGACCTGTCATTCTTAGAACAAAGTACTTGCTGTGTACAAGTGTGAGGACCTGAGTTCCATGCCCCAGCACCCACATAAAAAAAAACCTGGATATGCAGCATATGTTTGTAACCCAAGGGCTGGGACTGGGGACAGAAGTGTCCCTGGATCCCACAGGCCATCTAGCCTAGCTTAGATTCAGGTTCGATGAGAGAACATGCCTCAAACATACAGGCGGAGAACAGTTAAGAAAAGACACCTGGGGTCAACATCTGGTCCCCACACACATGCAAACTCATGTGTACAGGTGCACACACTCACTAATGAGTGTACAGGCGACACATATTTTATTTATTTATTTAATTCACTTTACATCCTGGTTATAGCCCCATCCTTCCTCTCCTCCCTGTCTCACCCTCCCTCTGTCCCCCCTCTCCTAGTCTTCAGAAAAGGGGAGCCCCCCTTCCCTCCCATCAAGTCACATCAGGGCTGAACACATCCTCTTCCCCTGTGGCCTAGCAAGGCAGCTCCTCCAGGGAGGAGTGATAAAAAAGCTGGCATCTGAGTCCATATCAGACACAGCCCCCGCTCCCCTTACTAGAGGACTCACATGAAGCCTAAGCTGCCCATTGGCTACATCTGCATACACACACACATTTATTTATTTTAATGTAAAAAAGATAATATTGAAAAAAGCATTCTTGTCATTTCCCAGTGAAAAGCCCATAACGTTTTCAGATGATTTTAAATTGGTTTATAAAGTTCTAAGTGTAGAATTAGCTATATTTCTATTTTTAAAACTATTTGAGCACTCAGAGGAAGGATAGCAGGCTACCAAGAAGAGACTTGATACCCTATGAGCATATACAGGAGGAGGAGGTCCCCCTCAGTCACACTCATAGGGGAGGGGAGTAAGGGGAAAATGGGAGGGAGGGAGGAATGGGAGGATACAAGGGAGGGGATAACCATTGAGATGTAATATGAATAAATTAATAAAATAAAATTTTAAAAAACTATTTGATTTACTTACGAACATTCACGACATACTTGAAACTAGTGGTGCCCACCTGTACTTCCAACACTCAGAGCCTGAGGCAGGATTCTGAATACAAGGCCAACCTGAGCTACGTGGCGAGAATTCATCTCAAATCAGCCATAAGAAAACACACTTCATAAAGTTACCTACTAGTTGAAAAACTCATAGTGGACCAAGACAGCTGGAGCCAGAATACAGAGATTCAAATCTCAGCTCCTCTGTTTATTTCAAATATTTCAGTGCATTCGTTAGTGTCTCCTTATTTGTAAAATTAGAGTAACAATAATATTCAGCTTGCAGTGTTGTTGACATACTAAACACACATACACACACAGACACACACACGCACACACACACACACACCTTAGATTATTGTTCAACAAATGGTTCACATCTTTAGGGGGAGAATGCTGATTATTATAGTCTCAACGTTTATAAAATTCTTTTTAAAAACATTATTTTGTGCCATATGTATGGATGTTCTGCCTACATGCACGGTGCCCACAGATGCCAGAAGAGAGTGTAAGATCCCATAGAGCCAGAGTTATAAATGTCTATGGGTTTCCATGTGGGTGCTGGGAATGGAACCCAGGTCCCCTGCAAAAACAGCCACCAATCTTAACTGCTGATCCATCTCCTGAGTCCCAACCATTAAATTCCTTATTCAAATTGTTCAGAGGTATGCTGGACATTGGTGTCCACCACTGGAGGAATATTTGAATGACACATGCACATCACTTTTAATTCTAATGATACTGTCTCAGTCAACTCTGTGCTGCTTTAACAAACCCCTTAGAGGACAGACATATTTTGGGTCAGAGTTTTTTCAGGTTTCAGCCCATAATAACTTGTTCCCGTTGCTTCTGGGCCCACGGTGAGGCAGCACATCTGGCAGGGAGCACACAAAGAGGCAAAATCTTATGTCCCAGGAAACTAAAAGGGAGGAGGAAGAGGAAAGGGAAGTGGGTAAGGAAGGGAAAGACAAGAGAGAGAGAGAGAGAGAGAGAGAGAGAGAGAGAGAGAGAGAGATGAAGACGGGGAGAGAAGAAAGAAGAGGAAGTAAAGAAAAAACAGAACCGGGGGAAATGGAGGTGAGAGGAGAGATGAAGCCTGAGGTCCGACTATCCCCATTGAAGGACATGCCTCTAAACACCCTAAGATCTCTTCCTAGTATTTCCCCCTTGAAGTTCCCACCAGCTCCCACTAACACCAACTGAAAACCAGGCCTTGAACACATGAGCCTTTAAGCTTATGATCAAAACTACCTACGATCAAAACTGCTGAGCGTGTGACACATCTGCAGCCCAGGGAGGACGTCACTAAAAACCCAAATATTCAACTAGCCATCCACATGTGTGTTAGAGCAGACACATTACCCTGTTCATATAGCGCGGATGAGTATTCTGATCAGTACTAGGCTCTTTTTTTGCTGTTCAAAGCAATCCTCAGGGCGCTTGTTTATAACAACAGCCAGCGCTCATTATTACCCAGGCCTATCTGCAGCTATAATTACTAAACCTGCATTCAATTTCATGCCCATTTTTTCCTACCAATTCGGTGATCCCTGTAAACATCCCAAACTAGCACTGATTGGGGTCATCACGGGCTAATGCAGTTTTCCCAATTAATTTCGTAGTCCTAGGTGCACAAGGGACCACCTCATAAAGTGGAATGCTTGGTAAGCATTTTTTTCAGAGAGCTGTCTGGAGATGAGGACTTTGCCCTTCATTATTTGGGTGTGTTGGAAGCATGACACCTTTATGCACGACACCTTTTTGTTCCTCTGATGTCACTTCTTGGGAGCTAGTTAAATAAGATATGGCTCATCTACCCAATAGGACACCAAACCATCTTGGGAGGAAAAACCTAGATCTGAGTACAATGGTGGGCAAAGAGATGGGTGGCAGAACAGTCAGGAGGCTGCACGCAGAGCTGTGATCCGCATTACTAGGGCGCGGAGTCTGGGCCCAGACTTCTTGCAGACTACTCCTCACTCAAGCACGTGCCGATGGTGACTCTGGACAAGACATTTAAGCTCCCTGTGTCTGACTCTCCCCATTCTTAAGATGCAGATAATAATATGTACTTAAGGAGAGTATTTTAAGGATTACATAGGTGAATGTCTTTAATCTGCTTAGTATAGCACCCTGCCACAAGATAACCAGTATATAAATACCACTCCCCTATGACCAGGACAATTACTGTAATCTATACACTGTGTGTGTGTGTGTGTGTGTGTGTGTGTGTGTGTGTGTGTGTGTGTGTATAATTGCTATACAAGCATGCTCTCCTGCCTCCTCCTCTTCCTCATCTGCCACTTATTGTCCTCTTCCCTTTTTTCTCCTCCTCTTCTCCTTCCTTCTCCTTTTTGTCCTTTCTCTTTCAGCACATGCCAATCTGTGATATTTGGCTGAACTGAGACAAGAGGAAGAAAGAATTAATACATATATACAAACCAATCATTTTTAAAAGAACTAATATACAAAATTTTATCATTAAAGAGGGAAGAAGATAGAGAGGAAGTTGAGTGGGAACATGGGAATGTGCAGTTTTGAACCAACCAATAGTTGTATTAGAGGTGATTAAAAATACATAAAAACCCTGTGCCCAGGACAGTTTAGCAACAATACATTGAAAAGAACAGCAAGTGAGTTTCGGATGCGAAAAGATTTTCCCAGAAAAATCTCTTCCAAATTCTACTCCCCAGTGAGTGCCTGTCTAGCTGCAGCATGCAAGTCGGGTGATCCCCCAAAAATTTTTACCTGGTTCAAGGACCACAGGACTGGCTCCACAAGAAGTGAGACCCAAGTGACCTCTCCCTTGGACCAGTTCACCCCTATCCCCCAACACAGCCCCGCCCAGCAGAGAGTACACACTCCATGAAGGCCACAGTGCTGCTGAGAAGATGAAAACATCACAGCTGAAAACTCTCCTGAAATCACTTCCCCTTGACTCCACTAATAGCCCACCACCCATGGAGGCCATATGTGGACCAGCATGTGTTCCACGCAGGGAACAGGAAATTCAGGCCAGGTCTTAAAGAGGCTCTCAGCCCTAGTGAGCAGCCGGAGGCAACATGCAGTGATAGACACAGCAACAGAAGCAATGTGGATAAAAGGTGTTGAGATGCGCCCAGACAAGCCTCCCTGAAGAACTGGGCTCTGTAAAGGAGTTCGACGGGGAAAGATGGGCTTGCTATATGCTCTAGACAAATGGATCAGTAAGTATGACAAAAGCACGATAGTGTGACATGTAGCATCTGTGGCTAACAAGAAGAGTCAAATATGACTATCTTTCTCAAACTAGGAATGTTCTGGAAGAATGGCATTAAACATCATGAAAAGAGAGGGACCAATCTTGAAAAGAAAAAGCAAACTATAAAACAGTTCTAGTCGGAAGGCAAGCAAACGTTTACCAACATCTTTTAGTTCCAACACCGTGGTCACGCACTACCACTAACCCATGGCACTCCAACCCACAAGCTCTAAATGCGGTCCCCAGATGCCTACATGAAGAGTGGAGGGCAGCCGAGCCCAGGTGGCCGCATCCAGGTTACCCGAGCAGCCACTTCGGACTGCTAATTGGTGCTTCAGTATCTAGCTCTCTATTTACCAAGCTTCATTTCAATGGGAAATTGGCTTGGAGGACGGTCTTCCAAAACTAGACACAGAATAAAAGGAAGGTGTTGAAAAGGTAGAAGAAGCTGGCCCCTGGGGAGCACGCCAGAGACAGATCATGAGAACAGTAGAAGGGGTCAGCGCGTAAAAGCTTGCTGTGTGCAAGTCTGATGACCTGAGTTCAATTCCCAGAACCCAAAGTAGAAGAAGAGATTCAACTCTGGACAAGGTTCCCCAGACCTACACACACACATGCACACACGCACACACATGCACACACGCACACACACGTGCACACACACACATACAAACATGCACACATACACACGTGCACACACACATGCACACACATGCACACATATATGTACACACACATGCACACAAACACACGCACACATACACATGTACACACACATGCACACACACACATACACACAAATCATTGCTGAGGAGAGAGTGACTGAGAGGGTGTAGTTAGTACTTTCTTCATGAGGGCTCAAGTCTGGATCCCCAACACCCACATATCAACAGGCCTAGCAGTAAGCTGTGGTCCTGGTACTCACACCTGGGAGGCGGGGAAGGGGTAATTCCCAGGCAGACTGGCTGAGTAGACTAGCCAAATGGTAAGCTCCAGGTTCAGCAAGAGGCTGTCTGAATAAAGCAGAAAGTAGCAATAAAGCCAGGAAGATATTCCTTGTCCTATGTCCTACACACACATACACACACACACACACACACACACAGAGGTGAGCACATAAACACACACACAGGCAGGTGCACACACATGTACATGTATGCACACACATATGTATACACATACATACATGCACACACTCACACAATTTGTTTGACATTGACAACTGCATATTAACTCCCAGCACTGTGAGGACAGATACAAGTAAAATGCTGACCTTGCATGCAACATCCTTCTCAAGTCTCTGATGGTGTTGAAGACCAGATAGTTTAGAGTTACAATTAAGTTTGTTGGTTAGGGGTTAAGATGTTTTTAGATCTAGGTAGATGTTTTAAGTTAATAGAGATGAAATGTGCTAGATATTGATTTTCATTCAGAATTTTAGACTCAACAAGATAGAAAAGATGTTTACTTCAAATTTGTCAAATAAAAATAGCCAGTTCACTATGGATGTATTTATATAATTCCTGATTGTTTCATGGTTCTTCCTGCTGTATGTAGTTTATTTTATTTATGTATAATAATATAAATGTATATGTTAAAAAAGAAACATAACAAAATATGAAAAAAAATTCTAGCTTAGTACACAGTCCATGAATAAACTTGCCACCCATCCAATCAACACTGGCAACCCCGTGATGCTTTGCATAGCTGGCATCCATCTTGCCATACATAATTCCTTCGAAAGCCCACTGGGAAGCCTGCATCCATCTCACATCGAAGCCACAAGCTATTATGTCACTCTGAGAAGGCTCCCATCAGTTCCCAACTCCTTCCCTGCTTTAAGGTTCACAAGGCATTTCCCCAACCATGTCAGACCTGGGGATGGTATTCTTCCCCCGTATCTCAAAAAAAAAAAAAAAAGCAAACCATTCTGGTCAGAAAGTACATAATGGACTATAGAAAGATGCCCCACTGAAAGCAAGTTGGCTAAGCACTACTGGGGATGAGTACACTGGTGTATGTGCACAAACCATGCCTTCAATGTGGTATAGAAGTAAATACAAGGAACCTGAATATGCAATGAGACAGGGTTGTTAAATAAATTGTGGAACAGTCATTGGAATGGAAAACCCTGAAGCTTTCAGAAAACATGACTTGAGAAATATTTAATGATATGGGGAATGCTTTCTTAAAATCATATGAAGGAATATATTTATATGTATTTGTACGCATGCATGACTTCTACTTTGTTCTCTGTAGCTATGCATATTGTGCATATCCCCCCCACATAAATATGCATTGTCTTTTACCATCATAAATCACACTGCAAATAGAAATCATCTTAAAAGATGCTCAGTTGATGACAGAGGCATGTACATAATCTATATATCACCAGCCAAGACTCCAACCCTGCCTTCTCTGCCACAGGGGCTGGCTCACTTGATCTTGGACCAGTTGCTTAGTCCTCTGGGACCCGGTACAATGAGAAAGTGAAGATATCTCTGAACTCATGGGGGGAGTTGCAAATTGGATCAAATAGTGTATGGAAAAATGCCTAACCTAATTCTTGGTTTGAGTAGGCTCACAGTAAATGCCAACTTCTAAATCTTTCTAATGCCTGTGTGTATGTTCCTGTGTGGAAAAGATGCACAGAGCAGGGGCAGGGGCAGGGGCTGGGGCAGGGGCAGGGGCAGGGGCAAGGGCAGGGGCAGGGGCAGGGGCAGGGGCAGGGGCAGGGGCAGGGGCAAGGGCAAGGCACTGATATAGGATTCACTGGGCTTCACCTTTCTTGGGGCTATTATAACAAATTACCACAAGCTGGTAAGTGAAAAAAACAGAAACCCATTTTTCCTCCCGAGCCTGCAGGCCACAAGTTCAAAGTTAAGGCATTGGGCTGAGCCATGCTCCCACTAAAGGCTCCAGGAAGGAATCCTAATCTACCTTGTCCAGTTCCTGCTGTCTGCTGGCCATCCTTGGCCTTCCTTAATTTATAGATTCATCACTCTAGTCTCTGCTTTTATCTTCATGGGACCTCTTCCCCCTGGGTACCTGTGTGTCTCTGCCCCTATGCACTGGTTGGGTTTTATCATCCTGACACAAACTGAAAAAATAGGGAACCACAATTAAGAAGTTGCCTCCAAAAGGTTTGGCCTTTGGCAAACCTCTAGGGCACTTTCTTAATAATTGATTGGTGTGGGAGGGCCCAGGCCATTGTAGGGGTTGCCAGCAATAAGCAGGTACTAGATGGTATAACAAAGCAAGCTGAGCAAGCCATGAGAAGCAAGTCAGTAGGCAGGCCTCCCGCAGCCTCTGATTCAATTCCTGTTTCCAGGCTCTTGCCCTGAGTTCCTGCTCTGACTTGCCTCAGTGATGGGCTGTGACCTGCCCCTGTGGGCTGTAAGATAAGATTAACCCTTTCCTAAGTTACTTTTTGCCATAATGTTTTATCACAGCAATAATAAAAACCTCAACTGAGACATCATACTAATTGCATTAGACTGGCACCTAATATAACCAGCATAGCACCCTCTTAATGCAATTAGGGAGATAAGGTCCCCCAGATTATTTCCAAATAAGGTCGAGTTCACAAGCACCAGTGTTTAGGACTTTTACCTGCCCTCTGAGGAGGCACAGTTCAGGCCATAGCTCACAGCAGTCCTCCATAAACATTAGTAGTTAGAGAAAGATGAAGATAGGCAGCCTGAGAGCCCAAAGGCGTAAAAGGGAGCCAGAGCCATTGTGGAGGCTGATGGGTAGAAGTTATCTTGTTGCCACGTGTCCTATGTTCTTCCTGGATTATGGCCAACTCCTATCCTTTCCAACCATGTCATTAGGCAAATGCCAAGCCTGGTATTTCTCTGCTCTCCCTGAATATGTGTGGGACAGAGCAAAGCCACTTAAAGTGATGGCTGCTTTCACCTCTCCTTCATTTTTCGAAAGTCTAAACTTACTGGAGAACATTTGCCATAGGCTGCAGAGAGGCTGGATTGACAGGGCTGCATTTGGGGGCAGCTAAGCAGGGGAGGGAGGAAGTGTCCCATCCTGGAAAGGTTCAGAGAAGGACCTGCTAGGCCATCTGCTTTGCAGAAGCACTTAAGGGGGAACAGGCCAGAGGATGCTGAGTGGGCACCAGGCCTGGCTGGACCTAGAATAGGGCGCCTGGCCTTGAGGAGAAGTGGAAGAGTCATGAAGGGATGGAGGGCAATTGTGAAAATCTTCCTGAGAAAATGCCAATGACCGGCACAAGTATTAAGATAGTCACAGAATAAATGGCTAAAATTTAAAAACCAACTCCCCGTGGGATCAGAATCAGAGTCAAGTTGACGTGGCGATGAGAAATAGATACAGAATTTCTTGTTTACACAGATGTGTGATGCGACAGTCAGCCCTACTTCTTTCTTGATGCCTAAATAATGTCCTATACCCATGACAGGGAACCTCCCAGACCTCACCGCTTTCAGGCTTGAACCTTTTAAAATGATACACGGGGCTGGAAAGGTTGGCTCAGTCAGTGAAGCATTTGCCATGTGGACCACAGCCAGGAGATCCTGAGACAGAGATCTAGAACCCACATACAAAAGCTCAGGGTGTTTGCACATGCCCAGCCTTGGGGAGGTGGACGAAGGCAGATAGATGCCTGTAGCCTGCTAGACAGGTAAAAGAAGGAAAGCTCGTTTAAAAAAACAAAACAATACAAGGTGGAAAGCAACTGAGAAAGATACCCAAGGTTGACTTTCAAATGCACATCCAGACATGTGTACACACACCATACCAACGTACGCCTACTGGCCTATGTGCACACACGTGCATATGCACACACATACACACATGCATACACACACGCACACACAAACACACACATACACACACAGACATGCACACACACACAAACATACACACACACACCCCACCTTCAGTGCTTGCATTGTTATTCCCCTCACTGCAGGATGCTCTCTAGATTAACCTCAGGACAACCCTGTGGAAACCTTTAGTGCAGGCAAAGGCTAAGGACCTGTGGCAGCTGCAGTTAGGTAAGACAGTGCCTTAGTGAGAGGTTTGTGGGTGTTGTACCCCTGACTCTATTCCTCTGTGATAGAGCCGCAGACCTGGGGCATGGAAAGCAGATCTGAAGCCTTGAATATTAGCCCAAGGGCTTCTGCAAGGAATAGATGAAGAATTGTATGATTGGGGGCGGGGAGGTATACTGAATTCAGGGAGCAGAGCTGCAGGAAGCTCCCAAGCTTTCTCAGGCAGCAGTGCATCCTGGGAATTGAGAAACTTCTCTGACCTATCTGACTCATTGCCAGACCAGCTGCTAGAAGCTTCCCCTTTGTGAGGTAGCATTGGGGTACCAGTGGGCTTGAGGAAGGCACAAGATCGTATGTGCCTCTACTTTTTTATTCCCAAATGGTGTAGGGCAGCTTACCTGAGGCTCGCCTAGGCAGACAGTTCACACTCACCTAGTGATCTCCAGAGAGCTCTTGCACAGATTTTCCAACGAAAAGTGAGAAAAACAAAAGCTTCCAGATGCCAACATTGGCAGCTCTGACATAGATCTGGAAGAAGCTGATCTGCTGTGTGTGTTGCAGTTTGGGTCTGAAATATCCCTAGCAGACTCGTGTGTTGAAGGACTGGTCCCCGGGGCAACATTCAGAAGTGGGAATTTGGAGAAGTGACTGCATCAGGAGGGCTGTAACCGATGGATTTGTTCACTGATAGGTTAAGCCATTCACTCGATGGACTACTAGGAAATGTGGGAAACTGAGCAAACCAAGCCAGACGAGAGGACTACCATCACTAAAGACATGACTTTAGAGGATGTAGCTCTTCCTCTTTCTTTCTCTTCGCCTCCTGGCTTCAAAGCAGGCAGAGATCCTCTCTCTGTGTCAGGTCCAAAGCCATGGGTCCACCTCACCTTGGCATGAACCCCCCAAACCCATAAGCCCAAATATGTGCTTCTTCCTTTCAGCTGTTTCTCCGAGGTGTTTTCTTGCAGCAGTTACAAAGCTAACACAGGATCGATCCATAGCGAGGGCTTTGAAAGCAAAGAATCCCAGCACTCGGGAAGCAGAGGCAGGTAGATCGCTGTGAGTTCGAGGCCAGCCTATTCTACAAAGTGAGTCTAGGACAGCCAAGGCTACACAGAGAAACGCTGTCTCAAAAACAAACAAACAAACACACACACACACACACACACACACACACACACACACACACACACACACACAAAGAAAAAAAAAGAAAAAGAAAAAGAAAGAAAGAAAGCAAAGAATTGGATGCTACAAGTAGACAACCAAGAAAACCTTCAGCTCTGCAGGGAGAAAAGCTTTCTATGGGAAGCTTCATGAGCCGAGGCCTGAAGAAAATGGTCAGGGGTGGAGAGAGGCATTCCAGTGAACAGAAGGAACATGTTCAACAGTCCTAGGCCCGAGAAGAACATGACGCATCCAGTCACCAAAACCAGCCAAGGTATCCTGAGCACTGAGAGGTAAGAAACAGTGCCTGAAAAGAAGATGACATGAGCTGGCCCAGAACCTGATAGGCCTAACAGCCTGTCAATCACAGCCTATTTAAAGGCCAAGCCACTAAAGTGATTAAGCTCCGGCGTGACATGATCTGATCCACCCAGGGCAAGTAGGACATGGAGCTTTTCACACAGAGAGGATCAATAAATGGGCGATGAACATCGGAATAAACAGAACGCAAGCTAGACTGCAGGAGAGGCGGAAGCTTCTGGACTACAGAACATGAACGAGATTTCAGCCGCTGCCCGCCCGTGAAGACAGTGTCTCCTAATCCAAATTTGCTTCCCTGCCTCTCAGCCTGAGCAGCATGCGGGGCTGCTGAGTGAGAGCCACAGGAGCCCCTGACAGACTCATTTCAGCGATCACTATCAGATGCCTCTATTAGGAATGCTCAGAAGATTGTATTAGCATGATCCAATATTTACAAAATGACACTCCGCTATCATAAGGGGCTGAGAAAATTAAGATTAGAAGCAATCATCGTTGCCTTAGGGAGGGGAAGTAGGAGAGGGGAGGAGGCAGCAATCTTACCAGGTTGCTACTCAGAACCTTGGTTTTCTCATCTGTAACATGGGAAGGTCAACATGGATGTGATCAGGAAGCAGAGTGCCAAAGGCCTTTAAACTGTCATTCGTGCCTTCATTAATAACCTCGAGTAAGGGACCCATCCACACACCCTTCCAGCACATTGTCCCATGGATGCTCCATATATCCGTATGTTACACTGCATCTCACAGGTGCTGAAGATGATGCTGTGAACAGGGCTACTGTGGTCCCCAACCACATAGGCTTCTCACCTGAGGACAAGGAACATTAGTCACCATGTGTGTGAGGGAGAAACGTGACAAACGTAGTGAGGATCTTTACCAAGAGCCACCCCAAACTGAATGGAGAAAAGAGAGTGGCAAGTGGTGACAGCAAGGCAGAACAAAGGGCTCCCTGGGGTTGTTGTATGTTAAGTTCCTGAGGCAATGGAGTCAGAATGTTCTGGCAACTTCCAGGAGCCAACGTGAAGCAAGCTCAGGGGAAGCAGAACGCGTGAGAGTGGAAGGTGAGGTGGGGTAAGCTGTGAGGGTCTTGGGGGAGAAGTGGGGGCTCCTTGGTCTTGGAGCAGCAGAAGACTTCAAAAGTCCTCAAGACAGAGGCTGGAGAGGGATGAAGTGGGGCAAGGGGGAATAGACAGTCATATGTTCCGGTGGGATCTCTTTGGAGATTGAGTGGGGATTACACTCAAAGAGGATGACTCCAGGAGCCCGAAAGAAAAGTCCCCCAGGTACCCAAGAGAGACGCAAAGGTGGTCTGCAACAGAAAGTGAGAGTCTAGGCAAAGAAACCTAAGACACGGGTGGAAACATTACGGTGAAGAAACCAGGGGGCGGGGCGTGGGAGGGACAAGTGCAGCCAGTGGCTTCTGAATCCTTCTAGAGAGTGAGCAGAAACAGAGAACAGGAGGGGAGACCAAGTATTTTGGGGCTCTTGGGGTCCTAACTGGATGAATGACTTGGACACTACAGGAATGAAGTTGGCATCACTAAAATCCACACAGGACAACAGTCATAGTTTTCCCATGCTGCCTTAGTCATTGACATCTGAGACATCTGACACTTCTGCTTAGGCCAATTAAGATCTCACTTAGTGGAAAATGCCTAATTTAGTACCTCGGGCTTGTCCTTTTCCTTTCCTTTCCTTTCCTTTCCTTTCCTTTCCTTTCCTTTCCTTTCCTTTCTTTCTTTCTTCCTTTCTTCCTTGTTTTATTTTTGCAATAGCCTTAAACTCTTGATCCTTCTGAGAAACATATACAACACAGTGCATGACCTTAGTAGGAACCATAACAATCCAGCCAGGATTGGTCCCTGTGTTGGAACCAAGCTCAAAGTCAGAGGACATTTCTTCTCCCATGTTCTCCTGAGCATCCTCTTTGCCTCCACTTACTGGCATCCTAGACGCCCTGACCCCAGAGGACATGGCAGCGGGAGTCACAAATGCCGAATAAGCGGTCTCCAGACAGAACCTGAAGCAATGGGGTTGGTTAGACCATCCACAAGTAGAGTACAGAGCAAGCCCAGAGCACACTAGTGTTTAAGGCCAGAGTGAAGTACCAAAGAACAGGGTGAGCCACAGGGAGGCCTGACCGCCTGATGGAATACAAGACAGTGTGTGAGCTGCAGGGAGTCGCTGGCCAGAAAGCCTCCACGGACAATGCCCTCTCATGTCCTACAGCCAGCTGGCTTTCCCACTGCTCAAAAGAGTGAACGTAACTTTCACAGAGCTCTAGGACATCCAGGCTTACATCACCTGGCAATCTTGCCTACATGCCTTGCCTGAGTCACTAACTCTGACCATGGTCTTCCAGAGTGTGTGTATATCTCCTCTGAGCACATCCCCTAAAACCCAGCAGGTGCTTTCTCGCACAGGCCTGCCTCATGCAGGCATCCGTCAAGAATTTACCCTGGTTAAATAAGCTTGGTATTCTGGAAGTCAGCACAGTCGTCGAGGTGGCTGGCGATAATATGACGGCGGAAATCCTCTGATGTATGTGTACAACCCACGTCCATATGACACAGCGGGAAGAAGTGAACTCATTTCTTTCTAAAATGCCATTGTTGTCTGGCCCCAGAACAAAACTCAGTGATACCCAATACACAGAGCTTAAAGGTCTCAGAGTAAAAGGAAATCCCAAAGGCGTCTGGATCCTGATAACTTGTGACTCTCACTCCAAACTAAGAAGTTCACTTAGCCTTGCTTAAACGCTTCTAGGGATGGGAAACTCACCACCTATACATCAACCTACTGTCCTCCCAGACAGCTCGATCCATAACAAGGTCCTTCCCCCCCGTGAGGCACTGCAAAAGACAGCCCCCTCTATCTCAGCCCCAAACATGATGGATCACATACCTGTGGGCACAGCTGGGTCCAGCATTGGCTTCTCCCACGTGTTAATCTGCTCCCAGGTAAAGCCATTGGTTCCAAGAGCCACACTATACCCGCAGTTGCTGTAGTGCTCATCAAAAGAACAGCCACCTACAAATAAAAGAGAGACAGGTAAGTTGGGCCACATGCATGAACTGTGGCTCATTACCCCGGCTCCATCAGCTCTTCATTTAGAGCTTTGAATTTTAACCTCTCAAGAGGTGTTGGAGGAAAAACAGAAAAACAAAACAACCACAAAAAAAAATATAGGCAAACTGGATTTTTCTATTTGCTTTGGTGCTCCCAGGAAAGGCGCTAGCATCTGCAAGCCCCCTTATTTAAGAAAGTTAATAAGGCTCGTTATGTTGATTTCAATCTTCCTGCCTGAGAAAGTAAACACCAACGTCTCATTCTAAGTAGAAAAAATGAATGCCGGGGCATGCCTCTGTAATTGCTTCCTGCAACAGGCAAAGGGTGCTGGGATGACACAAAAAGAACAGGAACTTCAGGGGGCAGCGGGACTGTAGCACACCTCAGCTCTACAACGCTGTGAGTTGGGGTCACCTGTTTCACCCACGGAGGATCTCAGTTTTTCTCACCTGCAATGTGGAAAGGAACATCTACCTTAGGGTATGTCATTAAATGGATGAACTATGAAAAGCAAGCACAGAACACACTCTGGATCCCCCGCCTTCCTCGCTGTACAGGTAGCCTGAAAGCCCATGCCTCCTGGACTTGGGTAAGGAATTAGACACCCATGTGTTTGGAAGATGAGAAAGTCGACAGTGAGTGTTTCTAGACTCTCCCTTAAAGTTCAAACCATCCATCCTTGGACATTACGGTGTGTCCCTTTGATTTGGGCAAGGATAAAATGAGCATATGCTTGAGCTGTAAGTCCACTCAAGGTGACATCAAAAGAGATAGAGGATTAGAATGGAGGCTCCAACTCGGACAGCTGCTGTGACCGCAGAAGCAGGAGCCCACTCTTCTGAAAAAGAGAAGGGAAGGAGAGAATGAACATGGCCCTGGAGAGGGGAAGAGGGTCACAACTGGAAGGCAGGAGGAAGGATGCACAGCCTGATCCAAAAAGGAGCTGGCACCTGCTGGCCTGAGCCTACAGTGACCTCCTGGCTGGTCATCCACGCCCACTCAATCCTAGCCCACCTCTTGCCTCTGTTGTCTCCTTAGCGTCCAGCTCCCATATGCCCCCATCGCAAGTTGAGCCACATGCACTGTAGGCCACATGCCTGCATCCTCTTCCAGATCCTATGTTGGAACTCAACCCTGAGGAAGTGGTATTAAGGGGGGGGGAGAGAAATGAGGAAATTATTAGTTTATGAGAGTTCGGCTCTCATGTAGGGGCTTCGTGTCCTCATGGCGCATGCTCACCCCTTCTGCCAAGTGAGAAATTGTGAGGAACGGAGAGCCAAGAAGAAGATAATGGAATACGTAAGACATGAACGCAGAAGAGGTCCTTTTATGGGGAAGATGGCAGAAGGAGAAGAACAGGAGGTAGAAGAAGGGGGAGGGGAGGAGACCAATGAGAACAAAGTATATATGAAAATGTTATAATCTAACCTATTACTTTGTATGATAATTAAACTAACAATATATAAATGAAGCGAAATCAAATAAAATGCAGGCATCTATGGAGAACAAGCTGCCATCACACCCTGCATACGCTGCTGCCTTGATTGTAGACTTCCAGGCCTCCAGAATGGTGAACGAAAATTTTCTATTGTTTATAAACCACCCAGCTTAATGTATGCTGTTAATAGTCACTTACGCAGGTTAAGGCGGTACCCCAGTGAATGCTGAGCTGAGCAACAGAGGGCCAAACCCATTCGGGAGGTGCAGGAGTTGAGGAGCGCTTTGCATTAAATAGAAAAGGAATGACACAAACATCTTGAGAGGAACAAAAAGGTAAAGAAGTCCAAAAAGTAACAAGAAAAACTGAGATCTGCAGTGTGGCCAGCGGGAAATTTCTGAGAAAAAAAAAGGATGGTAAGTGAGACAAGAGGAGAGAAAGCTATTCGCTTTCCAGTAGTTACTTGCTAATTCAACAATGACTCCTGTTAAAGAACGGACACAGTGCTGGCAGTGGCTGTACTGTGCTTTTCTAGAGACATGCGAAACTTAGTGAGGTGGACCAGCAATAAACAAGCACGTTAAAAGGTAATTACAATGCCGAGCATGTGGGCACAATCCTGTAATCCCAGCACTCTGGGAGGCAGAGGCAGGGAGATCGCTGTAAGTTCGAGGCCAGCCTAGTCTACAAAGTGAGTCCATGATGGCCAAGCCTATCCAGAGAAGAAACCCTGTCTTGGAAAAAAAAATGACAAATGTAAACACGCACCACAGAGAGCGCAGGTTGGAGTGGTTGCAGTGATACAAAATGTCTAACTGTGAAGTGGAAACAGCTGCGCTACAATGGCCCCACCCCCGTGCCAACCTCTAAGCGACAGGCGCACAGTCCTCAGTTCCTCTGGTACTGCCAGGGCCTTCATGGCTGAGGCTGCAGGTGATGTCAATCAAAGAAGGAAGGAGTGGCAGCAGAAAGCTCACGCGAGAAGAGCTTGCATAGAGCAGTCAAGGGCCGCATCCTATTCTATCTTGAGCTACTCTTTCTTGGGATAGTCAGACCCTGCTTTCAGACAGCACTTGTCACAGCTTATGCATATCTCTGATGTCCCTCCACAAGAGAGTTCTAGATATAGGCCTCTGGGCTCCACTACATGACACACATCTCAGCCCGGCACATGGTTAGGACTTTTCTGCAGAGGGGCCAGATTCTCTGCAAAGAAGGAAATACGAGCAGTGGAAGTTGAGTTCCCATCTGTGTTTTGTGCAAAACCTAGAAAGCAGAGCGTGTTTCAGAGAGGCTGTCTAACTGCTCGCCACACAGCTGCATCAGCCTGATAAGCCCAGATGCTGCATACACAGCATGGTGACATTGAGGGCAGGCAGAGGAAAAGGCAAACTGGGTGGGAGGCAGCTGAGGACCCATGCTCACACGTCCCACCTGCCCATGTGCTCATCTGCCTAAATGTGGTTCTGTGCCCAGCTCTGAACTCCTGGAACCCTATATCAATAGGGAAAGTGTCCCAGGTACAGGACACCGTGTTCTTATAATAAAAGCCAAACCGTTCAAGGAAGATGACAACCGGTCCATGAACACTGATCAGACAAGTGCCTCTGCAGGACTATCCGTGACGGACATCATATCCCGTAATGAAGAGTCATCCTTATCTGAAACTCCATCCACACAGGGAGTGCATGACAAGTCTCATGAGACTGCTTCTCATAATACTTCTCAATATAAGCTGATAGCATCACCCAAACACACTCATCAGGAAAAACAAACCACTGTGGCCCGATACCAACTGATAGACACGCCTGCTCCCTGCTCATGTGGATTGATGCAGACTTAATGTGCTTAAAATGACTAAGGCGGAAAAACATATATATATATATACTTGCGGACGATTTTCTTCCTCTCAGACAACAAATGAAGAAAGACTCTGGGTGGTCATGCACTCAAGGTCGGCAGCAGGTGACATAGTCCGCCGGAGGCAACTTCCTAACACATATCCATTCTCACTTCTGAGCCTTTAGTTCCTGGTATACGGGAACAAGATGGCCATTAGGGTCCTTTTCTAAGTATGCTAGAGGATCAGAAGTAACTAGAAAGTTCCAGGGGCCATAGAGATGCAGAAATGGCAACGAGCCATGGTGCTGTGGACACTAGGAGCCACCAAGAAAGGAGAAGAGAGGAAATCCAAGCTCCCCTGGACCCTGAACAGCAAACATTCATCCAACTCCCATGGCCTTAGGACTTCATACGGGTGATGCTGATCATCCAAACACTGCATCTCTCTGTCTTCCCTAGAGACCATAACACAAAAGGCCTAGCCATCTCTGTAGGCGTTTGTGGCAGGCCAGTTAAGGAAGATATACGATTGGAAATAATCCCTCCACAACCTCGTGTGGATGCTGACCTCATTCAGACATAAGGAGCAAGTGGTGTCAAGCAACTGATGTCAATCTTAGCACAGTCATTCGGAGGGGGATATAACACCTTTGCCTCTACCTCCACCCCGGGAACTAGCTCAGGCCATCTCCAAAAGCCACCATCCAGGCCTGATGGAGATGCACAAAAATCATAGGACGACAAGGAAAGGCAGCCACCACCCAAGGACTCTCCTCTTAAACAGATGAGCTATTTCACTGGGCAGGTTGAGGTCAAAATGTGGCAAAAAATCCCCCAGATGCTCTGATGCAAGTCAAACATAAAAAGTCAACAGAGAAATGGAAGACTGTAGCAAGGAAATTGGATTTTGAAAATCCATTTGGACTTGGTAATGTATAGCTTATCAGCATCTGTAAGGGAGTAAACATAGTGCTGGATACATACTTTAGGAGACATTAAAGCATAAATAAGGTTTATAGTGCCAATCAGAATTTTTTTTTAAACATGAGCTCTTCTTTTGAAAATGAGAGAGGAATAGAATTCAATAAAAATATAAATGTGCCTGCCTCTGCATTTCTCAGATATGATCCTATGTATTCCAGAACAGAATTAAGCTCAGAAGGGGGACGAACGACTTGTTCCTTTCCGCCGTGTTCCAGGCACTGTATGTGAGCTGTGTGGATATATGCAAATCTGTTTGCACATGGAAGCCGAAAACCTCAATACCCTTCTCTAAGACAGGGCTCAGCCAACTTTTCTACCAGGGACCAAATAGTAAATCTCTTTAGCCTTGTGGGTACATGGTCTCCATCACAACTGCTAAGCGCCACCCTTGTAACACAGAAGCAACCATAGCCAACACAGAAGCAGAGGATGTACGGAAACAAGCAGGCGTGGCTCTGTTCCCTTGAAACTTTACACATAATCTGGAGGGAGGCCACATTTTGTCCAGGGATCGTCATCTGTCGGTTCTTGCTCTGGGACATCGCTCTCTCTCCCTCTCTACAATGGGATCTCATCGAAGAACTCCCAAGGGGCTTACCCAGCTGGAGAAAAAGCATGGTGCCACAGTTGGCAATAACAGCAGGGACAGCCCTTTTTACTAACAGCTATTTGTGTGCAGCCCTTGCCCACACTGGCTCCCATACACTGCTAACTGCCTTCGCCATGCCTATCCCATCTTACAGATGCACCATTGCAGACCCCTAGAAACAGCTCAAACCCATGAAACAGGGGAGGCGGGACGTTCGCCCTGGCATCCATTGCGGAACCGAAGCTTCCCAGGGCTCCGGCAAGGCCTCTTTTAGAACACTCCATATTCAGACTCTGAGTCTCACCCTGCTGCTTCTAGAATAGAAAGCTGGTGCCTTTAATATCCAGCAGTGAAGCAAGTGAAGATAGGAAACTAGGTCAAACATAAAAAAAAAGGAAAATTATTTTTAAAAAGGTACAGATTTGCCTTCAGTTTTGTGCTACGTGGTAAGTACCGCTGACGGTGAACTCATGGTGTTGACAAAGATGACCTGAGGAAACTGAGGTGATCTGGCATGGGGGAAGCAAAGAAACACTTCCTATCCTGGCCTACACATCTAGAACAGAACATTCTAGGAACTCTCAGAGCGTCGCGTTCATGGAGCTCAGAGGACAACTCTGGCTTAATGTGAGGTATGTGAGGCCACAGGGTGGTGTCTTTCCAGGCCCGCGTGCCAAAGATCCAAGAGTCCCACCCAAAGTCCAGCCACAGCGCAGCTTTATTCAATGAGTGGCTGAATACATTAACATGGACTTTATTCCTGGCGAAGTGCCAGGCTGGAGCCCTCAGAAGGCAACGCAGTCCATCTGTGCCTTCTCTTAGGGGGTCACAGTGAACTCAGAGAACCTTCCAGTTAGGGGAGGGACTGAGCGCTCCGAAGTCAGGCTGGGCCTTTTAAGAATATTTATCCTGGTTCTGTAAAGGTGAAGACTTCAAATTTAGAGAGAGGGGAAGCCAACGCAAGCGCTAAGGAGAATCCACCGGGCCATCTTAGAAGAGAGAAGATGACGTAAGGTAGCAGATAGGACAAGAAGCAACAGTGGGAGAGATTCGAGTTGTAGCAACAGGTGTAGGGGAGATGAGCCTGCTAAGGACCAACTGTGGCGAGTAAAAGGGGTAAAAGCACAGGAAAAGAACGCTATTGAAGGAGCAAATGCCAATCTGATGATGTATACAGCACATTGTGTTAAGCTTGGTGCTGTTTGCCTATAATAGTCACTTAATTATCACAGTCACTGCATAAGCCAGGCATGATCATTGATGTCCATGTCATGCATGAAGAAACTAACACAAACCTCAAATGGCAAAGTTTGACTTTGAACTCAGACTTGCTCAGTCTACAAACACACACACACACACACACACACACACACACACACACACACACACACACTTAACCCATTATACTAGGTCACCAGAGTGATTACATTCCTTTTTATTTATTTTTTATTTTTTTAAAGGTTTTGTTTTGTTTTCTTTTTTAAATATATTTATTTTATTATGTACACAATGTTCTGCCTGCGTGACTGTCCACAAGATCTCATTATTGATGGTTGTGACCATGTGGTTGCTGGGAATTGAACTCAGGACCTCTGGAAGAGCAGACAGTGCTCCTAACCACTGAGCCATCTCTCCATTCCTTTTTAAACAGAGCTGGTTGAGGCAGCTACACTTCCTCAGTCCTGAGCCGGTCTTCAAGCCCTCTGGGCCAAATCACTCACTGCTCCAGGGCTACAATGTGCTAGTCCTCAAGTCTAGAGATCTAGGCACAGGAGTAGGCTCTGCTTGCCATGGAGAGCGTGGTGCAGAGGGTAGGGTCAGAGACGGAGCCGGGGAGGAGTGGTCCAGAATCAATCAGGAAGGTACCTCACTGGAAGATAGCACCAGCTTCCAGCTTCATGTATCACTCACTGATGAACAGCCAGATCACACTAAACACAGAAGGAGCTGCACATACTCCAGATACAGCAAGAACACATGCGTCTTAGTTTGGGTTTTTATTGCTACAAAGAGACACCATGACCACGGCAACTCTTATAAAGGAACACACTTCCTCGGGGCTGGCTTACTGTTTCAGGTGTTAGGTCTATCCTCATCATGGTGGAAAGCATGGCAGCATGCAGGCAGACACAGTGCTGGAGAAGGAGCTGAGAGTCCTGCATCTGGATCCGCAGGCAGCAGAAGGAGACCATGTGCCACACTGGGCATAGCTTGAGCGTATATAAGACCTCAAAGCTCTGTCTCCACAGTGACACACTTCCTCCAACAAAGCCTCACTTATTCCTATGAGGCCACACCTACTAATAGTGCCACGCCCATATTGGGCCGAGCATTCAAACACATGAGTTTATGGAGGCCATTCCTATACAAACCAACGCAACATGGTTAGATGGAACCAGAAAAAGAGAGAGAGATGGCCAACATAGTTTTTTTTAAAGATGTATTTCTTTTTATTTTATGAGTGCCTGCAAGCATGTCTGTACATGTGTGTGTGTGTGGAGCCTTCAGAAGCCAGAAGCAGGCATTGGATCCCTGGAAGCTGGACTTACAGGTAGGTGTGAGGCACTGTGCAAGTCCTTTGCAAAAGCAGAAACGGCACTTACCTGATGAGCCACACCCAGTTTTTATTATTTTTAACCAGAAGGGGGTGTTAAACATTTTCCATGAAGGACCAAGGAGTAGATATTATCAGCTTTGCGGGTTGTCTTAATCCGCTCACACTGCCATAACCAAATGCCCTACACTGAGTTGCACAAAACAGATATTTTCTTACTTCACAGCACTGGAAACTTAAGTTCCATCCAAAGGTCTGGCTGGGGGGAGCTCTGGGGTCACTTCCTCCCTGGCCTGCAGCTGACCGCCTTCTCAGAGATCTTCACATAGCCTTTCCTTGGCATGCTTGCAGGAAAACAGCATTACCTCTGGGGCCGCTCCTTAGCCTATGGAGGCCGGCCCCTACCCCAGTGACCCCACCTAGCCTTTCCACAAGATCTGTCTTCATGGTGGAAGTAGAGATTCCACATATGGACTTCAACACAAGATTCTGAGGAAGACAAAACAAGGACCATGGCAGCACATTGGTTCTGCTTTGCTTCACATTAAATCACCATAAATGCAGCGCCTTAAGATGCCTAGTTGGTATCTGCAGCATCTGTAAGGCACAAGCGCAGCAATCAGCAAAGCCGCCTTCTATTCTCCCAGGATGGACACCAGGTGCCTGCAGAACTTTTTGGACCTTGGGATTTTCTTTAGAGCTCACATAACTGTTGGTGGAATCCAATCCCTTAGGTTGCAGAACTGAGGTCTTGTTTGTCTTGTTAGCTAAGCCCAGCAGGCATTCTCAGACTACCAATGCTAGCCACAGTTCCAGACCATGTGACCCCAGCATATGCCTTCTGTTTCAACCTCTTCCTTAAAGCTGGGTCTCATTCTTCTGAGGGACTCACCTGCCACAGCAGATTCATCCAAGATTATCACTCTGTCCTGAGTGCCGTCAAATGATTTGGGGCCTAAACTACATCTGACGGTTTTTCACCTTTGTTGCTAACATAACCGAGGTGTGGGGCAAGCCTACTATATGCACACTGCCATGCAGAGGATGTCTCAGCGGTCAGGAATCTCGGGGGCTACCTTATGGTCCTGCTCATCACAATGGCCCCAAGATCTATTGCTAGTGCTCAGCAAGTCACTGTAAGTATGAAAGTGCAATGTGTAAAGAGTGAGCATGTCTGCGTTCTATATGTACACAAATAGACAAACAGATTAATGGATAAAAGAATGAATGAATGAATAATGAATGAAATATAGTCTATTTGAGACAAGCTCTTGTTCAATAATCCAGGCCAACCTCAAATGTACAATTCTCCCACCTCTGCCTCCGTATTTCTGGGTTTGCAGGTATGCACTACCACACCCAGCAGTCACTGTACCTAAAACCGTGCATGATCCGCCATAACAATAAATAGTCCTCTATCTTCCTAACTACTTACAAACGCAAAACCCATCAGCATCCGTGCACTGCACAAGAGCAAGGGAAGACTCAGGTTCGGAGTGCAGCCTACCATCCTAATTCAGTGGCATGGCATTCCCAATGTTAACAGGCTCACTGAGTTTCAATGCAGTCCCACAAGTCGTCACCTGAGTGTCTGATGAAATGTGATTTTGACACTCCCCTCCCATTTTTTTTTTTAGATGTAGTGCAATTCTTCCTTTCTCTGAGGAAGTGGAGAGACATGTCCATCGTCTTCTGACGTCACACATCCGGCCCTCGGGAAAGGGGCTGATGGAGTGAAGATCTCTAACAACCCAGGCTTAGGAAGGCACCTCGCGGATGGGAAGCTGGTGCTTCTACTACACAGACGAGAAGACCGAGGCCAGAGCAGAGGACGCACCTAGTGCCAGGTGGACAGCATAGCTGAACTCTAATCAAAACCGAGTCAGCCAACCGAGACAAATTCCAAGGAAGGCTCAGCTCTAAACTTTGTGAAGCCAGCACAAATCTACATCACACAATACCACGTTGTACACTTAAGAAATCAAGAGAGCAGTAGCGGTGCTTTAAGCCAGCTGCTCGGGCCTCAGTGACTACAGTTTGCAGGCCCAGGAAGTAAACCCCGTTCTGTGGTTCTGTGGACACACACATTCTAAAGAGCTCCAGCCCCCGAGTCATTCGTATTCTACCCTTGTGCCAACAGATGCTCTGAAGGCTGGGCAGGATCTAAGTAGGGCTTATTAATCGTGAGCAGCGTATCGTGGGGAGCCCAGTCTTGCCCCCGGAATGAATGTAAACCAGCCTTGCATAAATTGAATTTCTTTTTTGAATATCTAATTGAATTTGCAGAAGTGTGTGCCAGGGGGGTGTTTAAATAAGTGCACAAATATGATAAGAAGGCCTTCACACCATTATATCTAATTCAGTAAGCAAAAATAATGGCAGGGCACATTCCAATTAGTGTTTGATTTATTTGCTTTAACAAATCCAATTAGTAGAATGTTTTATAAAGTCATCCAATGTCAAATGCTCATGGACTCAACAGATAGAAACAATAGTCCTAATAGAAAAAAAGACGTTTTAGAGGCCTCTGGGTGGTGGGTTTTTTATACATAAGACGCTGCCTCTCTGATGGCTTGGACATTCTCTGAGGGACAGGGAAATAGTGTCTGATCTGATCTACAGGTTCTTCCTTATGAGGGTCTGGGCAGCAATATGGCCCTCTATGCTGTGTCTAGGAATGAAAGCAACAAAGAGAGGAGCTAGCCAGGAGATTTCAAGGGAGAATAACAACCTTGGTGCTGAGTGTCTTTGAGAGCAGTGGCAGGTGTGTTTGGAGACCAAGGCTGCAGAGCCCCATGGGAAAACCATGGGGACCACAGAGGCTGTGATGCCCTCAAACTGGAATTAACCTTCTTGTACCCTTGTGCTGGGCTCTGGTTCCATTGTTTAAGATGGGTGCAGAGATTAGTGATTCACAAACATACTACCCTTCATTGGGGGAGGCTGCCCTTAGCTCAGTGAGATACAGCATAAGGATGGCTAAGGTTGTAGACCCTTGAGGCAGCCATTAAACTCTTTTGTTTTACTTAACTGTTTGCCCTTGGCCAATATAAACTCCATGTACCTCACTTCCCCCATCTGTAAGCCTAAGATATTCATAGATTCCACCTCCTAGCATTGTTGTGAGGGAGGAATGGATGAACTTAATATCTACAGAGACTCAGAAGAGTACCTGGAACACAGTAGGCTCCAAGTAAAGTACCTGATACATAAATATGTAATCTCCATGTGTGAATTCAAAAGGGAAAGGTTGTTTTACATGTATTTACCTTGTAAAATATTTTAAAGCAAAGCATTAGAGAAGCTGTATCGGAGTCTGTCTGTGTGTCCTAAATGGATGGATGGATGGATGGATGGATGGATGGATGGATGGATGGACAGATGGAGAGACACTTTACTACACAGTAATCCCCGACACCATTAGAACTTGCTACTGGATGACCTCAGACAAGACAGTCTCCGTGTCCCAGACTTCTTCACCTGTAACAGAGGCTGTTGGCAAGACCTCTCCTAGGACCCCTTGACTTCTCAACCCTCCAGAACATGGCTGTATCGTCCTTCATGATACCCAGATACACTAGAAGTAAGAGCCTCAGATCAGCTTCTTTATACGGACTGCCTGGCCTTTGTCTAACAGTGTCATGTGGCAGTGGATCTCTACCTTCTCTTGTCCTGCCGAAGACTCCTGAGTACCAGTTTATATATGGATACCGTGATGGTCGATAAAGAATATGGAAAACATGCTCTCAGCCTCAACCTGTCAGCAAGAGAATGAGGCTTAGGGAAAGAAGAGTCACCTTCAGTCACAACAGGTAAGGAAGGCTCAAGTTGAGAGCCAGCCCAGTGAGAGAATCCAATTAGCCAGAAAAGTAGCCCTTGCTAACAGGCAATACATTCTTCCTGAAAACAGCATAGGAGCAGACACAAGGATCCCGCTGCCTGCTCAAACATAAAGACTAACTGATCATCTGGCCCCGCTCCTAATTTTACAGGTGGGTAAACAGACAATGGGCAAAGGCTTCAAAGAGAAGGAGTCCAGAGCTGGGCAGAACACAGAAGCCCTGGACCCTGGCCAGACCTTTGCTCACTCAGCTGCCAGAAAAGCATCTTTGATCTTTTCCCACCCAACAGTGATGTCTCTTTCATTTTTAGTTAGAGGGAGCGGTGAAAGATGGAGAAGAGCACAGGTCATGCCCCATCTTGGGGAGAAAACTTTCCATACTTTGGGGTAAGAAGAGGACAGACATCAGCATCAGCATCAGCACCAGCATCAGCATCAGCATCAGTATCAGCATCAGTACCAGTACTAGGATCAGCATCAGCATTAGCATCAGCTACAGAAATCTTTAGATGCTGAAGCCAAAATTCCAGCGTTCCCAGGATCTTTGCACTTCTAGCTTCTCCGGCTCAGATCACCCCACACACTGGAGCATCATGAGGCTCACTCTAAACGATTCCCCACCAAAATTCAAATTCCCGGAGAAGACTTCTCAAATACTCAGACAAAAAATAGGCTTACCTTTCTAATTATTCTTTGCCATGCCAGTGCGTTCACGTTTGATGAGGCTGCTGTCCCTGTGCCCTAGCTACACTCTCCATTTACTATTGTCCAGAGCAAGGTCCACCAGTCTAGGGTAGGAAGCATATGTCCAGTTTTACTCATCACTGAATACTCAGGAACCTTGTAGTTTAAGGAAAATTCAAGCAACACTGAGGGAGGGAGGGAAGGAAGGAAGGAAGGAAGCATCAGGGAGGCAAAACCAGGAAAAGGTAACGAATATATAATTTGTTTCTGACCTTGAGTTTTATAGGTTGGCCCCATTTCCTGCCCACTCTCTACTTCCTTGCTGTGTTGTTAGACTGTGTCTCCTCAAACTGTAAACTAAAATTAACACTTCCTCCCCAAGGTTGCTTCTTGTTCAGTGTTTATTCTCCACAGTGAAAGGGGTGACTATTTCAGTTACCTGGAAGAGAGTCTGGTAACCCAGCCAGGAGCAGGAAGAGGAAGAGAAAGTCCTGGAAAGGTGACCTCTGAATTGGAAGTCCCCAGTAGGAATTACCCTCAGATCACTTAAGGTGATCTCAAATCCCACTTTGGGAATATCAGCCTTCTGCGCCCACCCCACATGTTCTTTATAAAGACTACCTTAAACCAGCCCTGACAACTTGCCTGGATTTGTTCTTTGAGACTTACTGCAGTTTAGCAAAGTGGGAGTCTGAGGTGGAAAGTGGTTAAATGACTTGCTTGTGTCTGACAGAGCCATGATTAGAAGGAGTTTCGGTTCAAACCCAAACACAAGCCCTGTGAACTCTATCATATGCCTCTGGTGTAGAAACACAAGGGAAGCTGGCAGCTTGGAAATCTGCTGTCCTCATTATAAACCTGCTCTCTGGATTTACTCAACCCATGCTTGCATTTATTAGTCCTCTGTGGACTGTCTGGTGTGTGTTAGGTGTTATTTCGGCACCTGAGAAAAGGCAGAGACAAACAGGAATGGGCCTTGATTTTCCACAGAGCTCACGTTTGAGCTGGGAAGATTAACAGTGAAGCACAGAGCTCACGTTTGAGCTGGGAAGACTAACAGTGAAGCACAGAGATAAACAGAGTGAGGGAGGTGTCTGCTCAGGCTCTTCTCAGAACGCTTTCAATATTTAATACAAATCCATTAGGTAGCTCACTATGGAAACTGATCCTTATTAAACAGCATATGTTATGGTGCCAGCATCAAGCCAGGCATTTTTCATGGCTTTACCTGATTGTAACTGACATCTCACAGTGTAGGAATTAATCACTGTGACGATGAGGAAACTGAGATGCTAACAGCTTCAGAATCCAGTCCACTTCCCCTCTGCTTGCTTTTTCTGGAAGTTTTCTTTCCCCAGAGGCCATAATCTGCCTATTTCCCAATGCCATACATACAAAAGCCTAAGAAACAGCTAGGGCCCGCTAATAGATACCAGTTCATGTACTTTAATTTTATAAGTACATTAACATTTAATCACCTAAAGTAAAGACTTAGGTCCCATACATTCATTAAGCCTGGTAATAGCATCCAGAGTTCCATAAATCACCAAACTGATCACTACCCAGATAAAATATTTACTGAGATCTGGATATTACCCTAAATATAATTGGTTGTAGAAACTCCCTTCAAACAGTTCAGCTTTGGCAACTCACCCTGGGGTAGCCAGATGGGATTCATCTCCCATGACCTCTCAGATGAGCATCAAATGTGGAATAAAGGATTTAAAAGAACAGAGGATAAAGAGACCTCAAATAATTTGAAGCTTAAATCACCCAGATGCCAATACTTGATCAACCCATGGATCTTGGTCTCAAGGATGATGAGGCTAACTGTTGTGACAAGCGTATTAGCTTATTCTCAGTTCAGACCGTCCACTCTCAAATAGTGACACTTCGGTTGTCTGCGGAGGTGAAACTCCTAGAGGCAGGTGCCAACGCAAAGGGAGCACTCTCTCAAGGATTAAAGAAGTGGCCTTTGATGAACACTTCAAAAGGCAAGCAGGTTGCTCACTTAGGTGCCTAAGCATAGAGCAGAGCCAGTACCTCAAACCCACATCATCTCAGCCTCTCAGATCTCCGAGAGCTCACGTCCGGGACACACAAATACATTTCTCATCTCTAGAACAAGCACTTAGCAATTTCCATCTCTGTGCACTTCTTTTTTTTTTAATCTGCAAAGGCCCAAAGCAGAAGTTCAGCCCGTGCCAACAAGACTTCACCTCGGGCAAAAGCTCCGAAACAGAAATGAACTTCTACCAAAGCTGCCACTCGCTAAATCACATAATAAGTCAGAACCTGACAGCACATGGAGGCAGGTGGTCTTGAAGATTGAGGATTCGCCGGGGAGAAAAGAGGCCTGCATTAAGAACTTGGCCTTGCCAGCATCTGGCTGTGTGACCCCGGCTGTGTACGTGCTGTTGAAGATGCAATGCACCTGGCTGGAAGTTCCTGGCTGTCTCTCCTAGAGCCTCACTCTGACGACCACAAAACTCTTGGAAACAGGGAAAACTCTCAGAGAGTGTGAAAAGAATCTAGCATAGCAATGACATGGGGAAGAAGATGGGTAGGAAAGGTGATACAACTACAGAAACTGAGACAAATTTTGAGATGCCAATCGCAAACTTTTCCTGATAGACCCTTGCTGGAAATCTACAGGAAAACTATTAAACCCCTATCTAGAATTAACTAGATAAATTGATAAATTAATCAATTAATAGAGTAAGTGTTTTTTTCCCATACTGTCCACACTCAAGTAAAGAAATATACCACATCTAGTGATTAGGAAATAATCATGTCGATGGTCTCAACAGAAGACCTGGTTTAGATGCTCTCTCTCCTTTCCCTGAGATCTGCTACCTATACTTATGAAATATAATCCTTAGCAAGAAAATAAGAATCAGAAATGTATAAAAATGGATTCAGTAGAAATAGAAGCAGAAAGCATTGTTGACATTCAATGAGATGAGTATGAGCGTGAACCAGAACACATTGCATGTCCTCATTAAGGGGCTGGGAGACGGCTTGGTCAGAAAAGATCTCGTTGCACAGCCCTGAGGACCCAAGTCCAAGCTTCAAAGCCTATAGGGAAAACCTATGTGTTGTGGTGTGTTCTTGTAATCCTAGTGGTGGGGAATCAGGTGGATCCCAGGGTTGCTGCCTACCCTGCCTAGCCAAATTGGTGAGTGGCAGGCTAGTGAAAGACCCAGACACTGTCTCAAAACATAAGATGAACAGTAAACTGAGGACTAATGCCTGAAGTTTACCTCTGACTGCTACATGAAAAAACACAAATTCACCAAGAGGAAGTGATCAAATCGAGCCCAGCAGCACACAGAGGAAGGGGAAGCAGGTTATCCAGATGAGACCTAATAGGCTAGGGTCATATGGTCGGGGAAGAGGTCCCCTTCTGTCATAGGTCTAGGAGAGAGGAAAAGGGCAGAAGAGGGAGGGAGGGAGGGAGGGAGGGAGGGAGGGAGGGAGGGAGGGAGGGAATGGGAAGATGCAAATAAGGGGATAATAATTGGGATGAAATCTGAATAAATTTTTTAAAAAAGAAAATATACAAATTCACACACACACAGAGAGAGAGAGAGAGAGAGAGAGAGAGAGAGAGAGAGAGAGAGAGGCTAAAACAAGAAGAAACAGAAATAGAGAAAATGAAAAGATAACCTGCTTAGGTGAAAATCTGTAGATTCTTAAGGAATCTCAGGAAAAGTAAATAAAACACAAAACGCAGCATCAAGAGCAGCATAAACGTCCACACGCCAAGCCCTCCAACCACAATGTCGGCTGAGGGGAATAAAGGAATCAAAAGCAGCAGACAGACCACAGACACTGTCCCTCGTTGGGTCAGAACAAATGAGACAATCTGGGCCTATTCAAAGTGCCTAGAACTTACACGTGACCTGATCCATTATTAAAAGAAGCGCTCAGTATGAAAAGAATGAATGAATTCTAGAAGATCCAGGACTGTCTGTCAGCTGGGATAGGAAATCTAGGGAGAGGAGGATGTGTCACCTGTGACACTATTTTTGCATGAAGGGCTCTCCTGCTTCTCCATTGTAAGCCAGTTCTCCAGGGGGCATCTCCAGGGGCATCCAGCAGAGCCCTCACCCTGCAAGGGCAAGAGCCAAGAGCAGAACGAACAGGGGGCAAAACAGCAAAATGGCTTTGAAGATCAGTACTGACCGCAACGTGCCAAGCCACAGGCAACCACGAGCCCTGTCCTGCTCACCCTGGGAGGCTGACTCAGCTCTAAGACCAGGGCAAGAGAAATACGTTCTGTAAGTCACCACGCCCGTGAGCACCTCCTGGAGATGGAAAGACCTGGAAGAGTGAAGAAGGCTGAGTAGAGAGCCCTCCCTGGTCTTCCAGAGCCCTGTCCATCAGCAGACACAGCTGGACTCAACTCTAGGACAGCAGACCCACATGGCAACATGCCCTGCTGGGAAGCAGAGTACATACAATGGGTGAAGAGACACCTGAAGAATCCATGCTCGTGCACACTGTCCAGCCCATGACCCAGGCAGGACCTGGGACAGGTCCCTTACCCTTTCTCAGGGTGGATTTCTCATCAGAAAAAGATAACTCTGAGGCTCTTCCAGAAGAATTTTGAGTTTTGTGAAGCTTGAAGGACAAAGACTTTGGTAAAGTGTCTGTCTTTACCAAAGATACCAGAATATTCAAGAAAATGAATATGAACTCAGAACAGACACTGTATCTAAAATGAGAAAAGAAACCACGAGAAAAATGTCTAGTAACCAAAACCCACTACAAGGAATGTATTATCCTGAAAGATCAGAGCGCTAGTAACTACATTCTCTCTGATTTTCTGGGTGCTGTCCCTGGGTTATTTCTCAATAACAATAGCTTCACAATTTCCTATTTTTAGACATAGAGATTAAAATTGTCCTCCTTTGCAGCTTGATTAATATTTCATCATTATTTTACTTTGTTCGTTTTCGTGTGTGTGTGTGTGTGTGTGTGTGTGTGTGTGTGTGTGTGTGTGTGTGGTGTGCCTGTGAGTCCATGCATGTTTTTGCATGTGTGTGGGCACCTGTGTGTGACGGTACATATGCATGTGGAGGCCTGAAGTTGATGTCAGGAGTCATCTTCAACTACATTTCAACCTTATCCATGGAGGCAAGGCTTCTCAATCAAACCCAGAACTCATAGATATGTCTAGTCTTGGAGGCCAAGCGGCACGGTGGATCCTCAGGCAAGCAGCCATGCCCACCTGGCATTTACATGGATTCTTGTGATTCGAACTCCAGTCCTTACAGTTGTAAGGCAAGTACTTTACCTGCCGAGCTCTCTGTCTAGACCTATGTCTCTGTTATTAGTAGCTATTTTCCACCTTCCTTCAAGCTCGCATCATTGTTTCTACAGGTTTAGGACCCTTGGTACTCTCATCTATGAGGTCTCTTTCACCTACGTGCTGTAAAACTGCAGATCATTGTATGTTCACTTGTGCATTCAGGGATTATAAATAAGCCATGCATTGACGGCATCCAGCATGTCCGTGGTCAAACACACAGGCACACACGCATGCACGCATGCACACATGCACACTTGTGTGTGCTTATTCTATTAACCCCGGTTAAGTTTTGGCTTCTACTTGTATATTCCAGGACATACTCTGACTCCTCCAAAGACCTCACCTCTCGCCTTCCACTCTCCAAAGAAAAGTATGATGAAAGCAAATCGGAGGGGAAATCATACAGCAGGCTTAACCAACTGTCACGACAATGATCTTAGTTTTGATCATGGTTTTGACAGGTCTATAAAATATGTGACTCTCTGAACAAATTGTCAGGCCCCTCTCTGGGCTTCGGAAAGTAATGTGGCAGAGAGGAACCTGAAGTTTATGCTACAGTAACGTGGGGTTCGGGGCTCAGCAACACTCTCACAGGACGCAGATAGGCATGACAGGCACCTGTCCCCAGAAGTGACCAGTATCACTACATGTAGCCATGGCACACTTCTTGATGCTGATGTGTCTTCGTTAGGGTTTCTATTAATGTGATAAGAAAAAAAACCACCATGTACATATTGTGAAAGGGTGCCACATAGCACATGTGGCAGTCAAAAGACAATGTGATGGGCTTGGTTCTCTCCTCCACGTTTCCATGGTCCAGGGATCAAAGCCAAGTGTCCAGGATTGTCCTGGAAACACCTGAATCCTCTGAAGCATCTCACTGGCCCTCATGCCACATTCTGACGGAGACACTGCATGACCTGCCCAGCATCTGCCAACCTCTGCTACACCCGTACGGCGGCCTGTCTCACGTGCCTAGCTTCTCACTGGAGCTCAGGGGGCAGACAGGATGGGCCTTGGAGGCAAGATCTGCTGTGGTCACTTACGTGCACTTACTTTCATATAAACATCTTAGATTTTTACCTCTTGGATAAAAACATGAAACAACAGTGCTTAAAAAAAACAAACAAACAATACCATTCATTGCTATTGTGCACAGCTCTGCCAACACACTGTAATTTAGACATTTTCCAAGTTTTCTAAGACACGCTGAGCCCAATCACTATTTCAGTATTGCTTATCCTCCCACCGCTCCCCAGTTCTTTTCTCTCTCCAGGCCACAATCACACCTTTGAACCCTGTAAGTGGATATCATGACTCGGCCTGCCTTATCTTCTTCGATCCAACAGGTGGTTTGGTTGACGACTCCTAGATTCTGTTTTTCTTAAGAAGCCCCAGGCCACGTCATGTGACACTCCAGCCCGCAGGCCCTGAGGCTCATCTAGGCTTCTTACTGCCTGTTTGGGAATTTGAAGCTGTTTTGATTCAGACCCACTAGAACTACCCTGATCTCCACTGGAAGCTTTAACAGAGGCGTCTCACAGGAGCTTATACCTGGAGCCTCCTCGAGGCTAGCCTTAAGAAACAGAGCCAGGGACTGGGGAGGCAGCGCAGTAGGGAAAGGATGGGCAGGAAGACCTGAGTTCACACCCCAACCACTCACATAAAAGCCAAGCACATCATCACGTGCCTGTTATCTCCACGGAGGAGAAGACAGACCATTCCTGGGGCATGCTGGCCAGTCAGTCCAGCCCAGGATCAGTGAGAGACCCTGTTTCAAAAACTAATGTGGGAAGTGATAGAGTAAGGCACCTGATGTTGACGTCTAGCCTACACACACACACACACACACACACACACAACACACGTGCACACAAGCATCCTCTCTCTCCCCCCCCTTCTCTCTCTCTCTCTCTCTCTCTCTCTCTCTCTCTCTCTCTCTCTCTCTCTCTCTCTCTCTCTCTGTCAGCATGACTTTGGTTGGCAACTGTATGCCAGAAATGTGTTGGGAGCAGCATAAAACCACATGGTGGATCAGTAAGAATCTTCATATGACCCTTCATCACGGGCTGGTTGTCTGTGACATAATAGAGGTTTCACAGATGAGCAAACCATACTGTCCAGTTCTTCCTGGACACCTAAATAGGAAAATAGCATTGAGTTGGGGGTAGGCTTAAACAAAATTGATTCTACTGACTCCCCAAAGAATCTGCAATTTTCTGGGATCAACCAGACAGATGAGAGGTGCATGCTGGGCCTGAACTTTGCAGTGAGCCTCAAGACAGCTGCTTTATTCAATGAGACCCCCCTCCAAAAGGTATTTAAGAGACGGCTACATGAAATAAAGGTAAAAGTAGGGTAGGCATGATTACAGAGCAAGTTTTTCTTAAAATGCATTACACGAGAGCCCTGTCTTAAACCACAATATCTCCGTCCAAATCTAATAGTCATATCACATCGTTTGTCAGTCTTGCCACACCTGCCCCCAATACACACATTTAATGGTATGAAAGGAGGACCGCCAGCATCCAGAATCTAAGGCTAAATGGAATCCTGGCATACTTTAAAAGCCAAATGTATACTAATTATTATTACGCCCAGGAGTTTATGTCTGTAAAATGTATTAATAACCCAATAGATCACATTTTGGTAAATCTTAACTATTGATGGATAGTAATAAGTACCTGCCTATTCTGGTTATCCTATAGGTACAGATATTGGGCACGATCCAGTGTGTGTGTTCCGGTGAGCTGACTGAGCACTAGTCACAAAGTGCCATACGTTGGATAGCACTGCATTATTTTGTCTGTAATCACCATCAGAAAGTATGTTATATAGATGCATCCTACATATATTTATTTGTATGTGAATCCCTACACACACACACACACACACACACACACACATACACACACACACACACACACACACACACACACACACACACATGATACTCCTGTATAAATCATAGTTGTTGGTTTAATCCTAAATGAAAAAAATGAGTTGTTTTTTTTTAATTTCAGGTAATTTGGGGTAGGGAGGAAATAAAATACACAATCTCCTCTCCTTCCAATTCGTTTCTGCAGGAGTTACCCTGGTCGCTGTTTGAGAATTTTTTCTCTATTTACAGATGCATACATTTATTTTCTTAAAAATATTGGAAGCCTGGCAGATATAGAGGTTTCTATCCAACCAGTTTTTATATTATATTTTATATCAGGAGTATTTTTGCCATTTTATTGTTCGAATAGTGAATATTAATGCTTGACATAATATCTTACATGCCTTTGATAAGTCAGATCTTTTATTGTTTTTTGTTGTTTTCATATTTTGCTACTCAGAAAGCAAGAAAATAAACCTTAAGGCATCTTTATATTTCTTTCCTCAGGATAACTTTCTAAACATTAAATTTCTAGGGATGAAGGATCTGTATTATAATTATATACATATATACATATTCAAATAACCTTCCAGGAAAGTTATTACAATTAACAAAACTTATAATATAGAACATTGTTCAGATCTCTTGCAATCTCACCAGCACTGAATATCATCATTATTTTTAATCTTTGTCAATTTAATTGGTTAACTGCAGAGCCCTCTTTGTTTCAGTTTTTATTTGAATATTAGCTTGAATGCTTTTCATAAGTTCAACCAACCATTAAATATTTCTTCATTCATAAATTATCTACTTAAGCCCTTTGGTCATTTGTGATTGGGCTGTTTATTCTAATTTGTGTTAATATACAGTAAAACTATTAATCTATTTAATATATTCTCAGTTATAAATGTTTCTCTAGTTTCTTCTATTCTCTGAATTATTTTTGATGTACATGCATTGAAGAATAAAAGACAAAATCTAAAAATCACATTCTAGGTGCTACATTTCTCTACATAGAATATCTGCATAGGTACTTGGTACCAGAGAAGAAATTAATATTTATATGTATCACCCAGTGGTTCTCTTACTAAGGTGTAAGATATTCAAATATTTAATCATCCATGAATAGCTACAGAAGATGATGTATATATGAATCTAACTGTATTTTACTTTAATTTTTACAATTTTTATATGTATGTGAGTATGTCTTCATGCATATGTGTGTTCCACATATATACAGGTGGACACCAGAAGAGGGCACTAAGAGCCCCTGGAACTGAAGCTGCAGACAGCTGTGAGCCATCTGACCTAGGCACTGGGAACCAAGCCCAGGTCCTCCTAACTGCTGACGCGTCTCCAGCACCTGTATTTTACTTTTAAAGGCACTTTTGTGATATTCTGTGTAATGCTCACGGGTCTGAATATGATACAGCTAGTGATATTAGGTGAGAGCTCAGAACGTAGTAGGTCACCTCAGGTTAAATCCCCATACCACCTCTTGTCAGTTCGACAGCCTTTGGAAAGCACGATTAACTTCCCGGCCTCAGTTTCCAGAGCCTGACACATAGTGAGTGCCAGTGACGTGTTAGGAGTCGTATCTGTTGCCTCAAGGCTGCTATAGCAACGGACCACACACCAAGTGGCTTGAACAGAAGGTCTTGCCTAGCAGTTCTAAGGTCAAAAGTTGGGGTTGGCAGGGCTGACTCCTTCTCGGAGCTGTCAGCTGCCAGAGACTAGCTCCCCGACCCCCAATTCCATCTTCACAAGGCATTTCTTCACGTATGCACATAGTGTCTTTTCTCTCTCTCTCTCTGTGGCTACCTTTCTTTTCATGGGACACTGTCAAACTGGAGTGCATCTCAGTGACCTCACTTTTGGCACTGAGAGTTAAACCTCAGCTCTTTTGAGGGATACCATTCAACACATTAACACTATCTGTCACATCTCTTTACATGAGCTATGGGCCCTTTGGATAACTCCAATGGTGACTCTAATCACGATGCCCCTATTGTCTCCATGGCAAACTGTGAAACTAGGCTTAGGTTAGAGGGTTATTACGTGAGCACTATGGGGTCTCCTCTCATGACTCCTCGGGATGCTAGTCTACTTGCTGGCTGTCCAGCCACAATATGAACAGGATTTTATCAAGTGACTTCTTGGGGTTGTTGGGTTGTTCGTATGGTTTCTTAAGTCTGTTTTTACAAATTCTACTGTAGAGAAGTATATCATTCCTTTAGCATACCACCAGCACAGATATGTGACTGCTATTGTTTTCTTTTTTTCTTTTTTTTTCTTTCTTTTTTTTTTTTTTTTTTTTTTTGGTTTTATGGCTGCATCCATCTTCATCTGTGTAAGCTTCCTAAACATCCCTGACAAATTTCACAGCCAAACTGTCTTGGCTTTCTTGGGAAGGGGAATTTGTGGATCCACCCTGGGCGATCCCCTCACTCACGGTATCTCCTAGAAGAGCTATAAGTATATGCTGGAAGGGCAGTGCCTTTTCATAACCTGCTCATTTCAGTTTTGCTTTCTTTTATTTTCCATTCTGATCACAACACCTCATTTCAAGGAAGCATGGGTGACAGGTTACCTATGCAAAAATCCCCCTTTCTTAGAAGCCCTATTTAGCCCACTGTCCATGTCACATATCAAGACAAGGTGTTTAGTCTCCACATTCTGTGGCTCCTTAGAACACGATAAAACAACAAGAGCATGTGTGCTTCTGTATAATGGAAAGCCACTTCGTAATAAAAAAAGGACTGAACTCTTGATAGGCACAGTAACAGAAACAAATAACAGGTGCCTTCTGGCCGTTCAAAGTGAAGAGTTAACAGATTTCAAAACCCCTGACCCCTTGCACCTGACTGACCCCTTGCAGCTGACGTGAAAATGACAGGAAGGTGCCAACATATCAGTGATGAGCTGGAGTTAAAGGTGAGGAAATGGTTTTATAATAAAGCAACACATGAGGCAATCTGCTCAATAATGGTAAAAAAAGAAAAACTCCTAATGACACATAAGGGGTAAGTAAACTGGGCAGGAACGAAAGAAAACCAACCACAAGGTGATAATCGCAGACGCTGTTTCCCTCCTTGGCATAACTTTGAAACCTTAACATAAAGTTAAAAAAAGATAATCAAACACACAGCGCCTAATTTGTGTGAGGCAGGAGCCTTGAAAACATGGCTCTAGGGCACCTTTTCCCTCTCCAATTATCTGAACCCTCAGCCCTCCCTAAATGGCCTACTTCACGAATATGGATTCCAACGACTTAATAAACTGAGAGATAAAGGGTTTGGGAAAGAGATACAATTAAGGAAAAAGAGGCAACCCAAACTTTGGCTACTGAAGTTAAAATGGCTGTGCTAATATCCTTGTTAATGTCTTGTGGTCAGAGGAAAGAGAAAATGGCTCCCAGAATTACCGCCTTTGCCATTTTAGGGCTCTCTGGGAGCTCAGCTGCACCATACAATGTGTTTGGAATTCAGAGCTTCCATTACAAAGTCTGAGCTTATGGCTCAGTTTAGAGGTCCCTGCAGAAAGGTTACTCAGTGTCTCAGAAAGAGCTCTCAGACCTGGCTGGGCTGCGAGGAAGGGCTGGGGAGTCCCTGCCAAAAGTCCTCTGTGAGATGCGTTCTAATACACACAGAAGCCTTTGTGTTGGTTTCCCAGCTTTGCCCTGTGCTAGGGCAGGCTGCCCGGGGAGGTAACCTACAACCATCTGCAGAGGGCACCGGACTTGCGCCCACACACTCAGACCCATGGAGCTCAGAGGAGCGGAGGCAGCTGCTTTAATGGTAATACCTCACAATGCATCCACAGTCTTAGAGCGGGAGACAGATGAATCGCTGCTGTTTGAAAAGACATTAAGGGAAGAAGATCTGAGAACCCTTAAATACCCAGCCAGTGAAACCACATTGTTTTCTGCCCTCCTATCAGTTCAGAACGGAAGGGAACGCCCAGGGGATTAGGAACTTTAGATGTGAGGCCTCTTCGCACTATTATCACTTTACTGTTATAGAAATCACAAAGCCAGGGTTTCCAGCTAAGTTGGAACTTAGGGGTGGGAGACAGAAGTGGTTAACTCTCCTTCTTCACCCTCCATCATTTTATAGACCAACGAGACCCAACCTTTGTGATACTGCAGCGCTTAATGCAGTTCCTCATGTTGTGGTGACCCCCCAACCATAAAATTATTTCATTTGCTACTTCGTAGCTGTACTGTTGTTACTGTGATGAATCATAATAGAAATATCTCCTATGCAGGGTATCTGATATGCAACCCCCACAGAGGGGTCTGGACCCAGAGGTTGAAAACCACTGTTATAAACAAAGGCTCTCCCTCTGCTGCACCTAAGAGGAAGAGCAAAGGAGAGGGCAAAGGAATTGTTCCTTTTACTGGTGACGCTGCTGTTACTCCTCTGACTATACTCGCTAATGCTCACAGGGTCTTGGAGCATCTTGTAGCTTCTACAGTGTCATTGCCCACCTGAACCTGGGTGCCAGGGATCTTTTCATTGCTCTGCCCACCTTCCAGAAACCATCCTCCTGTGGCACAATGAGTGGGAGGTCAGCGGAATCTGAGCATCACCAAAGCCCTGTGTTCTTTGGTGGTGAAATCCTTCAAGCCCTGTGCTTTCCAAGGAACAGCTCGCTGCCTAGAACCATGTTCCCGATATGGCTTATTTAAAGCTGTGGATAACCTTCGCTTACATGAACCACGGCCTGATAGGAACCTTCCAAATTCTCACCGTTTATCCCGGAGTAGGGAGCTGCGACAGCCACTGCAGACAAATCATTCCAGTGTGACTGGATCAGATAGGACTCTGGCTTTCTTTCTCTGCCACAGGCCCTTCCCAGAATTGGCTGACCACCAGAGAACACATCTGGCTCCCCCCTAATCGAAAGGGAGCCCCCCTCTCCTTCTGCTCTGCAGGACTTACCTTTCTATCAGCATCACCCAAACACCTGGCAGAAACAGCAGAAGGTGGAAAAAAAGTTGACTTTGGCTAACGGTTTCAGAGGGTCTGAGTCCTTCATGACAAAGAAGTCCAGTGTGACATGAGCACGTGGCAGAGGCTCCTCCGCGTCACCACAAACAAGGAAGCAGGAAAGTTAGCAGAATGGAGCCATTGGACCGTAACCTCAGAAGACTTGTTTTCGTAATGACTTTACTTCTCCTAAGCAGCCCTCAGTATTCAAAGACTCCAAAGCTTTCAACACTGTATGACCAGCTAGAGAACACACATCAAACGTCCATGACGCGGAGGGTATTGCAGATACAAACCAACACACTGCGGCCAAGCAACTCTCCCCCATTTTAACCCTCCATCCTATTGAAATAGTATCTCCTCTCTAAACTTTTTTCCTTGCCTCTGCTCACAGTTATAATCTGTCCTTGGGCCGTGTCTGCAGCTCAGGATGAAGGGAGACAAAAGTCCCCAACCACCACTTGGGACTGGCATACAGTTTACGAAACATGAACGACACACTATGGCGATGAAGAATATGCCAACAGGAGGAAAGGCCATCTGTGCTCATGTTCATTCTTCATCCGTTAGGTCTCAAAGAGGCTGAATCCAGGTGCCCTAAATGCTTACGCCAGTCCGCTGCTCTCTGAAGCTTCCTCCTCACACATAACTCCAGAAGATGCCCTTCTAGCTCATGCTGTGTCATCCACATAGCCTCTTCAACATAAAACAGACCTTGCCCAGGGAAAGACGCTGGCTCCTTCATCTCAGCCCTGAGGCCTGCAGCCAGGAAACAGGGCAGCACTAAAACTTTATACCCATGCCTGGAACCTCAACACCAAGCACTCCTGGAGCTCTGCTCTCTTTACAGGCTGCGGAAGCACCTGGCCGATTTTTTAGGGCTGGGTCCCAATCAAGGAAAGCACAAAGGGATGGCCTCTGAGGTGGTCAGCAGCTCGAATACCGAGGGCTGTCTCAAGCAGCAGAGCTAAGAGCCGTAGGGAAAGCAGTGCACTAGATGTGTCCCGGGCTTTTCCTTCCACAGATTTTCCTCCCTTGCTGAGATCAAGGGTACTTGGACTCCCAACCACCTAAGCTGGACTGTTGCGCTGTAAGCAGATGACAAAGCAATAGAGAGACCAAGCCTCTACAATAAGATAGTGCTAAGATGTGGGCCCCACCAGAGATGACAGTTGGAACATGCTAAGGCCAGGTGGCCCAAGCCCTTGAGTTTAAAAAACAAACAAACACAAACGAGTTCCATGTGCTGCAGATCTGGCAAGCAGTAGATGCCAGACCATGAAACATCTTGATGAATAGATTAGGTGCCAACTTGAGGCTTTATTTTGCAAATATTAGCTCATTAGATGGTTACTACTCCCCCCAAAAATATTTGAATTAAAGTCAGAGATTTAATACTGAAACAAAATGGGGGAAACCCTGTAGTAAAGCAAGGAGGTCTTAGAACGCCCCACCCACCCTTACCTATTCCACGTAGAGCATCTTCAGTGTCCCCTGACTGTGTATTGATTTTGTTCTGTACATTCTTTAAGTCTAGCTCAATAGGGTGTGTGTGTGTGTGTGTGTGTGTGTGTGTGTGTGTGTGTGTGTGTGTGTATGTGTGTGTGTGTGTGTATGTGTGTGTGTGTGTATGTGTGTGTGTGTGTATGTGTGTGTGTGTGTGTGTGTGTGTGTGTGTGTGTGTGTGTGTGTGTACATGCCTGTAGAGACTAGAGGAAAACCTTAGGTCGACTGAGTCTCTCTTTGGCCTAGAACTCACCAAATAGGCTACACTGACTGGGCACCAAGCCCAAGCATCCACCTGTTTCTGCCCTCCCAAGAACTGGAATTACAATAGGGTGCCGCCACACCCAGTGTTTTCTACCTGGGTTCTGTGGATTTAACTCAGATCCTAAGCTTGCACAGCAAGCTTTCCACACTAAGCCATCTCCGCAGCCCTAGTTCAATAGATCTTATAAACTTCCCTGTGCCTAAGAATCACGCAACAAACATACTTTATCACCGAAGCCTTAAAGGATTTTCCAAGACTAATTTTGACAATAAGCATCTCCCAGTGTGTTGATCTCAGAGGTCATTCCCTCTGAGCTTATGACGTCACAGAAGGTCAGCCAGGGACCACACAGCATGGAGAAAGGGCCAGGTGAAGAACAACAAACCTAAAGGAGCTCTTAGGTTATCACGGTCAGAGTGATTTGTGTTTGAACAGGGTGAATGAGTTGAGTCAGAGACCCGGAAAGAAAACTTACTATGAAAGAGCCCTCGGCATGAGCTCCGAGCACGCACAAGCTGGTCGGAGCATAATAAGAAGAGCCTAAATGGCCGAGTCAAGCACAAAGGACCACACGCCCGATGGTTCCTTTTATATAAAATGGTAGCAATAGCAAAACTATAGTATCAAAAAGAGGAGAATTTGCTGCCTGGGGCATAGAGTTGGCATGGAGGGAAGTGAGTGGGAAATTGATGGAAAAGCAAAGAAGAGGAAAAGAGATTTTTTAGGGTAAGGGAGCAACTCCACATGTAAATGTCACGGGGTCCAGCACAACCAAGTTTCACTATGCTGTGCACTTTACTCTTATGAACTAGAAAGCAACGTCTGAGTGCATTTTCAAAACGGTGGGAGATGTGCGGCCCCTCATCCGAACAAAAGGCTACTGTGGAATTCAGGTCAGAAGAATACACAAAACAGACACACATCCTTGCTTTTGAATTTTTCCCCTTCACATTCATGAAGAGAAAGAGGAAAAAAGCAACTGCACGTTTGAATCTCTCCTTTCAGACCAGGCTCTAATCAGTGCAGAGAACTGGGTAACAAATAAGACCAAGAGGGTTTAATTAAACTGAGCAATCATTAAACTGGATTCAAGAGTGCCTGTGTTTGCAAAACAACAAAATATTTACCGACATTTTCCTCATCCCCTTCATTAGCTTCAAACTCCGCAGGAAATATGGAGGTTGGGAACAGGTCCTAATGAGACCCTGTGAATTTTAACTACTGAGGTTACCGTGACAAGGAGATAGCATGGAAAAATGCCTCTGATGGAGTGCTAAACAAGGAAAGTGAAGTGTCGAATGAGCTAGAACTAGTCTTTCTCGTAATTTTTTCTTTTTAAGAAAGAAAAAATGATATGCATTCTGAGGGAGCAGAGGGGAGTACGGGGCAATGAAAATCTAAGTCCTAAACCAGTGGCTGCACAGAGCAAGTGTGGGTAGGGTTTTTATTCTTTTAATCTCCATTTTCAAGATTGCTCAAATATGGCTTTGTGACCTTATTTTCTTTCAGGATGGATGTTGATTTATGTGTGTCAAAGTTGTAGTGTTCATTATCTCTTTGCTATTCCTGAGAACAAGGAAACCAACCAACCAACAAACAAAACAGCCAGAGCTTCTCTCCCCTTGGTGTCCACTGTACCTGCTACCCAGGTTCTCACATGCAACAGGAAAGTTTCCTTTTCAAGGTCACCTCTGACCTCTGGCTGAATCCAAAGGTCAGATCTCAGTCCCCATCACTCGGACACAATGAGCAGTAATGCCGGAGCTGGTACCCTTCCGCCCCGGGGCCTCCGCAGTGGTTCCAGACACACTATTTCCTTGCTGTTCCCCTGGTCTACAGCTCTCTCTGAGGGCACCACCTGCTGAGCTCTTCTTCTCTTCCTTTATTAGAGTGCTCAGAACTCAGTCCTCCCCTCTGCACACTTAACTAGAGGCCGGCATCCATGCCCACATAACAATACCCACACAAGGGCCATAGCTGCGGATCTTTATTCTAGCCCTCTCTACTAAACTCGGGTTGGTCTAACTACCAACCTACCTATTATGCCCACCCGACTGCGCAACACACGCCTCAGCTCTTGTCTTCCTACCTAAAGCTGAGTTTCAACCTTCTTTCCAATCTGCTCCTCTGAAACCTTCCCTTGCTATCTCAGCCTCCCTGGCAGGTTCGGTCATCACCAGTGGGTGCTTTCTTCAACCCTCTGCAGTCACACACCCTGAGGGAGAAGCCGCCGGTTGCCTGCAGGAGCCTGGCTGTGACAGTCCGGATGACTCGCTTGCTGTCACTGTGCACCTCACCCCAGGATCAACAGCTCTGCTCAGCTTCATGAGGCCATTCAAACACACTGCAGCACTAAATGCCTGCTAACCTTTATCTTTGTAGACAGGTACAGCCTAAACCACCCTGACCCTATGGAATCCTCACCCGTGGATGTGAAGTTGAGGCCGCAGGCTTTCCTCGAGGAAGCCTCCTTGAAATACACTCCATTCCTAAGCTGCGTTGGTATCCACCCGTAGTCCCCAGTGCCTACCTATCTTGCAAAAAGACACACATCCCGTTATTGTACACAGAAAAGATTCCATAACAGAGTCAGGGAAACCGTTCCCCGCGCCCCCCCACCCCCCGCGCCCTTGACTTTCTTTTCTGCCTGTAACTAGGATTGCTGTTGTCAGTAATGTACCTAAAGTATGGCTGGGAGAGCCAATCATACGATATAGCATGTTCAGCCATGGCACCTGGAGATGCTAACTGAAATCACAAACATGAAAGGTTATCACAAGGGAATCTCTGTTCACAGGCAATAAAAATGAAGCAAGTCACAGGCCGGGAAATACAGAGGGATGGGATTCTCAATGAAATGAAAACTGCAGCTCCTACCAGAAGGCATCCCATAGCAATGTTTGAAGAACAAACACTGTACACTCAGAGCAGTACCTTCCTGTGCCATGAGCTGGGCTCAGGGCCCATGGATTTGCAATCTCTAAATCAAATGACACAAACAGCTCCTAAATGTGCAAGACCTCGGGGATTAGAGCTGCGTGAAGGCTTGCAGACAGTGGGAAATGCCTGCACATAACTTGCCAGGTGACAGATGGGTACACAACGCCCACGCACCACCACCTAGGCGACAACACACTTCTCACTTGGATCTTCCCAGTCATCCGAATAATAGCCCCAAGAGGCAGGTTCATTAGCATCCGCTATTTTGCCTTGAGATCCTAGAAAAGTCACATGAGTGAACAAGGTCACTCAGTAAAATTCAAGACAACTGAGAGCCTCTGGAATTAATGCCAGGAACTCCACATGTACTGTGGGCATGCCCAGGGTTCCCTTGGTAGCGAGTGTCTGATGTCATCAGTTCCCCATCTGTTTCAAGCTAAACTAGGCACTCCGAATAAATGATATGGATTCACATAAAGATTTGCCTTGACCACTTTTATATCTGCCTTTTAATATTACTACTTCCTCCTCTTCCTCCTCTTCCTCACCCTCCTCCTCTTCCTCCTCCTCCTCCTCTTCTCTTCCTCCTCCTCCTCCTTCTCCTCCTCCTCTTCTCCTTCTCCTTCTCCTTCTCTTTCAGTTTCAGTCTGTGTTACAAAGCCCTGGGAGATCTCTGGGCTTTGTGCTTCGCACAGCCAGCAAATGAAGGCCGCAGCACCTGTGTGTAAAACAGCTTTCCATTCTGGTAATAGAAGCAGAGATATAGCCACGGTCTGCTGAACAGGCTATATGCAATGCTTGCCAGCATCCAAGCCTGCACCTGAGACCCCTGGGAACAAAAAACAGCTTCATTCTAAAAGTACAAATGTAGAAGCAAAATAGACAAAAATGGGGCCCAGATAGCCTAAAACCCATACAAGCATTCAATCTCTTAGCCATAAGGGCTTAAGCACGAGTAAAATCACTCTGACATTTCCAAGGTGAAGAAAGCTGAGGTTACACACAATGGCTCAAATGCACACAGAAGATCACAGCTGGGAAATGGCTCAGCCTTATAGCAGTCCCCTAACACAGCTGCATTAACCTCACCACACAGCAAAGAAAAGAGTGGTTCAAAAAGTTTAGGGGAGCTTGTGGCACCGAGCAGAGATCTGGACATTAAAAAAAAAGGGGGGAGGCTTTGATTGACAAGCCTGTGTTCACAAGATTTCACTGCGGTCCTCACATTTTATTAATTACATAAGTTCTCCTAGAACTTGTTACATGCAGATTCCTGGGACGGCGTCTGTACTACAGGCATGGTCCTTCAGCATGCACACAGGAAAAGTGCCTGTGAGACGTGTCTAGTGCAGGTGTTTTACGGCCATAGGATAAGAATCACTGGATGTGTTTTATTGAAGAGAGACACCTTTCAAAAACGGAAACCTAAAGCTGCCACAGTGAAATGCTGAAGCCATCAAACCTGAAATTTGCAGAAGTTATGGTTAAGCAAAACTCTCTTGGACCTCTTGTGTAAGCGCTGTGAAATACTAGTGCCACTTACAGGAATATTCAGTAGATATGAGTGTGGGGGGGCATGCATGCATGTATGTGTATGTGATGTTGACAGGTGAATACATGCATGTGGGGCTCAAAGGTGAACCTCATGCATTTCTCAGGCGCTGGACTGCTGGACTCCAGTTGTTTGATTGAAAAAGGGTCTCTTATTGGAACCTAGGCTCACTAGTTCAAATTGAGTTGGTGAACCGCCAGCCCCAGGAATCCACTTATCTCAACCTCCCCTGCACTGGGATTTCACGTACATGTGACTGTGCCTGTCTTTTCTTTTCTTTTCTTTTTTTTTTTTAAGTTCAGAATAGTTTATTATTTTAAACAGTTCAAAGTGCAATTATAATATGATTTTATATACTTTTATGAGTATCGATCATTTCATTAACTTTTTAAAATTTTTCACATATACTTTTAATTATTACACATATATAAAATAAACTACATACAGCAAGAAGAACCATGAAACAATTAGGAATTCTTACGTTCATAGTGTTTTGGCTGCTTGTATTTGGCAACCTTGAAGAAGACATACTTCCTATCTTAGTGAGTCTAAAATTCTGAATGTAAATCAATATTTATCATATCTCATTTCTATCAACTTAAAACATCTATCTAGACCTAAAGACATCTTAACCTCTAAACAGCTAAGTTTAATCATAAGACTAAACCATCTGGTTTTCAACCCTATCAGAGACTTGAGAAGGAATAAAAAATTACTTGAGTAAACAGGAATTGCAGGTTAGCAGCTTCCAATGTGAAAAAAAAAATGGCAGAGAGTTTGCTGCCTGGACACTCACTCAAAGCTCTCTATAACATTGGAGCATCATGTGCAGCCTCATTGCTTCTGGAGTTTGAACTCAGGCCCTGATGCCTGTGAGGCGAGCACTTTACCTAGTCATCTCCCCAAGTCCCAGTTCATACTTTTGTGAAATGTAGTTCACTTTTACTTGTTGCTTCAAAGGGCAACTCCATATCACTACTACAAATGGGTGATGGGTTCATTCTCCAAAAACAGACCATGAAGCTAAAATTGAAAACAGGGGTGGGGTGGGGGTGTGCGTGGACAAGGAAGAGTAAATATCGGCTTAACAGTGTGAATAGCATTGCATGCCCTACAGCTTTCCTGAAATCTGCCTCCTCTCAGGTAAAATGAGCATTAGTGTTGGATGGCCATCACATTACTAATACCCCGGCACTGAGCAGTTCTCCTTACGTGCAGAGAACTAGAGAGCATGGGAAACAGTTATCTCTGATATAATGTCCGTGTATGCCCTTCCCACACAGCTCCCTTCCTGGGTCCATTTTTGCCCCTCTTCTCATTCCTACATGAGCCTGGACCCTCGGCATTGACCTTTCCTAGCTCACAGGCAGTGGGTCATGTCAATCTGGATCCCTCTCTTGGCTCCTTTCCAGAAACCAGCAGGTCCGGGCAGCTAAGAATAATTTTTTTTTCCAAAGCCATTTTCTTACTGTAATTTGTTCCACTGTACCTGATGCTTCAAGGAACTTACAGCATCCAACAAGGGATAGACAGGGACATATTTCACAGGGAGACACAAAATCTCCCGCCGGAAGCACTTCCAGAGTATCTTGGACCAGAGTGCTTTGCTTTCTAATGGATGACATTCCCCAGGAGTAAACTCATGGGGTGTGTCAGTGCCACACCAAACAAATGACAGTCCCGGCATTGTGCCTGTGCTCCATGATCCCTGGGATCTGAGCTTTTATTGATCATATTTCTTCATCTCTAGTAGATGGAGAAATCATATCTCCCCATAGGGTTGTTGTGGGGATGAAGTTAAACAGTGTTATGTCAAGTCTCAGCCAGGCAGCAAGCAGGCTTCAGTGTGCTCGCTGGGAGGACTGGCATGTGCCACAAATGCTGCCACGGTTCACGTGGCTGGAACAGCCATTGTGGGGCGATGTTTCCATTGCAGCTCCAGGTCACCCCACAGTGTCCAATTCCCTTGCAAAGGGTGTTCTCTTGCTGGTGTGTGTGTGTGTGTGTGTGTGTGTGTGTGTGTGTGTGTGTGTGTGTGTGTTTCAAGATCTTAGTATCTTAGCATCCCTGGAAGCTATGACAGGGTGATGGTACACAGGGTATTGAGGTTGCCACTGACTTGTTTCTAGATACCTATGATAAGAAGTTCAGGAAAAGCTGAGGGTCCAACAAATAAGAAACCCCCTTCTCCTGGGATGTCCCATTTGCCGCCACAGATCTACTGCGGTGTTTGGCGACTCCCAGAGTTGAAGTCACCATCCTGGGTAAGGGGAATAAGAAAAGGCAAAACCTGCATGGAGAAAACAGCACCGAGATGTCTATCAAAGGGAAGGGGAAGCCAGTCATGGTGGCACAGACTGACCACAGTTCCACACCCAGCACACGACCTACTGCAGGCCCCTGTGCACACCTATGATGCGACCTGCAAAGGGCTCCCTTTCTCTTCTGTAATTCAGGTATAGTGCTAATCTGGTGAGAGCATTACTGAAATTCTTGGAACAACCACAGACATAAGTTAGGCACACAGAGAGGACTAATCTTGGTCGTCAACCTGATGGCCTCTGAAACCAAGGAAAACCCCGTCAGCTTAGGCCCTCCTCTAAGGGGTGTCCTTGGCCAGATTATTTGAAGCAGAAACATCCATCCTAAATCTGGGCTATGCCTTCTATTGGCAGCCCATAAAAAAGACAGAGTAGAAGAAAATCTGGCTTTCTTTCTGCTTGCCCTGACCAGCAATGTCATCTTTCCTGGACCTGAGGCATCCCTTCATGGACATTAGAACCAACTCTTCTGGGATGCCAGTGTAGACTGAAGACCAGTAGCTCTTTGGGAATTGGGTCTGCTAAGATAGTCAGCCTTGTGGACTGAGCCACTGTGGGACTCTCTACCTTTCTGGTGTGAGTCAGCCACTGTTGGACTACCCAAGGCTAGACGCACCTTGGAAGTGAGTCAAATAAATCCCCTTTCACCATCCATCCATTCTTTTGGGTCTCTTCCCTTAAAGAGCCCTGACTAATCTATATATGGACTGGACTCACGCCTCTGTGTGTTATTTCTCTTCATTTTGCGATGACACTAAGTAACTTCCCCCCCACCCCCAAGGTCACCCAGACACCGATCTGACCTTCACATACAGTTAGTTTCCAAGTCTACTAAGTGGTACCAAATAAAACAGTTGCATGGCATATAGAAACTGGGGCAGGCCAGAGAGGGTGAGGGTTGCTTTCCCAGTCCTGGACCCAGACTGTGAGAAGGGAAACAACACAGCTACATACTTAATTAATCTAACCCCAAGCGCACTGTACTAGTCTGTGGTTCCCTACCTCAAATTTTAACAGCTGCTCCTCCAATGTAATGGAACGCAAATGTCTGAAAGCTTCGAATTTTAATTATAAAAGTCCTGATGAAAATCTGAATCAACAGCTGCTCCCAGCAAGGCAGCCCTTGGAGATGCCCAATGCAGGACAGAGGGCGGGGATGAGAGGACAGAGCCCAGACAGGACGCAGATGACTGCAGCTGTCTTGGGAACTCTGCACCTGCAGCTGTGAGCTACAGGGTGGACCAAACAGTCCAGGATGCAGCAGGCACAGGACAGACTCCCTGGGGCACATCTGCCCTCATACCACACACCATGTGCATCTGGCACACGCCTGTGTGAGTGACAACATGGGGAGGTGACAGCAGGAGTTATGCATGGACCCTGGCCTGCTGCTTTGGGTGGGCAAGGCGGAGGGTGTGACATATAGCTATCTAGAGGACTAAGGAAGGGTCAGCCAGGAAAAGAAGCAGGTGTTGGAGCAATGGCCTTGAGCCAGCTGAGAGACAGCATGTGCCAGTAACTCCTCTGTTCCACACGTTGGAGCCTCCAGTCTGCCTAACTTATCTTCCTCGGTGAGAAACCTCTCCCCTATCTGCAGCTATTCCAGGACAGATGGTGCCTCCCCACACAGGAGCCTGGCCTCCTTCTCTTGAAAGCAGAAGAATGAAACATCCTAAGAAGGGAGATATCGGTTGCCAATTTGACAAGCTCTACAGTCACCTAGGAGCCAAGCTTCTAACAGTGTCTATGAGGAAGTACTTAGATTAGATTACGTGGCCTGGAAAGACACACCCTCACAGGGTAACATCATTCCTTGGGCTGGGGTCCCAGACTGAATTAAAAAAGAAGAAAAATCAAGATGAGCACCAGTGTTCGTTGTGACAAACTGTCCCAGACTCCTGTCTCTGTACCTTTCCTGCCGTGATGGACTGTGTGCACCAAGTGTGAGCCGAGATAAACAAGCCATGCTTTGCTCTCTCTGTTACTGTGAAGAACACTCCAACAGAAACAACTCAAGGGAAGGAGGGTTCGTTTTGACTCATAGCTCAAGGACTAGTTCATCATGGTGGGGGAACCAAGGCCACAGCAGCTGGAAGCAGCCGGTCATGTCTCATCCACAGCTGGAAAACAGAGAGTGATGTGTCCACTGCTCAGCCAGCTTTCTCCATTTTATATAACTCACACCTCACGCCCAGGGAATGGCGCCACCTACTTCTCAAATGGGTCCTCCCACCCCAGTTAACTAACATAAATACCCCATAGGCATGTCCAGAGAAGAGATAATCCTTTTCTCCAGGGACATTCTGGAGGCTGTCGGCGGCTGGATAATTAGCATTCAGCATCACACCTTCCTTCCCTGACTTGCTTTAGCAGGACTTTTGTCACCACAATGGGAACAGTCACCCACACACATGCTCTCCCAGGAGGATTGGCCTGGTCAGGCATACCTTCAGTTCTTCTTACAATTTCCCCATGGATGACTCCATGCGTGGCTCTGCCACAAGCTGCACAAACCAAAATAATGAAAGATTCCGTTGTACGGCGTGGTTCTGTGAGCCACCCTCCACTACCTTCAGGAGTTCTGCTGGGCATAGCCACAGAAGATGATCGTTGTTAGGCCAGCTGACTGGTGACATTCCCTCCTAGAAAGAGGTGGCAAGGAAGGTCATGGGACCCTCATCTGAGTATCCAGCCCTTGCTCCTAACCAGCTGTATACAGTTCTGCCCTAATTGCACAAGGCCTGGAATGCTCTGGGAAGGGTTATGGGAGGAGCCTCCAGCTGCATAGCCATAGGGGATCTTTGTCCACATTGGGTCCTGAGCTTCCAATATGGCTGCTTTAAAGTCACCCATGTTCCCGGCCACTAACCCCTCACCTATTGCTCTGTCAGCAAGCCTAATAAACCCATTGGCTTCTCACAGTCAAGACTGGTGAAACCTTAGGGGGAGGGGTAGATACTCTTTCCATCTCTCCCAGAGAAGGAACTTCAGTTGCGTAACACCAACAGAGTATCTGTTCTCTTTTGAGTTTCACCCATCCTTTTGGCAAGATGGCTGTGATTCAGCGGCTGCTGTTAGATGTATAAGTCACTGCAAGGCTCCCACAAGGAAGTCTGGGCATGCATGTGCCAGTTTAAACATCCCGAGCACTTGAAAGGGTAACTCTCTCCTAGAAAGATATTTTACGCTTACTTACAAGGATATTTGGTATGGCATTATTCATAAACATTCAAGGGAATTCCAAAGTATCCAGCCACAATAGGAAGCTGCCTAAATAGTTGTGATATACCCGTGCAGTTGAAACGCATGCTATTATCAATAATTTAGACTTCTAAATAATCTGAAGTGTGGGGACAAGTTTGTAACCAAACATTAAGTAATAAAGCAGGATATGAAATAATCTATCATGAGCATAATTATTCCAATTGTGTTTAAAACACACAAATACATAAATAAGAGCAAGAAAAGGATAAAACCAAAACCAAGCACATTAATCACCACTGCTCTCATACATAGCTATTATTTTTCCCCATGTGCATTTTCTATTGTTTCATATTTCTTTCAACAAACATATATATTACATACAAACTTTCCCACTCCTTAGATTAAAAAAAACAATGTAAATGGAATAAAAGGTGCCATACTCTACTTCTGCAGTGAGCAATCTTCTGGTATTTCAACATGACAGATGTGTTGCGCTGTACCCATAGCTATCCTGAGACTCAGCATTGAACACACAGGCAGGGACAAACTGCCTTAGATGTTGAATGTGTCCCAGGATGGTGCTATCAGAAGGGTGGGTGAAACTTTAGTAGGGGAGACAGACGAGCGATTCTAAAATCAATGCGGGACCTTATTTCAATGGCAGTACACCCTCAGAAGGAGGATGTGAGACCCTGACCCCTTCTTAGCTCTACTTTTGCTTTCTGGCTGTCTTAGTCACTGTTCTATTGCTATGAAGAGGCACTATGACCAAGGTTACTCTTATAAAAGAAAGCAAGCATTTAATTGGGTATTTGCTTCCAGTTTCAGAGGCTTAGTCCATTATCATTATGGTAGGGAGCATGGCACCATGCAGACAGGCTTGAGGCGGGAAAAGTAGCATAGAGTCTCATATACTGATCCACAGGCAGAGGGAGGGCAGCTGGCGTGGGCTTCTGAAAATGTTTAAAATCCCAAAGCCCAGCTCTAGGGACAGGTCTTCTCCAAGGAAGCCACACGTACTCTAACAAAGCCACACCTCCTAATCCTTCTAATCTTCTCAAACAGTTCATCAACTGGGAACTAAGCATGCAAATATATGAGCCAGTGAAGGTCAATCACATTCAAAATGACACTGGCCATGAGATAACCTTTTTTTTTTTTTTTTTGTCCCACCATTCATTATCACCATGGTCTACTATCCTAAACAGGGTCTATCAGTTATGATCTGCAATCTTAAAAACTGTGAGCCAAATTGACCCTTTTCTCTTTTTAAGTTGGTTATCCCGGGTGTTTTATTATAGCCATGGAAAGATGGCACAGGAGCATAGAGAAACTATGTAGAGTTATACAGCACTTGGACCTGACAATATTCAGAGCCACTGATGGAGAAACATTTTTCTTATTCTGACATCCCTCAGAGCCAAAGTGATGGGCAGATTTTCCTCTCAAATAAAATCTGAAAAATAATACTTGATTTGACATTTGTTGGAATACAAGTGTCCTCGGCTCTTGCAAGCATATGTCAGAGGAGCCACTCGAGAACAGACCCCCCTCAAGGATTAGCAGTTGTCATGACAATGTGTTAGAAAATCATTTAGTAAATACTTGAAATTTCTCCTCCACCACTGATTACACATGTTGGAACGGTCGGACTCATGATGGTGAAACTTCTCCTGCACTGTTGACTATGCATGTTGGAATTGTCTAACTCATGACCCTGAGTTCCACATCCTCAGTTTAGTGCCTAGGCAAGCTGAAAATATGGTCCCCAGATTGGAAAGCCTGCCTCTAAGCTTCTGCTTTTAGCACGCCTGGAGTCCATTGCAGCAGGAAGTCTGTTGGATTAGTTTAAGTATCACCTCCCTATACTTGCTTCTGATAAAGCAGAGAGGGGCTTGGTGACAGTGATAAGATGGGCCCTCCCTAAATTTTAGAGTTCCCAATACATCTGATCCCAGGAGGCAACATCTGCTCAATAAAAATCACCTCACTAGCCTGCTGGTCCCCCTCTGATGGCAGCATCATCAATTTAGGGGCCACATCCTTGCCAATGCAGATGCGCATTTAAATTAAGATGCGGTAAATTCTTTTCTTTATTAATTCTTATCAAACGTTCAGAGTTTGCCATATGACAAGAATCAGTGTATGAATAAAAAAGGAAATCTTGTCTGAAAGGAACCACCACATGGCCATCAACACTTGTTCTATGATGCATTTGAGGACACACCCCTAAGAGCACTCACCACATAATGATGCCAATCAAGGCTCCTCTCTGTCTGCTCTTTGTCCTCATGCACATCCCCTGTGACTTCCCCTCTCTACTGGGAGGCAAAGCTTGCACAGGAGCAACACAATTTACCTTGTAGAAAGCTGCATGACACGCCTGCCAAATAAACGTGCCAGCTTAGGATAACTGTTGTGCCTGGTATATAAAATATAGAAGCCTGACAGGAAATATCCATCATCAAGCTGTTTGGATGAGGTAAGCTACTTCCCCTGACCCCCTCCTCTTTGGTCACCACCATCCACACCCTTAAAGGTACCTTCACTCAGAGTACCAAGTCTCTGACCAGGGTAAGGACTCAAGGAGTCAGCCATGAAGAAGGGCAGAGCTTTAAATGGGTCATAACTCCATACTACCCCCAAAACATTTAAGTTGAGGATGAAGCTCTCAGTAAGGTCACATTTGGGGTTTGGCTTTTAGGAGGTAATTAAGGTTAAATGGGGAATGAGGGTAGGACCTTCTTAAGAGTGATGGCAGAACAAGAAAGAGCAGGAGAAGATGGAGAAGAAGAGAAGGAAGATGGAAGGAGGGCAAGAGGAAGAAAAGCAGGAAGAGGGGCATATCAGGAAGAACAAAAGGAAAAAGAAAGCGAGAGGGAAGAGGTTAAGAGGAAGGAGAAGAGGAAGAGAGAAAGGAAGCGGAAGATAAAAAGGGGGAAGGAAGAAGAGGAGGAAGAGAAGCAAAAGAAGGAGAAAATGCGGGGAACAGATCTCTCTACACGCCTGCTGTTGGGAAAGGTCATACAGGGTCCAGAAGGAAGGCAAGTGACTACAGAACAGGGGAAGAGCCCATACCAGAAACTGCATCATAGACAGAGCAGTGACATGGGAGTCTGAGGAAACAAAAGTGTGTTGTTCCAGCCATCTTACCTACAGCAAGCAGATCTTGCTATAATAGCTCCAACTGAGTAAGACCAGAGGATGCCATCCACGGGCTTCACTGCTTCCTGAAAGTTGGAGGAACACCTTATGGGCTCATATGGGGACAAGGACCTATAGGGAGCAAATGAGGACAGGGACCCCGCCGCATTCTGCTCAGAACACAGATGAGATGCTGCCTCTGGAGCCAGAGATGGGGAGACGGGGAGAGGCCCTGCCGGCAATCTGATGAAAGGACACAGCATAGGGACTCGGCAAAAGGAATGATCTGTTTTCCACCTAACTGGAAGCCTAGCATGCCCAAATACAACACACAGCTGTTTAGCAGCAGGCAGCAGGGAAGGGGGTACAAGGCGAGCTTCTGGTGTCAGACTTGCCATGCCTTGAGATGAGAGAGCAAAGGTCCTGATTGCATCCTGTCAGTCCCACATACTGACTGGAAACTCCTGCCTGGAGCTAGTACCGGCTCTTTCATCTGACTTGGTGTGGGCACAAGTCTTCACAGAGTTCATCACTGCATAAGGGAAAGACCGTCTTAGCAGCTATAGATGAGGAGCTGTTGCATAATACAGCTAGCACTTGTCGGAGACATGTACCCAGTCAGGGTGTGGCTGCCGTAGAGGCTATGGGGAAAAGGTCTCCGTCTTCAAAAAATGGTCAACGTGTGTCTCAGACTGAGCTTGACCCAGGCAAAGTGGGACAAGGCACTGAGCTGAGTCCAGAAAAAGGAGCTCAAATGCTGGAATGGGCTGTTTTCAGAAGGTCTGGTTGAGATGAACAGCAAACGGGGATGAGCAATGAGAAGAAACGGAGGGAGCCTCTCTTCTCAGTGAGGACATAAATGTCCAACCACTCCCAAAAAGCACAGGAGCAAACCAAGGTAGAATTCTACCAGAGTCCTGCTTGGAGAACCAATGAGTAGATTGTGCTTGATTACAAAGCAGGGTAAGGGGTTTACCACAGGAGCAGGAATGTCCCCAAACAGCCACACCGGAAAAGTCTTTCCCCAACATGGATGAAGACTTCCCCTCATCTGCTTAGATGGAATCTTTCCTTCAGTTAACCTTGCCCACAATACTAAGGCAGAATGACATATAGCTACCTGGGGCGTGCAGGGTGGGGAGTGGCTGAGATCAGGTGACATTCCAGTGACCCACCCCTCACACCCCTCCAGTGATAGGAACTGCCAGAAGTAAGCAGGTCAGATCCCAAGTATGTGATCCCAGATGATCTGAGGAGGGCGACTAGGAGGACAATGTAATAGGATGACCTCTCTCCAACCCTGGCTGGGATAGCCTTCTGCCAGGCAGGCAGGACGCTGTAATGTGTCAGTGTCCTCAGAACGCCCTCTGTTTTAGAACTGAACATCTTGCATCTTTGCCCATCAAGACAGCTGCTCACCAACTGCCAGCCCATGCTCTGGCTGGGGCCTCACAGTGGTTTAGAGAAGGAACATCGGGTTCTCGCTCTGGACATGTAGGCTAGTTCTAAACAGATTGCCTCCAGCTGTATGGCGTCCCCAAGGGATGCTCCCTACTACCTGTGAACAGGCACCATGTTAAGAAACTCAGACAGGAAAAGGAAATGGCTCACAGCAAGAATGGTTCAGGTCCTCTTTCTCGCCTCTTCCAATCTCTTGGAACTTGGAACTTATGAGTGAGGGTTGTTTGTTTGTTTGGTTGGTTGGTTGATTGGTTGATTGGTTGGTTGGTTGATTGGTTTTTTTGTTTTCTGAGACACGGTTTCTCTGTGTAGGCTTGGATATCCTGGACTCACTTTGTAGACCAGGCTGGCCACTAACTCACAGAGATCTTCCTGCCTCTGCCTCCCTGGAGTTCTAAGGCTACAGGCATGTGCCACTGTGCCTAGCTAAGAGTAATATTTTTTGTTGTTGTTTTAGACATCAAAGCTGACTGGCTACCTCTGTTTAGGCCTGTCTCTTGTACTCTCTGCTGCCCCAAGGATGGCCTCCATACTCTATATTGACCCTCGGGGCCTTGTAGATCAGCCTTATAGAACATCCCTGGCCTCATAACCTTCCTGTCTAGCACACGTCAACCTTTTTAATTCCTCTACTCAGACAGGTTGGTTCATGCTTCTGGGCCTTTGCACAAGCCAACTGTTCATCCCAGAATGCCCTCTGCTCCCTTAGATCCTGATCTGGCCACCTAACAGCATGGCTTTTCTTCTCAGAAAAAAAAATCTACATTGCTCCTCCCCTGTCTCCTCCAGATGGGGCCAACTGCTGTCCAGTTAGCCTCCCACGCAGCCTGACGTCTCGCATTTGTTGCAGTTTTATGTATGTTTATGCTTGCCTTAAACCTGTTTTCCCATGAACTTCTTAATAAGAATGATAAGATCTTATTTCCTTGTATTTTGTTAGCCCTGAGGATGATGCCAGGCACAAGGTAGGAACAGTGAACATTTGCCAGTCCACTGATTAGTTGATTGATTGACTAAACTTACCTTCTCCAAACACTTCTGTATGAGAATATATTTTCCTCAAAGTTTTTAGCCATTACAAATGACAGACAAGATGCCTCTCTGAATTTCTGAACACGTCTCTTAAAGCTTTCTCTTTCGTCGACCTGCTCACGCTGCCAATGGGTTGAGCTTTGGTGATGTTTCTGTCAGCGCGCCCTTCCTTTCTGTTGATTTACTTTAAAATGCAACTTGGTGATTTCAAGTTTGAAGAAGAATGCAGCCTGTCCTCAAACATCTATCACCAGCCAGCTGAAGAGATGTGACTGTCACCTCCCCAACCCAACAAGATGATTTTTCTCAGCCACAATGCAAGCCCAGTGAGCCATACAATCGTGGTGAATTTCCTATCAGCTCAACATCCTGTGCCATTTTTCAGAGAATATGATTCTATCGGAAAGCAAGTGCAACAGCCTGAACGCATTTTTCCCCAGTGCTGAGCTCTCAGCTTCCTATAAATACCAGCTGGCCTTCTGGGCAGTGACATGCCTTGGAATAATCAAACAGGTCTTGCTGATGGCTTGGCCTTGAGCGGTGTCAGAAGGGGCTGAGAATTTACACGCCTTATCATGGCATTGCTAACAGGGTCTCAAACAGTTTGCTGAGCCTGAAGTTGTGTCAAACACCTATGCCTGCAACCCCACAGATGGGAAAAAAAGAGAGAGAGAGAAGGAAGGAGGGTAGGAGGCTGGGGGTGGGGAGGGAGGACGCGGGGGAGACTGAACGAATATATGTGCAGATTAGAGAAATCAGAAGGAGAATTTAACTCTTCTAGTAAAATAAAACAGTTTCCACTAGGTAAAAAAGACACCAGAAGTGTATTAGCTACATACTTCTGTGTAACAAACCGTCCCCAAAATGTAGCATTAAAACAATATACATTTATTATCTCAGAGTTTTTGCTGTCAGTAATATAGGCAGAGCTAGTCAAGCCCACTGTCTCCTAAGGCCACAGCTGAGATGTGGGCCAGAGCTGCAGACTTATACAAAGGCTCACCAGGCTAATGGTCTGCTCCTCACATGGGAGTGGGCTGGCATTGGTCCATATGGACTGGTAGAATTCAACCTTAGTTCTTTTAAGAAATAATATATTCGTTTTTAATTTATGTACATTGGCATTTTGGTGCCATATGTCTGTATGTGGGTGTCAGATTCGCTGGAACAGAAGGTACAAACAGTTGTGGCTGCCGTGTGACTGATGGGAATTGAACCCAGGTCCTCTGGAAGAGCAGTCAGTGCTCTTAACCACTGAGCTATCTCTTTAGCCCCGAGCCTTGGTTCTTAGTGAGTAATTAATCCGAGGCATCACTTGACTTGCAGACCTCTCTAGCGTATCTCAGAGCATGCCAACTTGTTTCATCACAGTAAGTAACCAAGAAGACAAGAGAAAGAAGATTTCAAGAAAGAGGGCTAACAGGACAAAAGTCTCAGTCTTTGGAAGCCTCTTTGTAGAAATGATAATATCATCACGTTTTCTAGCCACACTCTATTTTTACAAATGTGTCTCCAGGTTCATCTAGACTTGAGGGGAAGGAGGTTCAAGGGCACGAATATGAGGAGATGAAGATTAGAGGGAGCCATGTCATAAATCCCCTTTCTCAGAAAATTCCCTGTAGACACTAAGCACGGCCGTGCACACCTGTAATCCCAGCGCTCAGGAGGCTAAGGAAGAACAATCGTGACTTACAGCCTGGGCTGGGCTGCAGAGTGAGTCTCTGTCTCCCCCAAAATAAGAAAAAAAAAAACAAAAATCAAGACAGGAATGCCCAGTACGGCCTCTGAAAGGGGCTTGTACATAACACATCAGCACAGCATATATACCTTGCACATGAGACCCTAGGTTTGAACCCCTAGATCTCTAAAGAGATGGAAGGAAAATAAAAACAGGGAAAGCAGGGGGGAGTCACTGCAACCTCTGGCCAAAGGCTTGGAACATATGGTATCTTAGCGAGTCTCTCATTCATTTCAACACATATTTAATAGGTACTAATGCTGACCAAGCACTGACCCAAATGCTGGGAGAGTGAAGCCATGACCAGAACGTGAGCTCTCACTGAGCTCATATTCTGAAAGAAGAAAGACAAATAATTACTACGGTGAAGAGTGCTGGTGGTCATGGGGAAATCGGAGCAGGGAAGGAAATACAGGGAACTATGGTTTGGACCTTAAATTTCTCCCACAGGCCATGTACTATAGGCCTGGTCACCAGTCTGGAATGCCACTGGTTAATGGTGGAACCTTAGAAGGTCAGGCCAAAGGGACATAATGAGGGCCTTGTGGAAGTGCCTTTTAGGGAAGATTGGGCCTAAGCTTCTTTGCTTGCTCTCTCTACTTTCTTGCCACCAAAGCGTGAGCAGGCTTCCCCACCTCCTGTCCCGCTAGGATGCTCTGCCTTGCCATGGACCCAAAAGCAATGAGGCTAACCAGCCTGAGCCTGAAATCTTGAGCCATGATGAAACTCATGTATTTTATCATGGTGACAGCAAGCCCGTGAACACAGTGGTCGTGTGGCGGGAACAACAAATGGATTGCAACAAATAGCATGTAGCTAAGGCTTCACTGCAAAATTATGAAAGGAGTTCAGGGAATAGCCATGTGGTTATCTGAGAGAAAGCATTCCAGACATGGAGTCAGATGCAGAGGTCCTAAGGCAGGAATATGAAGTCAGGGGGCTGGAATAGAGTGAAAGACAGAAATAGTACAGATAAAGCAAAGCAGACCGTGTAAGGACTCCTAGGCTTCGTAAGGACTTTGACTTTTGAAAGACAACACTTTATATGTATTCTTTGAAACGTGAATAGCTGTATACAACACATTTTGATAACACTCACCTTAACTACCTTCTTCCCGCTTCTCCTGGACATCCCCCAACACGTCTCCCTTCCAACACCATGTCCATTCTTTTCTAGATTAACCCACTGAGTGTAATTAGTGATATATAGTGTGTGAGGCTACACACTCGAGTGTGGGCGACTGGCCAGCAGCCAGAGCCCCAAAGGAGAACCACTCACCCTCCCGAAGCCCCTGACACAGCCATGCTTGCTTCTGTGCAGGCAACCATGACTATTCTTAGCTCATGTGTGTCACAGCCATGGAATGCCCAAGGGCCAGCAGTTCACAGCACTCCTCCCTCCCTCCCCATCATCCGGTTCCTACATTCTTTCTGCCTCCTCTTCTGCAATGACCTCTGAACTCTGGATTGAGAGACGTTGCTATAGGTGGCCCACCTGTGGCTGAGCACTCATCATAGATTTCTGGCAGTCACAACTGTCGCCAGGGAGGCTTCTTCTCGCAGTTAGTAATAGCTAACATAAAGATTTGTAACAGGGCTGTGATGTTTGAGCTGAACGAGACTAGAGAGCCTGTGGCAGTCAAGTGGTATTTTAAGCCTTCCATGCCTCCTCTGAGTATTGGGTGCAAATACTTTCATGGGGTACAAGGGTAAAAAGCCTTGGGGTTTAGCTGAGGCATGGTGATGATGTCACACACAAGGACAGCAGAGAAGAGATGCACACGGACTCTGTATGTATTCTGGAAGCAAAGCCAGGGATTTACTCAGGTATTGGATATGGAATGGGATCACTGGGGAAAAAATCAGGAAGGTTGTCAGCTTTCAGACATTGTATCTAACACAGTGGAAATAAAGGTTGAGAGAAAAGAGTAAGAATAGAGTGTGGTAACCCGGAGCTTGGAAAACTAAGAGACCGGGGCATAGGATCAGAACCTCACAGTGATCTGCCAGGCACAGCCCGCATAGAATATTTCTACTTCTGGTGCTTCCCTGTAGATGCACATATGTGATCTCTCCCAGGTCACATGCTTATGCAACAGCCTGATCATGCACGCAGAGTCACCAGCTTTTCCTATCCTGTAGAGTATGCAACTGTATAATAAGTCAATATCCTATGGTGCAAGTAAGAAATTACTTAAAATTGGCTCACAGTACACATTTGCCTTGTGTCAGACAGTGTTAAGGCACTGTATATATCTGGGATGGGGCTACCCCAGGATCTCCGGTGGTTGGAAAGCTGTGGCACTTAGGCTTCTTGGAAGTGGGTTGTGGCCATTGCTTCCCTGGGTTCCTGTTTCTCTGCAATAAGATTCTCATAAACTCTAGTACTATGGGTATGATGAGCAACACACCTTCTGCCTGCGTGTGCTCAATGACAGGAACCTCACCACTATCCCGGGAAGCTGCCATGCTACGGCTGGTTGGTAGGAAGTTCTCCATGACCACCAATGAAAACTGATCGTGTAGTTGCCATCCACTGGCACGATCCCTCGTTCTTCAAAGCATCAGAGAGTTGAGAGTTGCACCTAAATCTCCGTTCCATGCCAGGAGTGATAGCAGGATAGAGAAAAATGGAATCACATTTTATGATTCACCTCCGTGGAAGTGTTTACACAAATGTTACTTCACTCACCATCTGCAGTGGCTAAGGAGTAATTGCTAAATATTATCTCCCTACCTACACCAAATTGAACAGTGAACTGCAAAGCCCTTGCTGAAATTCTGATTATTACCCCCACTGTGCACATGGAGACAGGGAGCCCTGTAGACATTGCCACTTCAAAAGCACCTTGAAGCAGCTAGGGTCAAAATATAATTTCCAAATCAGAGTCAGATCGTGACTCATGATAATCTAAAACACGTTAAAGGTTTTATTAAATCATTTATCATTGGGGATGAGGAAGATGCTTCAAGTGGTCCAAAGGATAACCTGATGAGCAGACAGAGCTACAGATCAGAAACACTCAAGTGGATGTGAAAATGGAGGTGAACAGTTTTAGGTAGAAAGATGGGCCGTGGCGGCTGAACTTCTAGTGCAAAGGACAGATGAGACATAACAGTTATCTATAATTCAGAAGGGTGTAAAATAGAGTTCATAAGCTCAGAAATCAGAAAACCAAGAGCACTGTCGTCCAGTCTATAGCCAGACAACCATATTTCCACTAAAGGACACAATTTCCCTACTCTCTATAGTAGCCAGTGGTTTTGTTTGTTTGTTTGTTTGTTTGTGGCTTTTAGTTGTTTGGTTATGGTTTTGTAGCTGTGGCAAATCCTTGGTTTATTTTGGCTGACCATGTCACGGCTGTCAGTTGCCGGTCACGTGCCTCTGATGCTTCTGAGCTCAAAGTAAGGCTGAATCTAACAGCAGGATGCAATTGGGAGAACAAAGCAACTCATGTCATGGTTGATAGGAAGCGGAGAATGGAACAGGAAGGGGCCAAGGTCCAGAGAAACCCTTCACAGAGACCCAGCTCAGTGACTACTTCCTACACCTACACCAACTTTCTACAGCCCCACTAGTTCCTAATAGTCTAATCAAATTTAGGTCCATCAATAATGAGATCATTGGTTAGGCCAGAGCACTAGTGATCTAACTCATGGTCTGGAAGCATCCTCCCAGAGGGACCCAGATGTGTGCTTTACCCATCTCCCTATGTGTGTCCTTCAGTGCAAGCATAGTAACTATCAAGAGTCATCATCACAGCTGAAGGTGGTCCTTTATCATAGCGCCCTCTGCCCAAATCCATCAAACTTCTCCCCTGACTTTGTAAAGACCCAATCACAATGTGGTTGGGACTAGACTCTCAATGGCTGGTAGCCTGTGAGAGAAGAATCAGAGAGATGTGGGGAAGAATAAAGAGGACAGAGAGGACAGTAAGTCCCATCCCCCGCATTTTCCCTGTCATTAAGAGCCCTTCCTTTCCTCCAGCAGCCTACTTCTCATTCCAAGGGCGTTGTGCTGGAGGTTTCCGAGCCTGGCTTCCCGCCCCACCCCCACCAAGGCTCATTAGAGAGGGCTCCATTGTGCGATGGAAAGAGGCAAGGGGGCTATGCATGTTTGTGGGTTTTCTAAATGTCTATAGTGTTTCAATAGCCCCTTTGTTCTCTCTCTCAATAGTTCTTGTGTCTTAAGAAATTATAAAAATTTTTGTTCTTCCTATCGCATTGGTAGTTTGGGAGGGAAAAACAGAAAGGAAAGGGAAGAAAAGGGACCAATTAAAAAATGAAGTTCTTTAGCTTAGAAGTAGCATTTATAATAACCTTACAGGTCTAACCTGTACTTATTGCCAGCAGCTGAAACAGGCGCTTCCTTGAGAGGTGAGCAATAAAGAACCATTTAACACTTGATCTCCAGAGACGGTTTTTGTCAACTCACCTGCCCCCTTCACTGTAGTCCCTGGTTTCTGTATAATCCATAGAAAAAGGAGACACTGGGACACATTTGCATGGGTCAGGCCTCTTATTAAATGAGCTTTCCCCAAATGCCAATGCTCAGCACACTCTGATGGAGAAGCGCTTAAATATTTCATCAGTTTCAATGGGATGTCAATTTCTCCTGCCAGGCAAAGTGGCCTTCCAGGCTAATCTGGCGTGAGGGCGGGGAGAAGCCAATTCCAAGGCAGAACATGACTCTGACTCATCAGACTTTAACTGCACCGCTGCTCAGCCACTCCCTTCCACTGCACCCACGCGCCCACCAGCTCCTTCCACTGCACCCACGCGCCCACCAGCTCCTTCCACTGCACCCACGTGCCCACCAGCTCCTTCCACCGCGCCCACGCACCCACCAGCTCCTTCCACTGCACCCACGCGCCCACCAGCTCCTTCCACCGCACCCACGCGCCCACCAGCTCCATCCACTGCACCCACCAACTCCATCCACTGCACCCACCAGCTCCATCCACTGCACCCACGCGCCCACCAGCTCCTTCCACTGCACCCACCAACTCCATCCACTGCACCCACCAGCTCCTTCCACTGCACCCACGCGCCCACCAGCTCTTTCCACTGCACCCACCAGCTCCATCCACTGCACCCACGCGCCCACCAGCTCCATCCACTGCACCCACACGCCCACCAGCTCCTTCCACCGCACCCACGCGCCCACCAGCTCCTTCCACTGCACCCACGTGGCCACCAACTTTGGCTTAGAAGCTAGAAAACAAAAGGGGCCCAGTTTTTGGCATGTGCGTGCATGTATGATGTATGTACATATGTGTAAACATATTTACAGGTGTAGTGGTGTATGCATGTGGATGGGTATGCATATGTCTGTGCATGTGCAGGCCAGACGTTGACACCAAATGCCTCCCTTGATCACCTTCCACATTATATACTTACTGAAGGAGTGTTTCTCACTAGAGCCCACAACTGGCCACTTCTGCTAGCCAGGTTGTCAAAGGGAACCCATCCCCGCCTCCTGGGCATTGGGATTACAGGTGGGACACCACGCCTGTGCCACATTTGCATGAGTTCCAAGATCCAAACTCTGAGCCTCACACTTAGAGTGCAAACCCTTTACCCTGGGAACCATCTGCCATTTCTTTTGTCTCTCCTCCCTTCTTCCTCGTCTCCTTTTCTTCTTGAGATCAGCAGTTGTCTATGAATCTCTGCATCTTGTGTTTTGCTCAAAATCTGGCCCATAGTCAGTACTGAGGCAATATTTGTTTAGCCAAATTGAAATCCACTGACTCATTTTTCATTCACTCATCCAACATTTACTTGATCCCTACCATGCAGCACGTTCTCAAGCTAGGAGCTGGGCCATGGCAATGAATCAAACAAAGTTTTGGCCTTCGAAGGGCTTTGGTTTTAGGAAGAGAGAGAGAGGCAATAAACAAATACTTGAATAAACGATATCATTAATAAATAATCTGATTTTATATAGAAATGGGGCTTTGAGGGAAAAGGGGGTTGATAAAAATTTGCGTGGCAGGAGGAGCAGTCAGGTCATTCCTCCCACCTTCACCCAGTTTCACTGTAAGTATGCTCTGAACAGCTGCCTGTCCTTCATAGAGCACTTGTTGGATCAGTGGAGAAAAGTAAATAAAAAGGCATCCTCTCGATGCCACAACCCTGTCGCTCCCTTCCTAAAACACCTTTGAATGATGCTTCTGTAAGACAGCAGAGGACAAAGGTAATACATGAACTTTACAAGTATCTCTTATAGGACCGGGCCAGCCATGGGGTCCTGGAGATTACAGAAGGATTGGTGGAGAAACTATGCTAATATTATGTATTCTATATAGTACTCACTATTGTAAGGGTTATAAAAGCTACATTAGTGATACTGGGCATCACATGTTTAACTAGCATCACCTTCAGGGGCCCTATGCACTTCTGGAAGAGGCTATATTAAAGTAGGGAAATGCACCAGGATTACTAGTCATCTGCCATGGTGCCAGGGCTTTAAAAAGTAATTATTATCTGATTTAGTCTTTAAGATACAATCTTCCTGAGGATAATCCTTATTTTGCTCCTGTCCCATCACTGAAAATATTGATGTTGTAAGTCACTGAAATTACCCAAGATCACCTAGCTACACAATGGTGATATCAAGATTGGCATCCAATTTCCATTCCCTCTAAAATTTACATTTTATGTGCTTCATCATACCAGCCCTGGGCCTAAAGCATCATCCTAGACACAGTAGATACTATAAAATGGTCAGAGAGCAGCCTTTAATGTTCTCAAAGAGATCCCAAGCTCGCTGGGTAAATGAATGTATTCACATAGTTATAACCAAGGCAAAGGAAAGAGATAAAAAGTGATGGGCTGGGATGACCAAAAACGCAATACGGAAAAGTAAAATGGGTCCATAAAAAATGGGATGGACTTGGAAAGCAAAGCAGGAGCTGGAGGAGAGGCAGGAAACTGCTCATATAGCAGAGCAGCCACGGCGTGTTAAGCATGGGAAAGATGTAGAGATGTGTGTGGCCTCTGCCCCTGAGTGAAAGAACTGAACTCATTCAAAGAGGAGCAGCATACAATGTACACCCCCTAGGCAGGAGTTTGGACAGCCACAAACACGGTCAGGAAACAAAAACCCCACCCGTGCATCGACAGACTCATGAAGCCTGATTCACTCCACCACTGAACAGTTACAACACTCCGGTAGGAGGGTCACCTTGGCCTTGGAAGTTTCCACCGCTGTTCACGTGCTGCAGTCTTAGCAAAATAGAAGCGCAGTGAAAAGCGTTATGGCTCATTCTGCTGAGAGCGGTGTTAACCTCTCAGACCCCCAGCTCCTTCCTCAGGAAACCAAGAGGCAAACCAAAGACTCAGAGTCATTAAGACTGACAGGTGTCATCAGATGGAAGGTTCTGTCTAGAGCCTATCCCACACCAGATTCTCCTCTCTCTGTCTCTCTGTCTCTGTCTCTGTCTCTGTGTCTCTGTGTGTCTATGTCTCTGTCTGTCTGTCTGTCTGTCTGTCTGTCTGTCTCTCTCTCTCTCTCTCTCTCTCTCTCTCTCTCTCTCTCTGTCTTTCTCTGTGTGTCTCTGTCTCTCTCTGTGTCTCTGTCTCTGTCTCTGTGTCTCTGTCTCTCTCTGTGTCTCTCTGTCTCTGTCTGTCTCTGTCTCTCTCTCTGTCTCTCTCTCTGTCTCTCTCTCTCTGTCTGTCTCTCTCTCTGTCTCTCTCTCTCTCTCTCTCTCCCTCTCTCTCTCTCTCTCTCTCTCTCTCTCTCTCTCTCTCTCTGTCCTCAGTATATATATCCAGTGAGTACTAGCCAACTCCCTAACTAAACACATTATTCACATCTCTCCTTCCCTTTCATCCCCATGACTCCGAAACCACTTCTCCACTATGACTTCCTAACTCGTGTCTAGACTCTGTGTTTGCACGCTCTAGTCCTCCTGAGCCACACAGCTCATTCTTCCTAAAACATCTTAAGTGATGCCTCTAAGGTACAGCAGAGGAAAAAGATAATACTTGAGCTTTACAGGTTTCTCTTATAGGACTTGGTCAGCCACGGAGTCCTTGAGCTTACAGAAGGATTGGTAGAGAAACAGAAAATAAAAACCTATGCTAATGTTGATGTATTCTACATAGCATTCACCATGTAATGGTTGTAAAAGCTACATTAGTGCTATGGGGCATTGCATGTTTAACTAGCATCACTTTCAGCAGGCCCCTGCACGTTTTGGCAGAGGCTGTATGAAAGACACTTCGTAAGCACTGTACAACCAAGAAGTCACTCTTCTCATCAAAACCAGAAAAAAAAAAAACTCCCTGCAAAAGATAAAGAGAAAACCAAAGTTCCAGAGGAGGAATATTTGGGTTACAGAGTCATGAGGGCCAGGGTTGAAATGAAATATGCCATCTTGGGGAAGCAATATCCTGGGAAAGCAACTGACCAAATCCCGATTCAAAAGTTGTCTTGGCCCAAAGACATTTTGGAAATGGGAGCGGATGTGTCAGGACCAAGTTGGATGGCAAGGGATACAATGGGAGATGCAAGAGCAGAGGATGAGGCACTTGATGGTGAAGAAGACAAGCCATCCATCCACGCAACACATCTATAGCTTCCAGAGAAGAAGTACCTGTACCAAGCAACAACAGTCTTCAACTGTGATGTTTTTTTAGCTGGGATATGACTCAGCTTAATTTTCCTCTAGGGAATCCTTCTCCATCCAAAAGCACAGGCTAGAAATCCCTATAGCTTTTAATGAACTTTGATGTTTTGCAATTGTATAACTTGGAGTAGAAGATCAAAGGCTCTATTCTCCCTCTCACATCCCTGTCGCTGAGCACAAGACTCAGCACTGAGGGAGGATAGCAGTGACTCCCCATCCCCTCCCCCGAGCCTTGACAAAATAGCTGACCTAAGCAAGTTTAAACAGAGGGTTTGTTTTGACTCACAGCAAGAAGGGTCACTCAGCCATGGAGAGAAAAGCATGCCATGAGGAGGACGAGGCAGCTGCTCACGGCATCTGCCATCAGGAAGCAGAGAGAGATGAATTCTGGTCCACGCCTCACCTCCGTGGTGAGTTGTCCATCCTAGGTTAAGCCCCTCTAGAAATACTCTCACAGACAGACCCCCAAGTTTGTCTTCCATGACCCTAAGTCTCACTGACAGGATTCACCATCCCAGTGAGCACCCATAGGGGACAGGATTAACGATTCTGAGTTGAGATGCTGTAAATCCAAATTCTAACCCCAACAGCTGGGCCTCCATGACCTCAGGAACAACGATGTCTCTTGAAGGAGACAGATAACTCCAGTTAACTAACACATCTTAATTATCTGGGAACTCCCCAGCATATAAGAAACGCCTATTAGGCAACTTTTACTACTAAAAACATTTTCCTGAGACAAGGTGACACTATGTAGCCCTGGATGGCGTGAAACTCTTGGAATACACCAAGTTGGCCTCAAACTCACAGAGATCTGCCTGCCTCTGCTTCCTGGGTGCTGGGATAAAGGCATGGCATACCATGCCTGGCTAATTAGCTATTTTTGTCAGGGATCCATAAATATTTGTTGAATAAATAAATATTTGTTGAATAAAAAAAAAAGGCCTATATTAACTTTGCGTTACATACTGAAGTCGAGCCTTGGCACACATGTATTTGAATGTCACTTCTACTCTTCATGAAAAGGGCCCTGACTAGTTACCATTTACAGTTTTTTCCCCCCTTTGGCATCCATTTCATTCATCTGTTTGTTTAGATATTGACAAGGGGGAAAAGGGCCAGTGAATGGAGCCTTGCTCTCCTCCAAGGCTCCCATTCCAACAACATTTGGGCTAAAGCTGGATTGTCTAACTGCCAAAAAGACTAAAGATAGGAAAACATCACAGTTGTGGATTAACTCAGACACACGGTGGGTATCATCTCTGAGAGGGAAGATCAGAGTGCATCAGGTACTGGAACAGCCTCAGTTGATCCAAAGCCAGCCTTGAGGATGAGCGTGGGCTGATGGGCTGGGCCTTCTGGACGAAGTGCAGGTCCAGCACTTGAAGCTCGGCATATAAGATGCATCTTCTTGGGAAAATGCTGCTCTGTGGAGCCACTGTCCTTCTTCATCCTCCCCCAGGTGCCCAGCCTTGAACAGCTGTCCACCTCACCTAAAGCATCCTGACCTTCAAGTGGCTTCTGGGCCCTAGAAGCATGTATATGGTATGACATATGGTCTATGGAATATTTTATATTAGATATAACTATAGTCATATATTAAAAATCAATGTATTTTATATTTACACAAGGTATATACATATGCCTTGTGTAAATTTATTTGTACAATAGTAAGCAAGATATAATCTTCTGTGTGTCTTATGACCTGTCTAAGATATCAATGGACATATTTAATCTGGTCCAAGTCTGGGAGTTTCCTACAGGATAAACATTGTCATCAGCTTGTTGCAGCTGAGGAAATGCCAACGCAGAGGTCAAATAGCTTTTCCAGGGTCATGCAGTTAAAGAACGGCAGCTGCTTGTAATACCCAGTCAAGGCTGGTGGAGAGCCGAACTCAGATCCAGGAGTTAACACACAACATGCTTCCTGCATGGGACACCTAGGGAAGTGGTAACAGAAACAGGCTCATTTTCTTTACCTCCGTCTGGACTTAGCTTCGCTGAGTGTCAGTGCACTGGCCGCCCCATGCTCTCACGGAGCTGGGAGGACCTCCCCTCTTCTAGCTCACAGAATGCCCCCTTCCAAGAAGACAGAGCATATGCTGGGGGTCTGCTCTCTCTCCTTGGACTAATCTGCCATGAAGTAAACGTGACGCTCCATTTCCCACTTCCAGGGAAAGAGGGCAGAGAGGAAGCCCAGCCGTGCCCCCTGATCCCATTGCCCAGCAGAGCAGGGATGTCCCACCAGGCGGCCACATTCTTGCTTCCCAGAGAGTGGCTTCCCTGCATGCCAAGGCTCCAGGCTGGGTCTGGTGACCTGCAGACAGACCAGCTGGACTTCTCCGTCCAGAGTGGGGTTTCCTTCGGCAGTGGCATTCGCACCACATAAAATAACCATTTTGAAGGCAATCGATTTAATGGTACTTGATGTATTTGCAAAGTTGTCTGGATACCACTTTCGTGGAGTTCCAAAGTTCATCACCTCCTAAGAAGACCCTGCAGCCACTGACCAGACTCTCTGCCCCCAGGTACCATTATGATAACACGTATCCCACCCACCCACTCACCTCACCCCCCAAGTGCCCACACCTGGCAACTCTGGACATTTCTCATGGTAGAGTCTTAAACTATGTGAGCTCCTGGCTCTGCTCTACTCTACTAATCATGATGCTGTAACACACGAATCCAGCCTTTTGATGTCGCAACACAGCATCAGCATCTACAGTTGTGGGCGGCCACATTCACAGCTGTTCTATGATGCATGATGCCATAAGTGGGCTACAGGTTGGACACATCTGTAAGAGCTTCATCCACCTTGCAGCAGGGATCGCTGTGTCCATCCAGGTTTAGGCCACTTGTCATTTCCAGATGCCAAGCCATAGTGGGCTGATGACAGAACAGGCATGCAGACTGTTTCAACCTACCCAGACCCACGGAAAGATGGAGGACTCAGAACTCTATTTGGTGGCAGTTCCTTGGGTAGTTCCCAGCCAATGAGCCACTGGGGAAGCCAGTGAGAGGCCCCTCATTTCCATCAGACCCATTAGGAACCAGTGCCCAGCTCCTCAGGCTCTTAGAGGCCAGCACTCACAGAGAGAGAGGAAAGATGTTAATATTAAAGCGCCTGTGTATTTTTTGCTGAAGAAAACAAGCCTAGAAATCCCCAAAGCCAAGCACCTCCAAGAGTTTAAACGGTGCCATATTTCAGATTGAGGTAGAACAGATTGCGTTCTGACCTCTCTGAGGCACCAGCCAAGGGTGGTACAGGCATGACAGAGGGTCAGAATGTTATCAGCTCTCTAGTCAACAGCCCTGAGATGTGCCTATAAATACAGCCAAGGATTCGGTGTCAAAAAAAAAAAAACACCCTGGATCTGTGCCGAACGCTTACCACCTTCCAGAGGGGCTACCCTGTTTCCTTCCTGTGTATGCAAAGATAGTACAGTCATCCCAGTTTCCCTTTGCCCAGAGTCATAAGGACCTCCCCCCCCCCCACCTGCCCACATTCCTCAAAGAGCAGGATTTGTTCACAGGATGTCTCACCTTCTTCACGCTGCAGCTGTGGGGTCACTCCCCCCTCCCCCCTTTAATTTGCATTAGCCTGTGTGTTCATCTGTGTGTGCCCATATGCAGGTTTCCATGCACACATGCGCATATGCATTTGGACGCCAGAGACAAGACATCAGCCATTTTCCTCTCTCACTCTCCACCTTGCATTTGGGAACTGTAGCTCTTACTAAACCTGGAAATCACTGATGTAGCGAGACTAGATGGCCAGCAAGACCCAAGGACACTGCTATGTCCACCTCCCCAGGACGGGGATTATAGGCACATACAATCACACCTGGCCTCCTTTTTAAATCGTTTTTATGTGTATGTATCAGCGTGCGCCTGTGAGTGAGTGCATTGCCCACAGAGTCCACAAACAGTGCCACTGGCTTCCTGGAGGCTAGAACTACAAATGTTTGTGAGTGCTGGAGACTGAGCTCAGGTGCCCTGGTTGAGCATCCTTAACTAATGGGTGGTCCTTCCAGCTCCAACACTTGCCATTTTCACACAGATTCTGGGCATCAAACTCAGGTCCTCAAGCTTCTGAGGCAAGCATTTATCGAATGAGCCATCCTTCCTGACATGTCGAAAGGGTCACTGCATGTCCTGGACCTTGCTCTGTGCTTGGGAAATTGCTCACTAGCATCTCTGATCTCTATCCACCAGATGCCACCAGTCCTTTGCCCCAATCACACAGTCAAACATGTCTCCAGACTTTGCCAAATGTCACCTGGAGAGGAAAATCAATGGACCTTAGCTTCAAACCTCTGATAAAACCAGGTGAGGGGGAGTAGCAGGTGAGAAGGTTTTGGCTTGGAATTGCTGGGGAGCTACAGGCATGGGATCTTGAGCCTACTTCCGAAATTAGGTTAATTACAATCAACTCTCAATTATCCAGGGGCCAATTATCTACATTACCCCAGCCCCACCCCCACACTACCTGCATTCCACCCAACCTGCCATTCACAAGTAGCTGGCACCCCAGGGAAGAAGGGTTGCATCAAGCTTTCAAGTCACAAGATGGCTGGGTTATTTGTTTTGTTTAGCAGGGAGCCTTAAGCTTGTTAAAATGCAGCCTCCTTGCATCTGGCTGTGTTTTTATGCTACTCAGATTCCCCAGGCCCTGGAAGCTCAGACACTAAAGAGAGAAGGGGCTCCTTCCTGCTCTCCAACACACAGGGAAAGTTCTAATGCTGCCCCCCCCCCATTAGCACCAGGCTGCGCCTCCTTCAGGCAGAGTAGCCAAGGTCTCTTCTTGGGGACCAGACTATAACAATATCTGAGGGCACAGATAGAGTAAGCTCTACTCCTATTTTCAAAACTGAAACAAAACAACATAATAAAATCAGCTTCCTCTCTTTACCTCCAGCCCTGGCTCCTTCTCCCTCTTACCCAACAGAGCTTGCAGCAAAGGCAATAACCACTCAGCTTCCCCACCAAGCCACTGTCCACACAGTCCTCATCCAGTGCACAAGACCACACACCACAACTCCCATTGGTCACTGATTCTAATTACTGCCTTCATCCTTGTCAGGGATTCAAACCCATGAACTCAGGGAAATTGTCTGTGTGTTGCCCACTCATATCCCATCATAGGTGTTCGGAACACCGGCTGAACGAGGGAGCAAACAAGTCTCATTTCACTTCTGAAAGATGTTTCCAATGTTGCCAGCTCCTCCCCTGGCTTCCTTTTCTTCTCGAGACAGTCTGGTCTGTCCTAGGCTGGCTTCTAACTTCCTACCTAGCTGAAGATGGTCTCAAACTCCTGATCCTCCTGCCTCTGCCTCCCAAGTAAAGGGCCGAGATGGGATGCATGTGTCTTCACGCCCGGTTGAGTTCTCTCTGGAAGTGTAACTTCCCTTGGATGCTGGTCGGCCTCTGTGAGAACCCCACTTCAATCTTTTATTCATTTTTATTCTCACATTAGTTGCTCATATTCATGGGGCTCGGTGTGTTGTTTCTACACATTTGTACACTGTGCACTGATTAAACCTCCCTGTTTCCCCTCATTTTCCAGTAGCCTTCTTCTTTTTTTTTTTTTTTTCAAAAGATTTCACTTTATTTTTGGCATATATATTTATATTATTATATGTAAATTAAAAAATTACATACAGCAAGAAGAACCATGGAACGATCAGGAATTATATGAATGTTACATTCACGGTGTTTTGGCTAATTGTATTGGCAGCCTTGTAGGAAACAGCCTTCTTATCTTGGTGATTCCAAAACTCTGAGTGGGAATCAATATCCATCATATCTCATCTGTGTCAAGTTAAAACATCTATCTAGACCTAAAAACATATTAACCCCTAAATAGCTAAGGTTAATTCTAAGACTAAACTATCTGGTCTTCAACCCCATCAGAGACTTGAAAAGGAATAAAACTTAGTTACTTAAGTGAACTGGAAGTACAGGTTACCTACAGAATATGGCATTTAAAGATGTTTTTAATATTTTAAAGATTCCTTGACAAGACAGGTTAACTCCTGGCAACGCCCAGTCTACCTCAAGAAGATGATGAGCATCAAAGAAACTCCTTGTGGAGATGTCTTCAAACGCTGCAAACCAGCCACAGGGCCAAATGTCCTGGTTTCTGCCACAGACAGAACTCTGCGTAAAAATGGGCAAGCTTGGATATAGGCAGAGTCGACGGCCAAACTCTAACAAGACAGGGTAAGCAAGTCCTCAGAGGTTCCCGCCTCACAAATATGTCTATCAGATATATTAGGCCAGAAGTCTAAAGATGATGCCCAACGTTACAGAGAGTGTTGGGTGACTGTTCAGGCAGCAAACTGTCTCTGCCATTTTTTTTTCTTTTTTTCCAGTAGCCTTCTTAATCTGAAGCAATCATGTTGCACTCACCGTTCCTGGAATGTCTCCTTCCCCATGCAACTCCATCAGCAGCTCTCTGAAGTCTGGCCAGGCCTCTGTCTTTTCTAATTCGACAATGCCCTTCGTAGCTCACCTTTTAGATCTGCTTCACCTTAGTCGGACCCTGACAGGACAGCCTGTCTAATCTACTCTATGGCCTTTCATGCATCATCTGTCTCTTAAGAACACCAGGGGCGTCTTCAGGAGAACTTCCTCTAACCTGGGTTGCATATGGATACTAACCCCAAATTAGTCAAGCATAACTTCTCACTGCCCTGAACTGGGTGGGTGGCTGGGTTAAAGGAAGGTTGGTGAATCAGAGGCCCCCACCTCATACCTTTGGCCTGGAGACTGGTGCAGGGATCTTCAAGTGATCCAACAGAAGTCTGTCTCAGGATTCGCATGGCTTGTGGTAAAAGACTCCCTATCATTTTTCTGAGAAAGCGCCAAATAGATTTCCAAAGTGGCTGTACTAGTTTGCATTCCCACCAGCAATGAAGCAGTGTTTCTCTTTCTCCACATCCTCGCCAGCATGTGGTGTCGCTTGATTTTTTTTATTTTAGCCATTCTGGTAACCCAGATCTAGCCAATGGACAGGACATTCTCCACCACTGAGTGGAGAGCAAGGACTGACTTTCATGCAAACTCTGGTGCCCCGTTTCTGACCATGTCCCCTTGATGGGGAGGCCTGGTAGCACTCAGAGGAAGGATAGCAGGTTCCCAAGAAGAGACTTGATACCCTATGAGCATACACAGGGGGAGGAGGTCCCCCTTAGTCACAGACATAGGGGAGGGGAGTACAGGGAAAGCGGGAGGGAGGGAGGGAGGAATGGGAGGATACAAGGGATGGGCTAACAAGTGAGATGTAATATGAATAAATTAATAAAATATTTTTAAAAAGACTCCCTATCACTGAGCTAAAAGGAAATGGCATTTGTTCATCTTGCCTCCCTATGGGGAGAATATACCTGGGTGTGGGGTTCAGCCACCCCTCAAAAGTAAAAAATGAGTAGAAGAGAGAGAGAGAGAGAGAGAGAGAGAGAGAGAGAGAGAGAGATCAGCATTTCCTGTGGGCCTTGGGACTTGGTTATGCTTGAAGGACTCAATGGTTTTCAATTAAATGACCCAATATTTTGCCCGTGGTACTTTGGAGTGTGTCCCAGATAACCAGCCACCTCTGAAAAGGCATTGACTGCCATCTCACGAGGCCCAGAGTTAACACTGACATCATACCATATATCCACTCACTCAAGATCGTTTTTATTTACCACAGGAACATGTTGCCGGGACTATATCTCTGCACCCAAATCTGGCCTGATGAGGGAAGAGACTCTACTCTCTACAGCACAGGCAGCATCCATGCTATCCTTACCCCAGATTGTCCATTCATCATCCCCTAATGGTGGTTCTATTCTGGGCCTCATTCCCTCCACTCTCTGACGCCCTGACACACACCTTTCTTCTTCACACCCAGACACAGAAAAGGATCTGGAAGTGGGGAAACTCTCCAAAGACATATGCCATCAATTCCTTCCCTTGCGGCCATCCACACCATTCCTCCACTGAGAGGCAGCATCCGTCCAATCCATCTTCTCTCCCTACATCCACTCTGGCATCCCTTACTGATTGATGGCTTTTTTTTTTTTAACCATAAAATGTGATGGCCATGACGGTCTAGAATTCTGAAGCCAGGTCACAAGCCTCAGAGCTTTTATTGCCATGAAAGAAATTATATTTCTCTGAGGAAGCTTAGGCAGTGGAGGAAGATGTGTAGAGACAATATAATTTCACCTCGTCTCAGGCTGTACTGGGCCCCCCAGCCTAGCGCAGTCGTGTGGACTGAAGAGCTCTTCTTGAATACAGTCACTGCAGCATGCCATAGGGAAGGCTAAGGCTTCTGCTGTATGGCGTCATTAAGCTGTGCCAGTCATTTACGCCTTTGACCCACCCCAGCTGACACCCCAAACATGGAGCACTGAGGCCTCTTCCCGCCGTGCCTGTCTAATTCATGGTCCAGACGTCTAAAAACCTAAAAGCGTCCTTGATCTGAGTCACTGAGTTTTTGCTTTCTTTTGTTTCTGTTTTGACACATCATCTCAATAAGAACCAGGGGGTGCCGTGTGTTCTTGCCTCAGCACCCTGGATGTTAGGATTACAGGTGTATGCCACCATGTCCAGCTAGGCAAGTAGGCTTGGGGTCATTTGTTATGCACCAAAGGCACCCAAACGACTTGGCGATTACCCATCTTTGCCAAGCTATTCACGACCCCCGCCAAACAACCAGAACCTTCTCTCCAAAGTGGCCATGGACAGAAACACCTCCGTGTCAGCTGAAATGAAGCTATGCATCGGCCTGTCTTCCCCCATTACTCTACCCCAGCCTCCAGGATTCTGCATAGTGTTCGGTGCTAAGCTATCAGCATGTATCTGATGAACAAATGAATGTGATTCTGACCCTCATGACAGCACTCCATGAAGCCTAGGCCTAGCAGTAGTTTCAGGGCTCCATGGAAGGAAAGCAGCCCTGCAAGTGTTGTTGTAATAATCCTGACAGGTTCCAAGCCTGGTGATCATTAACCATCCCCAGGAGAGCTAGTTAGTGAGCACAGAAGAAAGCCCCCTCCTCGGGGTTGGGAGCGCCTTGCCCTGGCGGCACTTGGCTTCAAACTGAACTCACAGTGCCTTCTCACAGAGCCAATCTGTCTATAAAATTGGTGGTTTCTATAGAAACAGAGACTCTGTAGTAAGTGAAGGGAAATTGTACATTCTGCCAGCGTACAGAGATCAATCCTGTTCTTAGACGGGGCCAGGGCTCTTTCACGCTTTATTTTTGAGCATCTCAACTTTCATTTCCACGCAGCCGTCTCATCTCATATTTATGAAGCTTGTGCACTGGTAATCGCCTCCCTTCTAGCCCAGCTACTTTGTCAGCTATGACCACAGGCAGGAGCCTATGGGAGCAGCACGGAATCCCCTGCATCCTCTCCTGGGATGGGTAGTACCAAATCCCAACCTCGGAGGCATAGCTGGGATCTCCTGTGTCCTGGGGTGGCCCTACAATGAAAGATACAAGGAAAGAGCCAGCATCCCTAGCTGAACACTATAAAAATCTACTCAGTAACTCAGTTCAACAGGCCACACCTCAGCTCTAGGCAATCCCCAAGCTCTTCAATATTAATATGTCTGCAACCTCTGGTTTGCACCCCAAAGTGCAAGTGCCTTTCTAACAGGCAAGGAGATGTATATAAATGACTCGGGGTGGTTCTGGTCATCTATTGAGAAAATGGGAAAAAAGCACAGGTTGCATTTTAATATTTTAGATGAAGGTTCAAAATGTAAGACACTTGTTAACTCGTGAAGTAGCTGCTTTTATCTTGATTCACTCTTAAAATAAGATAAAATGCTGTATTTCTTTCTTCTAAGATCGCTCTCATAGTACTTACTTGAATCTGACCTGGGGGCACCAAATGCGATTTGCTTTTTTCCTGCTCTGAAAAATGATTGGTTGGATGGATGAGAATGAAAGATGAATGGATGATGGATGGGTGGCAATAAACTATGCATGTGTGAACAAGTGACACATTAGGTGGTTGGGGAATGGATGGATGGACCCAAGGATGGGTGGATGGATGGACGCGAGGATGGATGGGTAGATGGGTGGTTATGAATTATGTATGTGGAGACAGATGAATTCATGAATAGATGGTTGAATGGTTAATGAGTAGATGCATGGCTGGATGGAAAAATAAATGGGTCGATGGATGGGTGGGTGGGTGAAAACATGGATGGACAGATACATGTATAAGAATTAATTAAGGCTGTATATATGGGTGATACATGGGGAGATGGGTGATTAGCAGATAAATGAATGTATAGATAGGTGGGTAGGTGGATAAATGGAAGAGGGCAATAAAGAATAGTAGATGAGTAGATTATAGGCAATTTGCCCACCAGAATAATATTCTAAAACTAGCTGCCTACCCATTTATTATTCCTGGTATTCTTAAGTGTATCCCATGTATGAGGCATGATGCTGGACAATGAGGATACACAGTGGCTGTGAAAGATGAAGTTCCAATCCTCAAGGGGCTAAGATTTCAGTACTTTTGGACTATGAACAGATGTTAACAACTGCAGTGGATGTAGGATGAGTCCACTGTCTATCTGTGGACCGGGTCTAGGACAGCAGCAGTGAAAAGAGGGAGACAAAGACAGATTGATTCGAAAGGACACTGTCAGGCCCCAGTGCCTGGCTGAGTCACTCGGCCCAGAGTGTAAACCCTAGTTCAACCACTTCCCAGAAATGTGAACCTTCTTCCTCAGCTGCAAATCAAGGATACTTAATTATATAGCCTCCCATAATTGCCGTGGGAAATACATGAGATGCAGGTTTAAAACAATCCAGATATATGACCTGACCAAGAAAATACTTTTAACAGCAAACCTCTAATTCAGGAGAAGGTACCAACACCCTGGTTTCAGTCTTGCACCATGGGCTTAATTAGCACTGGGTGCTATGAAGGTTACAGAGGAGGAAGAAAATCAGGAGAAAAGGGACACCCAGCCATTCATGACTTTCCCAAGGATTTGACCAATCTTCCCCCAAACCTACTTCTTAGGATGGCTGAGCCCATCTGCCATGCCACCCACGGTGCCCAGGAAAACCACAGCCAAGCCTGGGCCCCATCCATCCCACCTTGGACAAGGCTACATGCATCAAGGAATTCAGTGCTGCCACTAAGCACAAGAACAAGAACAGAAACTGCAGAGCAGAATTCGACATAGAACAGCACAGTGAAGTCAAAACTAGGGATCATGGAACAACTGCTCTGTCTGGTCTGAAATTCTGTTCAGCTGCTTAGTGTGTCTCATTGGGCAACCTGTAACTTCTACGGCCTTTAGCTCCTTATCTGCAAAATAGGGACACAATACCTTCTCTGGACTTAACAAAGATAAACCAATGTGTTATATGTAATATGTTGAGAAAGTGACCAGGATATAGTGAGCAGTGTGCAAATCAGCACTTAGATCTAATTATAAACACTAAGTGGCCAGGATGCTCAAGCTACTTCCCTAAGTACATAAAAGAGCTGCTCCGGCAGATTCCCCATGAGCATGCTGAGCGATCCGGGGCTCACGCTTCTCTGAGGCTCCCTTTCTTGCCTTTAAAAGGGGCACAAGGATACTAACAGCAGCAGCTGGTAAGTGATATTTTGATGTTTTGTTTTGTTTTGCTTATAAAAACATCCTGGAATGGATAAGCAATCGCTTTGTGCTCTGAAAACAGGAAAGCAATCACCAGCTAATTTCAATCATCTCTCCAAGGGGAAGAATATCATCCCTAACTGATAGTGACCTCCTTGGGTAGAAGTACCACATGGTGGGAAAAAAAGTGGGTCTGAGAGATGCCTCATGGGCTCAGGGACCTCTCCAGAACTCTCTCCCATAAGACCCTTGACTGTGGTACCATCACCTAGGTGAAGGCATCCATGACTGCACACTCTTGACTTTGCAACGTTTATGAGTCTCAGGCAGAACTAAACTAAATGGACTGAACTCGTAGGAGAATGATGTGTTACCTATATTCCAAGGTACTGGAAATACCTTGCAAACTGACCAGATAGTCATTGTATGTGATCAGAACCTTCTTCCCTAGAGAGAACTTTTAGGCAGTAAACCCATGATGAAGGCATTGTTTCATGAGTAGATATGAGAAGAGCCATGTAAGCAATCCTTGTTGACTCTCCTGACCCTGGCTGAGAAAGGAGTCGTGTGTTGATGTGGCACCCTTCACATCAATGGTATCGTTTTCAATGTGTTCTATGGTTAAACTGTTATGCAACATGCAAATTTGCCTACTAGACAGCCCTACCACCCTGCAAATTCCAGAGTGGTAAGTGGCAAGTTGTCCACAATGACAACAGCACAAGGTATGTTGAGGATGCACAGGCAGATGTGTGTTTAAGTCCTTGACCATCTGCAAGCACCTGAGTGCAAGAACAGGTGGGGTGCAGAATATCTTCCCTCCTCTAGGACAAAATAGCACATACAATCGAGGGGCTGTTACTGCTCTCTGAGCCTGGCTGACCGCTTTAAGGTCCCATGCTCTAAGTGACACAGGGACACTTCTATCTAGAGAGACTGTCTGAAAAGTCCTTGGGACTAACATAGTACAGCAAAATATCTAGGTGAGGCAGAGTGGAGGAAAAGGAAGATGCTAGAACAGTGAGAGGGAAAGAAGAAAATCAGGGGAAGCAGGGAGGATGGAAAGGTGAGGAGAGAGGCAATTGTGGACAATGGGGGTTTAAGAGCCACTGAACACTGTGCTCCCTCTTAGTGATTCACGGTGCCAGCTGTCCTATCAGTCATATTAATGACGATCATTAACACTTACTGAGCTCTTACTGTGTACCAGACACTGTTTCACGTGCTCTGCTGCACTAACTGTTAATCCTGACCACATCCCTACAGGGCACAATGACAGGAATGGCTTGGTGGTTCAGATTCGTAAACTTAGAGGGGATTAAACAGGGTGAACCCCAAGAGGCTCTTCCTCAAAAGCCCGCAGTGGGGGAGGTTTATCACATCTGCCTCTGACGTTGGCTCTTTGCTGTCACAAGTGGCTTGGAAGCGAGTTATCAAAGTACAGTTTTAGAACAATGTTTGTCCTTATCACCTGACTCCATACCCCAGACCTTCCAAACTACTCAAGATGTCATGGACCAAACACATAACAGTGACTATTTTGGTGATGCTAATACCTCTTTCTACAGCAATTATCTTAATGTTCTTCCCATGAGGAAAGGACTAGGGTTATCATCCCATTCACCGAACAATGAAGCTGGAGCTTCCTAAAATGAGTTGCCTGTAATTCCCAGCCCACAACCACAGTGGTAGCCTGGGACACAGGGCCAAGAGACCAAGATAGAACATTCTTCATGGTTTACAGTGAAGGGCAGGGAAAGTGTGGGAAGAGAAGGAAGGAGAATCGACCAAAGATGGCCCATTTCTAAGCACTATCCACTCAGACTTTCCTACCAGACTACAGCTCCTACTATGGCAGATGCAATAGAGACTGTGCCAAGCACGCGTCTTCTCCCCCAACAAATGGACAAAAATGTTGTTTATTGCTAAAGGCTATACTTTAAGCAAAGAGCCAAGGGCAAAGGAACAGGTGGGGCCCAGAGTCACAAATAAGCTAAGACCAGAATCCTTACATCTATGAGTTCAATGTAGTGGTCCTTCTTTCTAAGGGCAGAGGCCAAGGCACCTATACTTAAACCACCCAGGAAAATACACATTCTAGGGCTATATCCCAGCCTCATGGGAGAGTCGGCCATGGATATGTGCACATTTCTAATAAAGTCTCCCAACAATGACTTTAGAAACATCTAGAATGGCATCATGAGCTGCCCAAACAAAGCACACATGCCAAAACTCCCCAACTCATTTTATGGGGGAAACATTGAAACCCAAATAAATTTCTAGTGATTAAGTACAGATCGATGAAAGAGAACAAAAACCCTGTGAAAAGTCAAGCTGTGGTCCCTGAGGTCACACAGGAGCCGATGTCATCAGAAGCTTTGTGAACTCAACCTGTTCATCAACCCTCCTAGGACCAGGCCCCCTGCATAGAAAATGAAGTTGATTTCTTATACAACTGTAGAAAAAGTAAATTTATTTTTTACTATAATTCTCTACAGTCAGCTTGACACACAATTCCTTTTGAGCGACTGAGGAGGGGAGCCTTCATTTAGTCCTTCCCAGTCCTGGGAAGTTGCAAGGGAAACAGAGCAAATTGTCCTTTCTCTGCTGGGGAATGAGCGCAAACTTCTGATTCTCTCAACCTAACACTTCCCCTTCTTTCTTACCACCTGGGTTGACATCATGCATTGCTTAATGGAGACAAACGACCACAGGGTTGAAGGAAGGAACGAAAAAGGAGGCATCGTTTCGATAAGTGACATCCTGTCACTTGTAAAGATTTTCATTAATGAACCTCAAGCACCTACTATTCTGGTGTGACGTATCCGTCTCTGGAAATTTCTTTAAACAAAACTCAGATTTAATTTCCTCTTTCATTAATTAAATTTCACATTAATCTCGTCCATTAGCGCCTAATACCTCTCAATTATACATGGAAATCTCAGAGGAGAGCTGGCGATTGAGACTGTCCCAGGATTCCAGGAGTGCCAGGCTCAGAACGTCGGCTTTAATTAAGTTTTCATTAATTACTTTTTAATCAATTAATATTTTATACTTTTGGCCTAATGCTTACGATCTCTACATCACAGTCTCTTAAATGACACCTCATTTATTGCATTCAGTCAAGCAAGGGGCCCAAAAGGCTAAGAGCAGAGGCAGGCTCTGTGTCTCACATACAAATTGCATGGCATCCTTTTCTGGGGTTGGTTTTATTCCCAAATGAGAATCACGAGTGTGTTTGTGTGTGTGTGTGTGTGTGTGTGTGTGTGTGTGTGTGTGTGTGTGTGTGTGTGTGGTGTGCTGTGAAGAGGTCGAGGGAGGAGCAAAAGGGAGGAGAAGGAAAAACTAATACATAAAATGTGTCTGGCCCAACCTCAACCAGCTTACCTGCAGACCGGAGCTGAGTAACCTCCTGACATCCCAAACACTGTGCTAGAACATTCGTCTCCCCCGCACCTTGCTGCTGGCACCTCCTCCCACCCCTTCACTAAGGAACACATAATGAATCATCCACACTGGGCCACTCTTGAGATGGAAAAGGACTTTTATTAATGATTATACTGAGGAACAATGCACACAATGCACACAGAACCGGAGTGTTGCCAGTACATAAAGAATATATTATCACCTCCCGCCCCAACCCCCAGGGCAAGCTCTGTCCTCCCAATGGCTAGAAAATGATAAATTTCCTCCAGAGAAAGCTCCACCCCTTCGAGGGGTGGATCTCCCTTCACTGCTTGTTATGTTTTAGATCTGATGTGTCCCTCACAGACACTTGGCCCATAGCTGGTGATGCTCTTTAGGGACACTGTAAAAACTTCGGGATGTAAAACCTTGCTAGAGGAAGGTGCCACCAAGAATGGTCCCTCAAGGACAAATTATCCCTAACTACCTCGTGCCTCACACTTTGTTTCCTTCTGTACCATGGCATCAGTAGCTCTTCTTTGCCACATGCTTATATTAGTACGGTGTTCTGTCTGAGTAACCACTGACTGCCCCAGAAACCAGGAGCCCAAATCACTATGTCCTCCTTCAAATTTTGTCTGTCACGGTGACATGACCAAAAGGCATGCAGTGCCATACACAGACTGGGGATCTCCTGGAAGAACCAATACACATTGCTAGTGATGCCGAGATGGTTGAGCCCCACCTCCCGAACACCCTCCAAGTCCTCACATTTTAACTTAAATTAGACGACCACAACCAGTTACATTTTGTATCTATACTTTAAGCTGGATTGTTTATGAGACTGATACACTACCTGTCTTAGGCAGGATTTTTATAGCTGTGAAGGGACACCAGGACCATGGCAACTCTTATAAAGGAAAGCACTGAACTGGGGCTGGCTTACAGTTTCAGAGGTTTAGTCCAGTATTGTCATGGTGAGAGCCATGGCAGCGAGCAGCAGACATGGTCCTGGAGAAGGAGCTGAGAGTTCTACATCTGGATCCACAGGCAGCAGGAGGAGACTGGGACGCACTTCCTCCAACAAGGCCATACCTGTTAGCGACCCTCCCTATGGGCCCATGGCGGCCATTTTCTTTCAAACCACCACACTTCCTAATGCACTAACAAGACACCTTGGATAATTTATAGTAATATACTGCTCTAAGGTCTGAGTCTTACAAGTCTAAGATCAAGGTATTCAGTGTCTAGAAAGAGTTTGTCCTCAGCTTCCAATGTGGTACCTTCTTGTTGCATCCTCACATGGAGATAGAAGGACCAAACCTGTTCCCTCAAGCCCCTCCTTTGATAAGGGAACTAACTCACTTGGCTAGAGCCTAAGGACAGTATTATGATCCTACCTCTTAGTCTGGGGCACTAGGATTTTAGAGGGAATAAACATTCAAACATTAGCCGTAGAGATAAGAAAAATAACTCACTTAAGTCCCACTAATAGAAAAGTTCCTTTGTGTGAGTGTGGTCACCAAAAAGCATCAGCTACTGTTTCTTCTCCAAGTAACATGCATTCATAAGTGTGTACACACTCACATCTTGGAACACACTGCACACACTCACACCCTGGAACACACTGTACACACTCACACTCTGAGACACACTGTACACTCTCACACCCTGGAACATATTGCACACACTCACACCCTGGAACACACTGCACACTCTCACACCACACCCTGGAACACACTGTACACACTCACACCACACCCTGGAACACATTGCACACACTCACACCCTGGAACACACTGCACACACTCACACCACACCCTGGAACACACTGCACACTCTCACACCCTGCTTTGCTGGATAAGCAGCAGCTGTACCTGTGACAAATGACGTCAAAAGCAACACCTGGGCAGAGAATGAAACCCACCCAAAACAATCCATTTACTTGTCAGAGAACACACAAGGACAGACAGAACCATCTCCATTTAAAACTCATAAAAATGAAAAGTTTATCCAGTACAGAGCCTAGGAAGATATATTTTTAAATTTAAAAAAAAAGGAAGAATGAAGAGAAATATACTTTTCTATGATTTCCTGCCTGAAATGCCATTACATTTAAGACAATCTGCTTTGTGTTCTTCTGAAATTCAAGGAAACTTGCTTTCCATGAAAAAGGATCTTCTTTTAAATAAAAAAAAAAAAAAGCAGAAAAACAGATAAAAAGAGATCTGTTTTTTAAAGCTAAGAAAAGACTCCAGGATAGGCAATTAAAGAAAAGTGTTTGGTATTCAGTGATCAAGAAGAGAGCTTAATATGTTTACAGTCCATTAAGAGCTGAGCCACAGACTGCAGAAGCAATGATTGACAGGCGAAGGAAACCCTCCCAGAGAAAAGGGAAGAGAGTGGTGACTGAGATGTTGATGTTGATTCTCTATGAAGATATAGTCATGTTTTTTCTGCCCCTCAAAGCTGAACATACACAATGTGGCACCATTGTTCAGGGTGCTGCATATTTTAATTATTGTACACAATTGGATACAAGATGGATACGGAGGTAAGAAGTCCCACTGAGGAAAGGGTACAGTTACATTCAGCCAGAAAGAAGAATGGGCATCTCAGAATGAAAGAAACAGTCAGTAACATGCATCCACACAACAGATGTCTCATGGTAGAGTGAGCAAATACAGCAACTGTGTGTCTTTGGGAGACAGGTGAGAGAGAGGGAAGGACCAGATCTACTGGCTATTAAGGGTGCGGTGTAGGTGAGAGGACCCTGAATGTCCCAGAGCAGGCACTGTTATCAGCTGAGTAGGGACCAACAGGCATGCTCTCCAATCTGTATCTCTAGACCTGGGAGCATGTTACTCTGCATAACAAAGGCGTATACGCAACTGTGATGATGGGTGATCTTGAGATAAGGAGATATTCCTGGATATTGGTAAGCCCAGTGTCATCACAAGGCTTCCTGTATGTAAAAGAGAGGGCCAGGAGATCAGAGGAGGCTCTGCCCTGAAGGAAGCAGAGATGAGAACGGTGTGGTGCTACCTTTCCCACATGGAGCCACCCTTTGGGAGCTGAAAAGAGAGCAAGAAAAGGATCCCTGAAAAAAAAATTTCCACAGGGAGCTGGGGGCTGCTGATGCCTCTGGCGCTATAAAAATAAGGGATCTGTGCTGGGCTGGATGGGTCGCTAAAATTGTGGATCTTCATTCCAGCAGCAAAGGGAGTTAAGGTGGATACTTTGTTGGGAGGAAAAGACACAGTATAAGTCCAAACCATAGTCATGTCATGCCTCGTCACAGAGTGATTCTTCCCTATGCATAGTTGAGCTTCTGATCTTGAACATGGCAGAGTCTAATATCCAGAATATATAAATAACTTTAAACACAAGGAAAATAAACAGGAAAATCAATAAGTAACTTAATTAAATAAATAGACAGCTCTTAAAAGATAGAATAAGAATGGGCATAAAAATATGAAAAACTGTTCAATATCTTTAGCCATCAGGGAAATACAAATTAGCATTGAATTCTATCTTATCCAGTTAAAAAATAAATAAATAACAACAAGTGCTGAAGAAGGTGTGGGGAAAGTAAGTGAACACTTATACACTGGTGGGATAGAAATGTAAATTAATCCAACTGTCATGGAAACCAGTGTGGACTTTCTTCAGAGGAACTAAAGGTTGAACACAGCTATATCTTTGGGTATATGACATAGCTGTATCTTTGGGTATATATCTGAAGGATTCTAAGTCAACACACCACAGAGATGCTATGCATCCATGTAAATTGCTGCACTATTTGCAATAACCAAGGTAGAAAATCAGTCTTCTGTCCATGAACAGAGGAAAAGATTTTAAAATGTGGTCAATCTACACAGTGGAGCAGTGTTCAGCCATAAAGAAGGACAAAATTATGTCATTTGCAGGAACATGGTTGGAACTGGAGATCAGAGTGTTAAGTGAAATAAGCTGAGCTCAGAGAGACAAATACCATGTTTCCTTTTTATTTGCAAACCCTTGATTTTATATAGATACATGGAGCCACTTATGTATATATGACATGAAAATAGAAGAAAGCAAGACTATCTAAGGTAAAAAAGAAATGGGAATAATGGGAGAAAACAGAGGGGGAGACAGAACAGTTATCAAAGTACATGATGCACTTGTCGTGATGCACTTGTCGTTATGACGCCTGTTACATGAACTTATGCAAAAGGAAAATGCACAGAGCCTTTGGCTGATTATGTAAAGATATTACTGCAGGTGCTAGTGGGAGAGAAAGCGTGGAAAAATACAACGGCCAGATTAGAAATCAGAAATGAGCTGGACAAGAAGCAGTTAGTATACAGATAACTGAAAAAAAAAAAACAAAACTCTAAAAACCAAAAAAATTGGGAAAGTTTTTAAAATAGACTATATGGAGGTCCCAAATAGTCTGAATCACATTTCTTTTAAGCTTCAAAGAAGAAAAACAAGATATTTGTCTGGGTAAATGACTCGCCTCAGACTTCTGAACATCACCAGGCTGCAAGAGTGAGTGAGTAATTATTTCCAAGGTTTAAAGCATTTTTGTTCACGTTTGGAAGACGCTGAGAGATATTTACAAATGTAAATGCAGCCCCACATCTCTCCTCTGTCAAGCACTACAGGAAAAGCTCCTACCAAGTGGACTCAATTTGAACCATAAAGTGTAGTTATGGTTTCAAGGATCAGGCAGGCAGGAGCTAAACAAGCTAAGTGTAGAATTTTCTATAAAACTGATTAACACACTGTTGTAAACAGACTATAAATGCAACCAATGGTTCTTTTAAAAATGATATCTAGGCACATAACCTTAATTAATAATGATTAAATGTGTATAAAAATCCCAACTACACCATCAAAGACTAGGAAAAATTACCTTACCACAGCATACATAATATGTTTATGATTTAGATAACAATTAGAAATAAATGTTAGGAAATGCTTAAATTTCAAGAGCAAATTGAAACTGGGTTCCCAATTTGAATAATTAGAAATTAAGGAGTGGGCAGGGCGTGTAGTTTGGAGGTCTTGTTTTATTTAGTTGTTGCTTCTTTTTTGTTTGTTTCTGATTTTGTTTGGGTCTTTCCAAGTAGCCCAGGCTGGCCTCGAACTCACAATCCTCCTGCCTCCGCCTCCTGGGTATTGAGATAATAAACTTGCAACACTACATCTGTTTACAAAGCAGAGTTCTCTAAAGCCCAGGTGGCAAATCGTCTCAGCTTTGGTCTGCAAACAGCTACTGCTGAGAGTTGTTCCTTTCCTTAGTGTTGCAATCGTTCAGAAGGTGACAGCCACTGTCAGCCTAGATGTTACCTCCGTTTGGCTATCAGTGGCCAAGCTCTGAACCAGAAGGAAAGGGGTTATGATGACAAATTAAAACACACACACACACACACACACACACACACACACACACACAAAAGAGAAAGGGGTAAGTAAAGATGGTGGGTACCGTCAAAACAGAACAGTGACGCTGTTACATGTAAGTCTCTCGACTAACTTCCCTAGTGACGGACACAGACAGAAATTGCGTCAAGATTCGAGCATATCCAAATATTTCCCATAAGACTCAATCTTTCGCAATTAAGTTACAAATGGGTTAAGACTGAAAGAATGAGCAGGTTTAAAATGTCAATAGAAAAAAAGTGCAGGTCTGCCAGTACCCAGTATCAAAGTGGAATCCAAAGACAGGTCATGGAGCAGTGTGGAAAAAAGCATTTCACGTGTTAAAAGGTCTAATTCACAAAGAAATCTTAGCCCTGAGGATCTTTCCTGCAGCAAACAGCGATGCTGTGGGATACACAAAGCACACTGTTAGAGCCTAAACCCACAACACACACGCACACTGTTAGGATTTAACGCCCGTCTCTACTTCATGACCGATAAAGGGAGAGCATAAATAAGGAAAAGGTTGCCCAGTGTAATTAATAGCTGATTTATGCCCATCTCTTTTCCCTGTAGAGATTTCTTTTTCTGTGCTTAGAGGACTTAAATTTATTTCACTTTTTGTTTTATTTTTGAGACAAGTTCTTATGATACGACCCAGGCTGACCCTGGGTGCCAACACACTCAGATTTTGAGTGCTTATTTAAATGACAATAAGAAGGCCACATATACATAAAGCTTAACTAAAACAGCTAAACAGTAAATAAGTTATATTGTCTAATCACAAGGACAAAGGATAACATTCATTATCTGTTAAGTGATGAGGGGAAAGTGCAACTCCAATATTATTTCTTTACAAAGATTTGTATTGGGCTGGAGAGATGGCTCAGGGGTGAGGAGCAAGTTCTGCTCTTCCAGAGGACCTGGGACCTTGGCCAGCAGCCACATCAGGTGACTCTCACTGCTGTAACTCCAGCTCCCAGGGGATGCAATGCCCTCTTTCGGCCTTTATGGGCATCTGCACTCATGAACATAGCCACACACAGACATGCATGTACGTAAAAATAAATCTTGCAAAATAGATTTCTATAATAACCATTTTACCAAAAGGCAACAAAACGTAATTTAAAAAAAAAACTATCAACCAATATTATGTGCATAAATGCAAACATTTCAAAGGCTAAGAATCAAATCCTACAACATACAAAAAGGTAGGACATGACCAAGTACATTTTATTTCAGAAATATGAGGATCTTTAGGAATTAATTAATTAATTAATGTATCCTCCTGCTTTAAGTCAACTCTAGAAAAAAAGTCTCACACAGTGCAATCCATTGTCAGAGTGTATTGTTTGGAGGATAATGGTAAGAAAAGGAGTCTGGGTTTGTTCAATAGGCTGTGCTGTTTGTTGGAAACATCTTCCACCACAAGCGTGTAAAGTGCAGGCCTGCAATTCTGGCTGTACTCACAAATCCACATCCTAAATGTACACACACCAAGACTGCACATGAGCACCTCTCTCCTAACAGAGGAACTCCTACGGATGTTTGCCTGCTCCCCTCCAAGGAAAAGTGGCTGATGCAGCTGGTGGTTTAAGTAGCCCACGGCGACCTGTTCCCATTGGGCAGTAATGTGCTTCTGAAGGCAGAACAGAGACGAGGTATGCGACGGAATTACATTAATCGGAGGCTCTTCCACTTACAGGAGAGTTAGTGTTCTTCATATAAAAATAGTATATTGTGCAGCACAGAAGGGTGGAAAGAGACTCAAGGTTAGCATACAAAGGAAGCCAGTTGGCAGAAAGACTGGACAACCTTCCCCCACAGGACTACATGTAAGGTATAGAGTGTTCTGGAAAATAAAAAAAAAAGATCTGGGTCTTCAAACAAACAAACAAATAAATAAATAAGCAGGTGCCATGTAATGACTTATTGAGGGTCAGCATGCTGGTAGCTCGAGGCCTTTGACCTTCCCCAGCTCTCTGGCCAACATCTACCTTGAAGCATTCTGTTAATGCACTGCCTCTATTTCTACCACTATCCATGGCCTCCTTCCTAGTCCAATTATCTGTTTCAAAGTGAAAGGACACGGAAGTCCCCACAGGTTCCCTCTGGTTCCTAATCCACACATAGAAGAGTACATCAGAAATCCATTGAACATACCTAATCTACAGAGGCACCTCGCTCAACTGCACAGTCCATGTGGCACATCGGGTGCATCCCCTCATGACAGCATGGCTGATTAGGACCCTTGGTCACTGCAGCGACTCAAAAGCTGACAGAAGGGAAAGGCACCAAAGCAAAGCTGCACTTCCTGGGACTCCCCAATACATCACTTTGGCTTGTACCAGTCCTTTAGTGTCAGGAGCGTCCTGGTGACACACGAGTCCTCCTCTGTGTACAAGGGAGTCAAGGCTCCGAGAGCATATGAACACTGCTGAGATCTCCCAGGCAGGGAAGTAGAGGCCAGTCGCCAGATAAGGCCTTCCCAGTGTCTCAGTACCCACCCTTTGTGTCCATTGAAAGCCCATGGGCCTGGCGCTCGGGTTTGCTTCTGTGGGACCCACCCGGCCTCTGCTCTGAGCTGCAGAAGATCCATGGAGCACTTGGGGAATGACTGAGGTGCTAAAAACACCTGATTGTGTCCAAGTGGAACTCACTGACGCACATCATTTGCCCCAAAATGACTGATAGGATGGAAAGTGACAGGACATCATCCACCGCGGTGCTGTCGATGACTGGTTAACATGAATATTGTGTTGATTCCTGCGAGACGGAAGAAGATGTCACTTATCGTTAATGGAGTGTCACACATATGCTCGCCTAAAGGAAAATGCTCTTTTGGTTGTTGCTATTGTTCTCAATTCTCTCCCTATTTTACAACCATAAAAAAAAAAAAATAGAAAAAAGATCAGCAAAAAGGATGATTCCACCCAGGGGTGGGATGGGACGGCAGCCTTCTGATTTAGCGCCTTCCTTGTCTACTGGAACAACCAAAAGCCAGTCAAAACATAGTGCGTGTCTGAGATGGTGGTTAGGTGCTGAGAGCAGCCAGGCCCACAGGGCTGTGGATGAGAACCTCAGAACCCAGGAGTCCAACCAGGACCGCCGGGCTCCAGGAGAGCCATAATCAACTTTGCTCAGCTGGGATAATTTGAAAGCACATTCGTTCATGTATTTATACTCATGGTCCTACTTAAAATATTTATTTAAACTTTTTTTTTCTGATACAGGGTCTCGTCGTGCAGGCTCATCTCAACTTCACCATCCTCCTGAATGCCTCACGAACACAGGAGTTACAAGTGTGTACCTCAATACACGGCATATTTCTGCTTTTTTGCTTCAAAATACCAGTGTACTTGATTTGAGAGTGCACCCAGCCTCTGCTGGGATTCTATTTACTCTATGAAATAGCTATATTGCTGCTCTTAAAGAATTCAGCAAATCTGAATTCAGAAATATGTTCGGCCACAAGTAGCAGAAGAGAATTTTCTGTAGAGCTGGCATAGTTACCCACTATGTTTTCTTCCATGTGTACTTTCTAGCTCATCTCTACCCCAACCTTCAAGCCCAGCGACATGATCCAATAGATGTTTGAGCAGGCAAGTATACATATGTCATCTTAGGCAACGGAGAGGCAAGACAACCCTCAGCTCATAGGACAAAAGTTAAGATGCTCCAGTAAACAAAATCATGTAATAATAACCTGCATTTGGAACGTATCAACAGCATCAGTCATAGTCAAGGACTTGCTTCCCATGAATGGCCAGGATGCAGACTTGGGCTGGAGCCCCACATTTTAGAGGCTCTACCACCACCCACAATGCCATGAGCAAGTCTTTGCCATATGGCCCTTTAGGCACATTTCTTCAAACCATGATATTTAATCAACAGCTAGATGATATAAAAAATGATACTAATTGATAAAGATAGATGGATAGATAGATAAATAGATAGATAGATAGATAGACAGACAGACAGACAGACAGACAATAGGACTTAAGGGTGGCTTAATAGATAAAGTGCTTTCTGTGCAAGCATAAGGGCCTAAGTTTAGATTGCTGAGCTGAACACAGAGGCACATATTGTGTCATCCAACACTAAGAGTCAGAGACAAGAGGACCCCATCTGCTTACTGGCCAGCCAATCTAGCCAATTTTTTGAGATCCGGTCTCAAACAACAAACAAACGAAGTGGAGAACAATAGAGAAAGACACCCAACATCACCTCCTGAAGACAACAAACTTCATATGTATGCACAAGTATACATACATGGTCTCATACATCCCAACCCATACCCCATCCCACACATACAATTAAATAGATGATAAATAGAGTCTTTTATATTGCTGTGACAAAGCACCATGACCAAGGCAACTAATAGAAGAAAGTGTTTACTTGAGCTTACAGCTTCAGAGCATTACAGCGAGTCTATGACGGCGGCAGGAACAGCTGAGGCACACATCTTGGTCAGCAAGAACAGTGGGAATGGTGCACATCTTTGGAAACCTCAAAGCCCTGCTGCAGTAACACACCTCCTTCAACAAGACCACAATTCCTAGTCCTTCCAACCAGTTCCACCAACTATGAACCAACATGAGCCTACAGAGGCCAAGAGTGTTCAGACCGTAATAGATGAGAGAAACACAGATAAAGATCAATACATAGATAGGTAATAGACATATAGACTTGGCTTCACGTTTTAACAACTCTGAACTGGGCACCCTTCTTGCCTATTTTTAACAATGTTTATGTTGTTGTTGTTTCCGGGAAGCAATGGCTTATCTAAAGGTACCCGCGTAGCAACTCAGAACTGAGAGAGCATTTTGGAAAATTTGGGAACATTTCCCCCAATTTGGTCTTTAAAAAAATGAGAGAAGACCAAGCCACAGATCTGAGCTGTGGTGTTTGTGTCTCCACAAGGAAGCCATGTGATCTTAGACAAAGGAACTCTTGAGACCAAGCAGGGGTCCAAGAGGTGTCCCCTTTCCCAGGGAAGACTGGGCAGAGACTTTTATGTGCATTTCAAAACCCTAACAAATAGCTCCAATCCACCACTTTGAATTTTTGCTAATTAGTTTTAGTGTGTGCCTCTTTCACCTTCTGGAGGAAGGCAAGGATTTTAACCTTCAAACTTAGGAACAGTGCATGTCAGAAGACCTTTCAAATAGAGTGCGCTCAGAGCCTACTTGCTCACGCTGAGAGCGAGTACCATCCCTAGGGAGAGTCTCAAAACTTAAACTATGTTCCAGTTCTCCACCAGAGGTAGGAAAAGTTAAAACAGACTTATGTACAATGGCAAAGATACAAAATAATAAGAAGGAATAAATCATAAATCTGATTCCTACCCCCATCTGAAAGCCTCCCAAGGCTCCCTACTGAACTTGGAATAATATATAATTTCCTTTCTGCGGCCTTCTTGGGCTAATGTGATATGGGCCCTGCCCACCTCTTTCAATATTCTTTTTTTTTTCTGTACAAGGTCTCCTTCATATAGTGTGATTTAAACACACCAGTTTTGGTTTCCTTGTTTTTCCACAGACACATTAAACATATTCCCTCCTTTGTACTTGCTATTCCTCCTGCATGGATTGATCAACCCACCAAGGCTATTGGACTCAGTGACGAAAGATGCTCATGGCACCACGAAAAGGTAACTAGGGAAAAGGCCGTTTGTTTTTTTTTTTAAAAAACGTGTAAGCAAAGCAGTCTCCCCGGTCCTGCTTTCTTTCTTTTTTTTTTTTAATATATTTTATTGATTTATTCATATTATATCTCAGTTGTTATCCCATCCCTTGTAGCCTCCCATTCCTCCTTCCCTCCCATTTTCCCCTTACTCCCCTCCCCTATGACTGTGACTGAGGGGGACCTCCTCCCCCTATATATGTTCATAGGGTATCAAGTCTCTTCTTGGTAGCCTGCTATCCTTCCTCTGAGTGCCACCAGGCCTCCCCATCCAGGGGACGTGGTCAAATATGGGGCACCAGAGTTCGTGTGAGAGTCAGACCCCACTCTCCACTCAACTGTGAAGAATGTCCTGTCCATTGGGTAGATCTGGGCAGAGGTTCGAAGTTTACTGCATGTATTGTCCTTGGCTTTCTTATTTTGATTAGTTCATTCTTAAGATAAATGTTAGCTGAGCACCTCCTATAAGTCAGGCACCATTTTAGGCACAGAGATCACAGCCTTGAATGACAGACAAAGCTTTTGACTTTTAGAAGCTCATATACCAGAATGCTGTGATGTTGTCTTTTGAGATTGAAATGGCAATGGTTATTGATGAATACCCAACCCAAAGCTTGGCGATGTGCTGGAGAAAGGAAGATGGACACTCTGTAGAAAGGGAGCCCAAGATGTAAATTCTTTTTTTCTTCCAAGATATATATTATTTTATTAATTTATTCTTGTTACATCTCAATGGTTATCCCATCCCTTGTCTCCTCCCATTCTTCCCTCCCTCCTATTTTCCCCTTATTCCCCTCCCCTATGACAGTTCCTGAGGGGGATTACCTTCCCCTGTATATGCTCATAGGGTATCAAGTAAATTCTTATAAAAAGCCCCCAAGGAGTACACACTCTTCTTTTGTTTTGGAAATAGAACATGGGGTCTGACTATGAAGTTAAGTCAAGGAAGGGAAGCAGATGCTATTGTCTGAACTGTTAGGAGGCAGTCTGTGGGAGTCTGGGGGAGTGAGAGTTTAGATTTTAGTCCAAGGGAGCTGTGAAAAGGTCTGAGCTCTTGAGCAGAGAGAGAGAAAGATGTATGGCTTGGTATTTCATCACTCTAACTCTGGACTTCTAAATGAGTTTCCTACATTGATGACATGTCCTATGGATATACTGTCCAGAGCAGTAGTCACAGGCCCCACGGCTGTTGACCACGTGAAACATGGCAACTGTGACTGAGAAACCGAATGCTTAATCAGATTCCCTAATTAATTTCCTTTTAAACACTCACATGTGGCTGGCAGTTACCGTATTGATCAGCACAGCTCAACCGCTAAGGGAAGACTAATTATGGGATGTGGTAGAAGAAAGATGAGAGCAGAGACAGGAAAATTAATCAGGAGGCCATGCAGCAGTGTGGAGGGCAACCAGAAGTGGAAACAGAAATGAAAGAAAGAACGCCTTTTGGCCTTCTGGCTGGGAATATGGTTCATGGGGAGAGACAGGTGAGAGCCTAACACCTAGATGTCCAATTTAGCAATTAGAGGGCTGTGGCACCAATCTGATGTAGGGATAGATGAAGAGGTTGTGAGTCTCGGGAAAGACACAGAAAAGCAAAAACAAAACCCTGAGACTCTGCCCAAGTCTTCATGTGGCAGGCGTCACTCTTGACATTTGGGACTCAAATGTCAGCTCAAATGTCACCTCCTCGGAGGGACCGTCACAGCCTTTTTTATCACTGTCTTCATCCCCCTCTTCATCATACTCTCTCAATATCATATCCCCGTCATTTTCTACCGAGGCTTGTCTGTGTTCGATCTCTGGTGCATGACCAACCTGTTCCCCAAACAGTAAACCCTGTTCACACAGCAAGCTCATTCCTTGGTCAGTGCAGCCCACAGTAAGAAAGCTGTTGGGTTTTCCTCTGTTTCTACCAAAGACAGATAGATAGCCTGGCAAGAGCTCATATTCACTGAATCTTCCCCCCCCCCCCCTTGCACCAATTAGCCAATCGCATCACTTTGTGGAGTTCTCACCAATATGAAGAAACACAGTCACCATGTACTTCAGGGAGGTCGTCTTGGCCAAGTGTGTTTGCTACCCCAAGATACATTCTGACACACCCTTTTTCACAAAAAGAAATGTCCTTGTGGAGTTGCTTCCACTCGGTTTATGTGTTCCTTTATGGGACAAGAGGATCATTCTCTTAGTTCGGAACGGGACATGGCCTACAGCAGCTAGTCCTCATGTATGCTTCAAACTAACTAACTGTGGATAAGCATCTTTGCCTTGCCAAGCAAAACGTGACTGAAGGCTCAAAGAACTGGTACCGGCTTGGAATTTCACACAGTATAAAATAGGGAAAAGCCAAGCATGCTCACCCACCTGCCTCAGGGAAAGATGAATAACTCTTCTGAATTATCTCTTAAGATTCTGTTTCTTCTAAAATTGGTGTATAATTTCCAGGTAATGAGTGGCATCTGGTGATGGTTACAAAACTAAGATGCTAATTGGCATAATGACTTCAGCACTGGGGTCCCAGTTCTCTCTAAGGTATCTGGACAGAGAGAGCTGAGGTGTAGAACACCCTAAGCTGCTGGGTGAAGATGTTGAGTATGCCTGTGAGTCCTGTCTGTTATGACCCCAGATGAACAGGTGCGATGTCACATGTCCTGACAATGAATTGTGTTGGCTTGCACAATGTAGAATTGTCACATGGATGAATTGTCTTTTTTTTTTTTTTTTTTTTTGGTTGGTTTAGTTTGGTTGTTGTTTTGTTTTGCTTTGCTTTTTTGTTGTTTTTTTTTTTGTTTTTGTTGTTGTTGTTGTTGTTGTTGTTGTTTGGAGACATGGCTTCTCTATGTTATCTTGGCCATCCTGAACTCACTTTGTAGACCAGAATGGCCTTGAACTCACAGCGATCTGCCTGCCTCTGCATCTCAAGAGTGCTGGGATTAAAGACATGCTCCACCATACCCGGTTCACAGATGAACTGTCTAGGTTAGATTATCCTGTGCTTCTGCCTGTGAGGAATTTTCTTAAATTAGATTCACTGAGGTGGGAAGATGGACTCTGAATACAGACACCACTATTTCATGGGCTGGGCCCTGGAGCAAGCTGGTTCCTTGCTCACTGCCCTTGACTTTGTTTGTAATGTAGTGACTGGCTGCCCTGTCTATCCCACCGGTGATGGACTGTAACCCGAAACTGTGAGCCAAACAAGCCCTTTCTCCCTTACTTTGTTATTGTCAGGGTATTTTATCACAGCAACAGGAAACCAGACTAAGATGGCTGAGGAAGCACTCAGAAAAACAGGCCCACACACAATGAAGTCAGCTTCGGGATCTCAACGAAGCCAGGCTGCCTCTCCTGCTAGCACTTTCCATCAGTAAAAACCGTACGTCATGTCTCATCAACTCCAACACCCAAATCTAGGGGCCCAGAGTATATCTTTATATTTGCTCATCCCGGCCAGTGAGAATTTTGGGCAAGTTTGTCGCTTACTCTACATTTTCCTCTTCATATAGATCAGATTCTCTTTGGCGATGTGTTGCACTCCAACATGCACACTGCCCTCCTCGTACCCTTTCAAAGATGCAAGCAGAGCTCCTGTCAGCCTGTCTTTCTGCACTTCCTTTCTCAGTCCTGAGAACATACTTCCTTTTCCTCTTCACAGGCTTCTGAAATAAGATCCTTCATGCTAAAAGCAATTGTAAGTACTGGGTGACCGACTCCGGAAAATTGGTACAAGTTTCCACTAAGACTAGAGGCAGGGAAGAGAAAAATCTCTTTCTTTATCCCCCCAAAGGAACATGTCTTCTCCCCCTGCCCCCCTCTCAACTCCCACTGATCCCAAATCTTAACAGAAATTAAAACAAAAGCTACTATATGCAAAGCAAGAGACTTACTTTGGCCCCTGCTCACACACATGCACACACACAACACACTCATACCTACGCACCATACTCATATAGACATATTTTATGTGCCATTTGCAAATTTCCAATTTGCCATCCGCATTCACTCCAAGTCAGAGAGACACAGTTTTTTTTTTTTCTTTTGTACCATGATTTCTCATCAGGGCCACTGTGTCACCTTGATTCTTGATGAAAATTATGGACAATAGAACATTTTAAAAAATAACTAGAAGAGGAAGGACAGCAGGCTACCAAGAAGAGACTTGATACCCTATGAGCATATACAGGGGGAGGAGGTCCCCCTCAGTCACAGTCATAGGGGAGGGGAGTAAGGGGAAAATGGGAAGGGGGGAGGAATGGGAGGATACAAGGGATGAGATAACAATTGAGATGTAATATGAATAAATTACTAAAATATATTAAAAAATAACTAGAATGTGTTAAAGATTTAACCATGTGTCATTACAGACATTGAACCAAGGTGTAATTCTGCAGCCTTTAACTTAATATTTAGACAACCTGAACAAGAAATTAATTTGTGAAGTAACTAATATTGATACCAAGAATAAGAAATAAAACTTTAGATATGAAAAACAACATTGTTTTTTATTGATTTGAAAATAATCAAAATGAATAATTGTGAATTGACTATCTAGCAAATGGAATATGGCATATATATATATATATATGTGTGTGTATGTGTATTTTTACAAGGAGTTTTAAAAACATGAAAAAATGAATATCATACTATATGGTTAATGAAAAATCAAAATGCATGGCAATTCATACAGCATGGCATCAATTGCTTTAAAGCAGTCAGACTTAAAAAGAACATGAAATACCACCAATGGGTGAGTTTGGGTAATCATAAAACATATTGTTATTTTTTTCTTAGTATGTCTACTCTCCTAATCTGAAATTTTTCATGTAATATCGAACACCTGTAAATTTGATATGTGAAAACATCTTTCGTAAAAGATTCCATCTTGGGGATTGAGGATATGATTCAGTAGGTAAGCACATTTGCTGTGCTAGCATGAAAAACTGGGGTTCTGATCCTAGCATCCACAAAAACCACTGGGCATGGCTGCAAATAGAAATGTAATTCCAGTGAATATGAGAAACGGAGAGAGAAGGATTGCTGGGGTTTGCTGGCTGCCAGCCTGGCTCCACGATCAGTGGGAGACCCTGTTTCAAACTCAACAATTGGTGGACGATCCTGTTATAAATAAACTCAAGGATCAATGGGCAACTCTGCCTCAAACTCAACCATCACTGGGAGGAACCTGTCTCAAAAGAGTAAGGAAAAAAGTGACATAGCAAGATGCCCAGTATCCTCCTTTGGCATCTGCACACATACCTAAACATACACATATCCACATATACCACCCACATAGGACACACACACACACACACGCATGCACATATATAAACAAACACAAAATATGAAATAATAATGAAAATAATAGTAAGGGGCCTATCTTAAACTCCCATCTTGGTATGAAGACACCTGAAGAAGTGGTGGAGAACTGCCACCAATGCTATACCCATGCCTAGTTCCAAGGATGGCTGACGCAGGCTTCAGACAGCACTGTTTCTGGAGGTGACAGTTGAGTGGGGAGTCTGGCTGTTTCCTAGAGATCCCAGAAGAATCAGCACACGAGGCTAAAGCATCTAAAACTATCGTTCCATGTCAGTGAGAAAAAGGAAGGGCATGAGAGCACACTGTTCAAGTACTCTTGTCTCTCCACATGCAAACCCTCGTAAGGGACGTGTTAGCAGGCCCACTTTACAGATGAGAAAAGAAGTACACAGGGAAGAAAGCCTATTAGCCAAGTGCATATGTCAATTAATTCCCAGTCAATATTTGGATGCAAATCCAAGTTTATGGATATCAATAAAGTTTTCTGGACTCTTTTGTCTAGACAAGGAAGACGGAGAGCTGTACCAAAGACATGGAGCCTCACACACCTCCATCCTCTGGACAGATGAACACGGGTTCATCTTGCCAGAGAGTCTCTAAATCTAAGGGTTTCGAGAACACAAGCAACTAAGTTTCTGTATTATCCCCTCGGACCCTGGAAAGGACAGAGCCGGAACTCACTGTTGAGGAACTATGATATGCGTGTGCTTAGAACACTAGACATGAAGACACTTAAAGACTCGACATTGCCTTCCAAACTCTGTTGAAAACTCAACCGGTTTATTTACTGTGTGTACGTATGTATTATGTATGTATGCACGTATGCATAGGAGCATGCGCACATACCCACTCCTGTGGTAGTTAAAGGACAGATTTGTGGAACCTGTTCTCTCGTACCATCATGTAAGTCCCAGGGACTGATCTCAGGTCGCCAGGCTTGGCAGCAAGCTCACTTACTAACTGAGCCATTTTGCCAGCCCGTCCTTCCAAACTTTCCTAATAAAAGATTTATGAGTTTGTATGTCCACTAACATGGAATACACAAAACTGTTTCATTATAAACTTTACTACTTCTAATTTTATGAAGCCTTAGAAAACTCTGTCAAAATGATAAGAAATAAGGGACAGAAAGGTAAGATAGATAGATAGATAGATAGATAGATAGATAGATAGATAGATAGATAGATAGACAGACAGATAGACAGACCGACCCAGCTTTTGAACAGTTTATATATGATGTAATCTAAATATACTCATTAAAAAAATCTTATCATACCAATTGATTTAGCCTTGGCAGCCAGCCTCTTAGCCTTCATTTGGGGAGAGTCAAACAAGAGGCTGTATTTACACAGAACAAACATCAGAGCAAAAATGAAATTGAAAAAGAAATTGTGAAGACCAGTTAACATTGACAGATCCAAAGCTGTCGTTCCACCCAAGGCTAGGAGGGAACGGAGGGCTCTAGCAATATTTCTAGATCTTCTTGGTCCCACACTCTTCTTGTGCTAAGTTCACCCTCACGACAATCTTGTATGAACCCATACTTACAAGCACTTCAAAAATAGTTTCAAAAGTGTCAACAAGAGCAATGAGCTAGTATAGGCGATCTCTGATTATTTAACTGCAGAAATGTCTAGCCTAAACTTACTCCTTTGCCTTTTATTTACATTCGTTTCATTTTATCCTTTCTCAGACTCACTAAATTAAAAGTGTTTGTTACAGTAAATACACAAAATAGTTTGCAGGTTCCCTCAGAGCCGAAGCTACCCATAATCCACCACTCAGAGAACAGAGGTCATAAGTCTTAGCTTTGATTTCTTCTGTTTACTTATGAATGCTCATATTTCCTTTAAAAAATAACTAAAAACAAACACACAAAAAACCCAGTAACAACACATCTAAAGGATAGTGTGTGTGTGTGTGTGTGCGTGTGCGTGTGCGTGTGCGTGTGCGTGTGTGTGTGTGTGTGTGTGTGTGCGTGCGCGCCCGCGCGCGCAATGTGGGAGTGAACCTAGAGAAACACATACACTAGGTAGTTGCCTTAATGATGAGCTATGTTCTTAGCCACTTTTTACTTTTATAATTGAGGCAGGCCTAATTTCTGCAGGCAAGGCTCAAACTCATAATCATGCAGTTTCTCAGAATGGTAGAGTTGTCGGCCTGCACCACCGGGCCTGTTCTTTTTTTCAACTAAACATAATGTGTATTTTTTTTTTTAGATCACATTCAATATTATTTGACCTGATCTTTTCTTTTTATATCTTCATATAATTCCATAAAAATTACACCATTATAATGACTTTAGGCATTCTTTATTTCGAGATATTCTAATTCCTTTCCTTATTTTTCCATCCTAGATGATAGCATAAAACAATTTTACATTACCTTTTATAAGTATCACTAATTATTTTCTAAAAAGTAAGCAATTTCTAGATTTATAAAACCAGATGGTCATCTGACATTCCAGCTAAAAACACACTGCACAGTGTGTGTGTGGGGGGGGGGGGGAGCGTGGTCCAACTTCTTATAATGCAACTGAAAAGATCCTACAGGTGCAACGTGGGCACATGTTACACCAAGGCATAATTCATTATACTCTTGTGTGTGGTGGTAGCCATAGACTGTAGTGCCAGTCACATGACAGCAGGGCATACACAGCTATGTACAATGCATAATATTGATAGCGATAATAGAAACCCTTCAGGGGACTACATGGATTTAATATAGCATTCTTTTTTCTCGTCATGTTAAAAGACTACTCCTTCCACTTCGGGAAATAGCAGGGCACGCTCTCCCTCAGAAGACTCACACCAGTCCTAATTATTTCTCCTGGTTGCACCAAGAAGCCCCACAGAAGTCAATGACCTATACTGACTCCATGCTTGAGCACTGCGATGTGCCCACAGTGACCAAACAGCCTTGTCATGCATCCCTCAGCTGTGGCCTGTTGTTAAGAGTGTATAACCCTGGAACTGCACTCCAGAAGCACCGCAGGAGCTTACACACTGACAATCATCTCACCTCAGTCCCAACCACATCACTGCTTAAGTTGTTAACACTGTAAATGGAGAAAATGAACCTACACACAGACACAGACATAGACACAGAAACACACACACACACACACACACTCACTCACACGTGTGTGCACATATGTATGTTGGCTCACATCCATGTGCAGTTGCATGAGCACATGGATGGAGGCTAGAAGACAATTTCAGGTGCTACCATTTTTTTTTTTTTTTTAGACAAGTTATCACATTGGGTTGGCCTGGAGCAACCACGTTTGGCTACACTGACTAGTTGGTGAGGCCCTGGGATCTACCCAACTCTGCTTCCCCAACATCAAGATTATAAATGCAAGCTATGATCATGAGCTGCTTTGATTGTGGGTTCTGGGGTTTGAACTCAGGGCTTTGGGCTTGCAGAGCAGGCACTTTATAGACTGAGCCATCTTTCCAGGCCATTTTTTTGTCTCTTTAAATTTACATTTCAGTTGTAAAGCCGGGTTGTTGATTTTTATTCCCCAGATTTTTACTGACTGGCAATCTTTCTCACAAGAGTTGTCTGTTCACACTTTTCCCCACACTGGTCTTTTGGCTATTTACTACTGTCTTTATATATTAAAAATGGTTGACTATAGGAAATCTGTTATGTTATAAATGTTTTCCTGGGGTCGCCCTCCTTTTAACTTTTGGGTGACTGCAGTTTTATTGCAAATATTTCTGATTTCTGTGTCACTAAATCCACTACCCTATAACCTTGTAATTTATTTCCTGGCTTTTACACTCAGAAATCCCTTGCTTCCATTCAAGATCAAATAAATATTTTTCTTAAACTTGTATCTTTCCCACTGCATCGGGCTGATTCTGACTTTGTATGGGTGAAATGTCAAACAATAACTGAAATGCCTTCAAGATTAAAAAGAAAAGAAAAAGAAAATCCACATAAGAAGACACAGACAGGTTCACTGGCAAATGAATTATGGATGATCTTGCCCTGTTTGTAATCTTAAGGATGATATCTACAGGGAGCCTTAAACACCCTTGGAAAAGTCCCCAACCCCCTTATCCCAGGCCTCTAGTCTGGGCTTTGTGGGACCCCCTGGTGCTGTGATCCCCCAGGGAAGGATCATGTCTAAGTTGAAAGATGAGTGACTACAGAACTCAGGAGCATCTTTCCTGGAATCTCCACTCATCCAGGTATGTCATGAACAGCATCTCACCTCCAGCCCCAAGTCTCAACAGAGAAGTCAAGAGCACACAGATCTGGCCAGAGGGGTCTTTCTGATGTTCTGGAAACTGAGAAGCAGACAATCCTGCCTGAAGAGGTCTTCCTGAGAGAAAGCAATTAAAATTCACATCACAAAGGAAATGAGGCTTTTTTTATTCTAAACTGCAAAACGGTGGTGTGGTTAATCAGAGCAATTATAAATGGTAACATCATTATTCAAGCTTCTATTTCCAAACGAAGTCATTTAAATGAATACATTTTCTGCCTTAGAGCACTAACTGCCAGCGAGCCTTTAAAAAGAAAGGAAAAGAGGGGGAAAGGAAGGAAAACAAGAGAAGCCACTGCCTGGAAGCCTTGGAGAATGGGGTGGGATGAACCCTGCACTTGAAACAGGAGTTGGGAGTCCTGGGTACAGCCTCAGAGCCAACCCAGTCACTGCGACCTTGGACAAGACCTCAGTTCCCACCTGTGCAGCCAGAGGGACAGGCAGAATTGCACTCTTGGTCCTCCCAGCTCTGACACTGCAGACTCAAGAATTCCACAGCATATCTTAAGATCTGTTTTTGCTATATGCTGCATCTGCAGTTTTATTGGACCCATGGATGTATTAAATAGATGGTTATTCAAATAAGACCGACTTTCCAGAACTATTGCTGACTGGTGAGTGACAGCCTTGTCTCTCCCAAATGCAGCCAGATCTGCAGGAAGCCACTAGAAATCACAGAGGAAGTGTCCATGGGTGTTGGCTCTTAGAGGAAGTGTGCATTGGTGTTGCTCATAGAGGAAGTTAGCATGGGTGTTGACTCATAGAGAAAGTGTGCACTGGTGTTGGTTCATAAAGGAAGTGTGCACTGGTGTTGGCTCATAGAGAAAGTATGCATTGGTGTTGGCTCATAGAAGAAATGTGCACTGGTTTGGCTCATAGAGAAAATGTGCATTGGTGCTGGTTCATAGAGGAAGTGTGCATCGGGTAGTTCCTGGGCTCCAGCTGTGGTTCTGACTAAGATGGCTTCATTGCCCCACCCAACAACATAAACCTTCATAGAAACTTCTTCCTGGATGCTGTGCTCTCCATTTTCTCAGCCAACTTTAGTTTAGAAAACTTAGAAATTCAAACATGTTCTCTGCGATTTAAACTGTTACTGGTATTACAGCCTGTGATGGCTAACCCTGACCACATCTGGAATCGACTAAAACCCTAGGCAGCTGACTGCCTGGGAGCGGTTTCCTCTATTTGCAGTGGAAGACCCACCCTAAGTCCAGGCCACCGCTTGAGGTGGCAGCCCACATAAGAGAACAAGGGGAGAAGGAAGCTTGCTTTTGCCTGCTTGCCTCATTCGGGCTGGCGGGTTCATCTGTCTTGTTGCTGAGGCGCCCCTTCACTGGTATGAGAGCCCAGGTCTTAGGGATTCCCGCATAGACTCAAGACCATCGGAGACACACAATTTCACAGGGTAAACAACTACCAGATCTTGGCCTTTCTGCTGAGTAACAGCCACTGTTGGACTAGCCAGACCCCAGTCTGTAAGCCACTGTTAATAAATCACACACACACACACACACACACACACACACACACACACACACACACACGTACAAATGTAGATGTAACTGTTTATCATTCCATCAGTCCTGTTCCTTTAGAGAACCCCAGTGACTAGATAGACAGAGAAATGTCTTTCTCTGGGATCTGGGAAAGTTGTCTTTGACATACAACACCGTGCGGCTCAGCTGGTAGAGTGCTTACCTAGCCTATGGGATTCCTGCATCTGACCCCAGCCAACAACGCATAAATCCGGTGGGTGGTGCAAACCTGTGCAGTGGTGGGGAAATGGGAGGGGGGGGGATTACAATAAGGTCACCCTCGGACACAGAGTGAGGCGAGTGAGTTTTTAAGGACAGCCTAGAGTGACTGTAACCTTGGAGAGAAAAGAGGCAGAGGAAATCCTCTGCTGTCCTTACACTATAGAACATCTACTCTCCCTTTGCAAAGGCCAATTAGTGAACACGGGAACGTACTGCTCCTCTCTTCAAAGCCTACCAGCCTGTCCCTTCGCTTCAGCTGAGTTGGCCTCTCTCCCGTCACATCTTTCTTGCTGCTTACATTTATCTTCACGCACTTTTCCCAGAGTCGATCCCAATTGTGTGAACATACTGCCTTTAGAGTCCCTGAATCCTGGGTCCCTAGCTATGAATAGGAAGCAATAAAAGCCCTTACTTTAAGAGAGGAATGAAATTGAAGGAATGACTTAGACCATGCTCGGAGCCACCTGCACAAAAGGCAGAGTGTTGGCAACGGCCAACTAATTCCTTGTAACCAAGCTTTTGTGCTTCCAATTCTCAGACTGACTCGGAGCTTTGCCAGTAAGACATCAACAGACGTGCCATGGCCAGAGGCTTGAAAAGCTCATGTGGGGGAGCAGAAGGCTCAGTAGATAAAATATCATGAGGACCTGAGTTTAACGTTCAGAACCCATATTACAAATGTTAGTAGGCATGGCGACATACTATTGTAACCCCAAAATGCTAGAATTACAGCATAAGACAGATCCCCAGGGATCACTACCCTAGCAAGCTCAAGTATAGCAAGAGACTCTATCTTAAAAGCACAGTGGATGGTGTCTGAAGTAGGACAAGGTTGTTGTGTTGTTTTCACATGTGCACACACACACACACACACACATTAAGAGCATGGGCATGGGGCATTTCTTCGGGTCACATTCAGAAGCTTGAAAGCATCATGAGCACAAGCCCGGGGCAGGTGAGCTGGTGGCTGGGAGCCCACATAAAGAAGAACCAAGACTTCTGAGGTGGCAGCCTCCCAAACACCACAAATTTGGGAGAGACATCTTAGACACAAGAGAGCGCAACAGCTTCCAAACATGATTGGCAGGGCACGGCCAGACACAAGGGGTGTAAAAAGGCAGTTGTTTTTAAGCCACTAAGTTGTGGGATAGTTTGTGACAAGGCATAAGCTATCTGGCAGCATCAAACCAGAAATCCACGCCCACTTTACCCATTTCTTAAAATGGCTTTGATCATGGGTAGGAAAGCTGAGTACTAACAACCAAGTCACCAGGCTAATCTGACGGGGCCTCACCCTGCTGCAGCTGGTTCCTACTCCCAGGTTAGATGCACAGGAAGAAGCTATGTGCCAGCAAGTGTCATTAAGGCCCTAACTTCTTCTGAAGAGAGATACACCAGCTACCTACAACATCAGCAATACGTGGGGCTACTGTCTTAGCTCACACACCTCTGGGGAAGGGTACTCAGACTTGAAAATATGAAATTACTTCCTTATATGGACTCAGTCACTCTCAGATCATTTGCACATAGATATCCACAAACACTCGGCATCACAGTGCAGCCAGCACCGGGCTAAGGGGATGGAGACAGGGATGATTAAGAGGCCCTCTACAATCCTCATGGAGCCCAGTGTAGAGTGTGTAGACCACAGTGGGGTAGACAACAAGAAAGGTAATTAATTGATGAGCTTAGAAAAGAAGAAAGGAGCTTGGCAGAGGGTGGCTGATCCAGGGCCCAGGAGCATGCACTTGGCCAGGATGGACAGGAAAGGCCTCAAGGAAGAAGATAAAATTTGAAGTTAGACCCAAGACTGTGAAGGAACCCATCATTCAAAACACTGAAAAAAGCCTCAGGCAAAAAAGAACTGGGCACAGGCTCTGAGGTAGCAAGGGCTGCTGGGAACTGAGAGGCAGCCTGTGTAGAGAATTGTCAATGGAAAAATGTGGTTTGAGAGGAAGCCACAAGGTTGGTGACATCCACTGGGCTTTTCCAGCTGCAGAAGCGCCTCCTTCCCACCCTTTCTTATACCTGCCCCCCTGGGAACATGCTCTGGGTTGTCACTACTGCCCCTACCGTGGGAGAGGTCCTAACATCTCATGACATATAATCACCACCTCCCTTACACGCCAAAGAGATAAGGTGACCTGTCCAAGACTGCACAGCCAGCCAGGGGTCAGCACACAGCTCAGCCTTGCTTGTGGGGAGCTCCAGACTGGCCCTTGTGCCTCTTGACACCATGGCATCTAAATCTTTGTTTCTTCTGTTCTTGTGTATTTGGAACTCTCCTGGCCTTTGTCCTCTGTGTACACTCTTAAACTGTTTAATCCCCCACAGTCGCTAAGCCCATCCATATTTATGTCTCATTTCTACCTCTCAGTTAGTTGCCTACTAGGGTCTTGCTTACTCTGAGGTACGGAAATGACTGTGCAGCTGGGCAGAGAAGAAAGACCCTGTGCTGCCTAGGGGACTCTCTGCAGTCAGAGTTATGCTTGTGAATACTCTGTGTACATCATCCTGCTGTTGAGGTTCCTCATTAGTCCTGGGGGCTGAGCATTTTCCCAAGGTCACAGCTACAGTGAGAGTTCAGAAAACAGCAGGTAATCTGCTCCCTTCCCATGCCAAGTCCACGGTCACAGGGATATCTACCTCAAAGAACATCCACCCAGGAGCTGTTTGCTGGGTCCAGGCCTCTTCCTGGGATCTAGGAATACCCACATCACACTCCCAGGAAGAGTACATCCTCCATGGTGGGAGGCGAGAGCCTCTGCCCAGAGCCCTCTAGAACAGGATAGTGGTTCCAAGCCTTTTGGAGTTGATGCTGGCAGCCTCCCAGCCTAACTTTCCATATGCCCTGCCTAACATAGATAACATTTCTGGTGGCACAGCTGCAGCTACAGAGTAGTTCCCATGGACCTCTGTTTTCCCTCCTGTTTCCTCCCCGAACCAGCCATGTCTACTTTGTTCTCAGCCACCAGGGCTAGAGTTGGCTAGGAAGATCTACTATACCCATAGTCTTTACCTACAGGACAATACCATGCTCATATGCATGTAAAGAAAAAATGCACCCACCCTACTGTATCTAAACATATTTGCTAATGCATAATCATCTATATGTGCATAAGCACAGAGCTCCCTAGGTATACTGGTTTCTTCATGTATGCATGAGTATATATGTACAGGTGTGTGTGTACAGACATGTACCCCTCCATAATTCATAAGTAAGCGACTTCACAAATGTCACAAAAGTCACCTGAAAGCTGAGGCAAGACGGGAATTGACAGACCTTATAAAGAGACAGACAGAAAAATCCTAAGCACATCAGTTAAAAGGCCCTGCTATTGTCTACCACACAGAAGCTTATAAAAAGCCAGCATTATCTCTGACACGAATACAGCTCGCCTCTTTCTGCGGAAAGATTTCAATAAAGATAAGAGCACTCTCATTATTCTAATGTAGAACAAAAACAATCTCCCATTCCGAACTCAGCACATGGAAATAACATAGCTTTAATTAACACCACTGATCCTTATTCTCATTCAGGACTCCAGTCTCACTCCATGGTCTCTCAGCACTTTTCTTCAGCATCTGCCATGTGCCCTCATGCATGGCATATCCCTTAGTTCTCATAATAACCTCTCAGGTAGGTATCACTGCTCATATTTTCAGGAAGAAGTTAATGGGCTTGGAGAAGTACTTTAACTGGGCCAAGCATTCTAGGCAGTAAAAGGTAAATCTATGCTCATTGTCTGTAAACCAAAGCCAAGGCAAGTCCGAGCATGGCATTGTGATGACTAACACAATCAACTTGATAGGATACAAATCTCAGCATTATCTAGATAAGGTTTATTAAGGTCCCATGATCCCATGGGCTAGGATCTGGGACTGAATCAGAAGGAAGAAGTGAGCTGAACACAGCATCCACATCCTTAGCTTTCCTGACTGGGGATGCGATGCTGACCAGCTGCCTCATGCTCCTGCTGCTCTATATGGGGAGTCAGAACAAACCCTTCCTTCATCAAATTGTTTTTTTTTTATCGTGTATTTTCTTCTAGCCACAAGAAAAATAACTAACAAGAGCATGAAGAGCAAAGAAAGATTCAAGACCCAAGAGCCGTCAATAGGAATGAACTGCTACTGCTTGGCAAAGACAGCGAGCAACTATGACAGAGGATGACAAGATGGCTCACAGGCATCTGCAGCCTGCAGCCCACGGTCCACGGGTGACTGCACGTGTGTGACTCGCTATCACTATAGCTCATCCCAAAGCCTGAAACCAACGTTGAAACATCATGAGGTTTAGTTTTTGCTTTTGTTTTTGTAGCTTGGTTACCAGTCCAGTCCTCAGTGAACTGTGTAGATGGCAATGCCATGTAACAATGTCAAAAGGTTAGATGTGCCCAGTAGAAAGTTTTTTAGAAGCAGGAAAAGGTGAACATCCTATTGGCAAAGGAGAGCTGGTGGAGGTAAGAGCAGACTTGGAAAGCAAGGATAAGCAGATGCAAAGGGCAAGTGGAGAGACTCTGAAGAAAGTGGACGAACGGTGAGACTGGTGTTCAGAGCCTTGAACAGCAGCAGAGGAGCCTGGAGGCTCATGCAATCCACATCTGACGGGCACACAACCTGTGCCAGGAGGTCCAGGCAATAAGGACCCGGTGTAGCCAACACAGACGTGAAATTGTGCTTCTCGTGGAGGTTACGTGGCGGCAGACATAGAAACCCCCAAAAATGTGATAAAAAGTTAAATGGCACAAATGTACTGAATACTGTTGGGAAGCATATCAGAGGTGGAGCAAGAGCCAGGGAAGATGATGTCATCATCTTAAGTAGAAGGGTCAGAGTTGGCCCGTTGAAAATGGCACATGGCGAGATTTGGAGGATGGGAGGCAGTGGTCCTGCAGGTGGCAGAGGTTAGGTACAAAAGCATCTGTGCAAAAAGAGGACAGCCAGCATAAAAGCTGTGAGGCAAGGTGTGCCTCCTTGCTCAAGGAACAGCCCAGTAGCCAGTCTGGGAAAAATCAAGTGAATGAAGAGGTGAGAAATAGAACAGAGTAAATTTACCCCTGTGAACCACGGGTGCCTCCAAAGGTGAGAGCAGAAAGAAGTCAGGTGACTGAGATCACAGCGTAAGGCCAGGCTCCCAAGGGAGCATTCATTCATCTCTGTAAGTCACTCATTTCATGAACTAAGCAAAAGGAAGAAAGTTCGTATATTAACCAACACTTGGCATTAATGCACAATCTCAATCCTTTGCCAATTAACATTTCACTGCACGTGTGCTCTGCCTTCCAAAGGCCAGCCAGATTCCCTTCTCAAAGAGAAGCTACCCCAAGAGTGTCACTGGGTGGGATGCTGGCCAAGGGTGTTCCCAGAATCTGCTGTGTCTCACTTTGGTTCATCCGCTACCATCAAAGTCAATAAACTTCTTGTCTCTCTACCTTCCCATTTCAGGACAATTGGCATTGGATGAAACAGGCCAGAGTACTCTAGCATCTTCCTCCAATTTGTTCATCCCAAGTCCTTGTTTCTCCTCTGCAGCACCCTGTTGGACTAAGCCGTACATCCTTCCTGCTAGTGGCTTAGAAGGGGAGTTTCTAAATGAGCCTCAGAGAAGCCCTGGACATCAGTTGAGGTAAAATTAAGTCAAAGATGCCGGTAATGATGATCAAATGACTGACAGCAACTAGTCCTCAATTCTTCCATGTGTGAGTATGTTTATTTGATATATTATGTTCCTGAACTTGCTTGTGTGTACATAAGAGTCCATGCAAACGTGCATTTGTGTGTGTGTATGTGTGTGTGTGCCCACACGCATGAGCGCACGTGCATGGCATGTTGAGATCAGAGGCAAAGTTGTATTCTACTTTGTTTTTTTAAGACAAGATGTTTCATTAAGCTTAGAGATCACTGATTGGCTGGGCTGGCCGGCCAGTGAGCTATGGGGATCCACCTACCTTCGCCCAACAACTCCATCTGATGCTGAGCTTACAGGCTCACACTACCATACCTAGCTTTTACCGGAGTGCTGGGGTCTATATGCTTACACAGCAAACACCTGACTGAGCCTCAAGCAGTCCTTAATTCTGCTGTGTGCCATTCACTCGCATGAGTGGTTTGCATGAATTTAGCTCACTCAAGCCTCATGAAATATGTATAATATAGTCAGTGTTTAGATTCTATTCTATAAGTAAAGAAGTAGATGAGTATATAGTCAGTGGCCTTCCTATGTAGAGAGCCAGACACACAGAAGCTGAGCAAATAGAGTTCTACAGTGGAAAGGGATTTCGGTGAGTGCCAGGGGCTGGGGACAGACAAGCCACCTCTATAAAGGGGATAAACTGATGTGCCTTTTTGTCATTGAAAAACTGGCATTGTGGGAGTTGCATTGTTTCACTCAGGCATATCTGGGCAGGGATGGAACTACTCAGCTTCCACACCTCCAATTCTCATGTGGTCCTGGGGCCCCTGGAAAGCACAAGAGGCCACCAAATCCAGGTCAGAGGACACCCGTCATCCCTCTCCCAAACTCTTCTTTCAACATCGCTCTGTCTTCTTCCTTCAGAACCCTCAATGAGGTCTCCAGAATTCCTAGAAGATCTACTGCCACCCAGCCTCATAAGGCAGGCCTAAAATCCAGACTTCTAATGATGCCCCAGTCTCCCCTGTCTATACCCCGCAAATAGTAACCACCAGCTTCATAGAGAAATTTAAATTAAAGCCCGCTGGCATTGAATAAATTTTATAGCTCTATTTCCCACTTGCACTAGGCACATTTCCAGTCCTTAATAGACTGTGGTTGGTCCACCATATTGGAACATATAGATACAGAATGGCCGTGACCACAGGAAGTGCCACCCAACACGTAGCTTCTATAGACTGCACTTCTCACGTTATCTGCCCTATGCTCACTTGCCAGCTCCCTCTGACCCCATGTCTTATAATCCAGACGTGCTGGGTTCTTCTGAAGCTATGCAACACCACCCAGTTGGAGCAACCACACGTATGCCTGCCTATTTTCTACCATCTCCTTGACCAGCTCTTCCTTACCACTCAGCATCACTGCAAACTTCACTTGCTGTAGGGGTTCTTATCCCTTGCTATGGCCTCGTTGCCCTCTCATGGCGCTTACTAAGCCTGTGATAGCTACAGGCCACAGGCCAGTGAGAACTCACACCCATGCCAATTGTCTGGAGGCCACCTGGGTCTCTTTGGAAGATTGCTCATTCTGGGGCTACTGGCTTCCCCCAGAGTGAGGGATCCCACACAGAGAAAACTCCCAGGTAGAAGCTGTGATATTGTATTATGACCTATTTCCAGAAATGACAAGTCCCAACTCCTGCCCAATGCCACTGTTTGCTCATAGCAGCCTGAAGCCACATGGGAGGAAATCCTCTAGGTGAGAGACCCAGGAGGTAGGATTTCTAGGGCCAATTTAGGGCTGGTTCTGGCAGGTAATCTGCCCCACTTGTCTCGGTGTCCCCAGATCATGAGCATAAAGTGTTTTGCATGTGTCAATGAAATAATGATTAGTTATCACATCTATGTAAGTGTCACTCACACATTTAAGAAAAATAAGGCATCAAGCTTCACCCTATCAAAGCCCTTCCCATTCTCCTTTGCTTTTGAACTGTTTCAATGGTCAGGTCTCCATGTGTCTTGCTCTTAGTTAAAGTTGTATTGTTAATAAAGAGATCTGTTGGACAGGACATGGCAATGCCTATCTATAAACCTGACCCCTTAGGAATAAGAGGTGGGAGTTTTGTGGATTCAAGGCTAGCCTGAGCTACACGGTGAGCTCTAAGAAAGTATGAGCCACAGAATGAGAGAGGTGTGTCTTAAACCAATAACAACGTTTAAAGCTATGGGTCTGTGCTCCGGAAGGTTGCTCTCCCAACCACAAGGTCTCGGGTAGGGTGGTGAAGAAACACTTCCCTCTCTTGGACTTTGGGCTACCCGGGGTTCCCAGCCATCACATGATACAAGCAGCTCTGCCTTACATTTTACTCGAACCGACAGATTTGAGGTTGTCAATGGAATTATTCACTCTGTGCAGCAGAGAAGCGCACAGTCCTGCAGGATCAGAAGAGCAATCAACTTTCGGTAAGTTGTTTTCGCAGGGAAGTAAACTGAGAGAGACAGACCTACAGGAACAGAAGACCTGGTCAAATATGTGATCTGGCCAGTCACTTGGAACTTGAGCCCTGGGCAAAAAGCCAACCAAGGAGTAGGATGTGATAGAAATGAGGACAGCAATCCTTGCCTGTGACATGGGACATCTAAGAGCCATGAGCACCATGATCTTTGGAGAGCGACACATCTCCTGTATTGTTAAGTACCAGTGCATCACATCTGAGGCACATTCCATATTTGTAGCCCTAATCCTTGCAGCATCGGTTTGCATAGGCCTCACACAGTGTATGACACACGAGAAATACTCAGGAACCATTGCTTAAATTATTGAATGAACAAAAGGATGCCATAGATGGATACTATTATGCCCACTTTACAAAATAGGAAATAGAGGCCGAGGTACCAAGTATTGTTCCTGAGCATTTTGACTTTAAACTCTATGGCGCTAAGTTTAAAGACTTTTTTAAAATATATATTATATTTAACCCATAAATATTTTACAAGAGGATGCCAGCAGAGTGACAGAATGCTGCCAGTTCCCATGCAGGATCATGATTCTTTACAAAACACGGAGACTGAGAAATGCTCACAGACAGGGAGAGATGAGGACCCCTGACACAGCTGTAAGTGGGGGGGGGGACCCAGGGTGTTAGTTCAGCAGCTTGTTGGGGGCACTTGGGATCTACTTCGGCGCACAGGATCATACTCTTTCTGAGACCAAGCAGGTAAGCTAGGAGGTGGGCTCTCTCAGTGAAAGGGAAGAGGGCCCCCTAGCTACAACTAGGGATCCAGAGAATGTGTCACCATAGAAAAAGACACTGGCTAATTACACCAAACTTGCTCCTGTCTGCTCCATTTCTTACCAAGGTGTCCAATCACAAATATTTAGCTCTATTTCCTAACACTCCTTCTACCTTTCTTGATGGCAGAGGAATAAGAACACTCCGGTATCTTATGACTTCCCCCTCACTTTCCACTTATGTCCCTATATGACTTCAAATGGGATAACTGGCAACTAAAACTTGAATTTTGAAACAGACTTGAAATCGCTACAAATCTGAAAGAAGATAAGAGGATCGTAGAAAAATCTCAAATAGCCAAAACATTAAGAATGTAACATTTATATATAATTCCTGATTGTTTCATGGTCCTTCTTGCTGTAGGGAGGTTACTGTATATATGTATAATAATACAAATGTATATGTAAAAAAAATTTTTTTAATTATATAAAAAAAGAAAAATCTCAACTTGCAGAAGGCCACACCACACACATGTTGTTATTTAGGCTTCCTATAAGAACACACAGTTGAGTTGTTGAAATGTGTGGAGTGGACAGTATTGACCAGAAGCAGAAAAGCAGAAGGAACAATGCAGAGCAGGCCACACTTGGTACTCTGGCTTCCCACACAAGGGTTACTGGTTATGGTAGCGACAAAAAGAATGTGACTAAGCATGGTGACACCCATTCATGGTGTATATACTGTAACCCCATGAAGCCACCAGGTTTACCAAGAGAGAGTAAAAAACAGTAACACTTAAAGACATTATAAACATATGCAAGGTTAGGGGAGAGAGTGGCATCATTTACAAGAGGGTGTATTCTGTTATCTATTTTTGCCAATAAAGTTTTATTGGAATAAAAATACGTTGGAAGTAATGTGTGTGATGGTTCATGCTTATCATCTTAATACTAGGAAGGCTGAAGCAGGAGGATTGTCCCGAGTTTAAGACCTGCCTTAACTACAGACTGAGACTTTGTCTTTAAAACATAGGTAGGTAGATGGGTAATGGCTAAGAGCACTTGCCCTGTGAGATTGAGGACCTTACTTTGGATCCCCAGAACCCATGTAAAAAGCTATGCTTGGCCTCTGTGTGCCTCTGACCCCAGGATAGGGGACTAGAAACAGTCAGATCACAAGAGCTTAGTGGATAGTCAGTCTAGCTAACCAAAGAGTAGCCATTTCAGTGATAGAGCCTGTCCCAAGGTAGCAACTCAGAGAGCAGGGCAGGAAAATACCCAGTCTCTTACTCTGGCTTCCACATGCACACACATGAGAACATGTACCGATGCCCACACACACACAACACATCACACAGACTCACATACATGCACATGCACACACACATATCTACTGACATGGATAATTCTGTTGAGGTTTTGCACTGTACCATTATTATGCAGATAATCATGAAAATGTTTGTTTGGTGATGACAGACGGCAAGAAGTTCTGCATCACTCATGATGCCATCTCTCATCAAACAGTGTGCTCAATGGGACAGTAAACATGAGGGGTCTTGGAAGGTAAGGGCTTGTATTTTTAAACAAACAGAAAACTAAGGAATGAGTCTGAGCACAGGTACTGCCGCCATGAGTTCAAGGCCAACCTGGTTTACAAAGTGAGTCTAAAACAGCCGAGGCTATGCAGAGAAACCCTGTCTTGAAAATAAAAAAGAAAGAAAGAAAGAAAAAGAAAGAAAGAAAGAAAGAAAGAAAGAAAGAAAGAAAGAACTCGAAGCCAGAGTCTTATTTTTCTTCCTGGAAGAGATAAGATCATAAAACAAAGAAAGGTCAAAATCTGTGTAGGGAAAACAAATTCATCATTCAAACTAACAGAAAGAGAGCCTCCAAAGTTACCTGACTCATCCAGTGTCATTTCATGACTAGAAAAAAAACTTTGTGGAGTAGACGTCACTAGGGACTGAGGGGAAGAGTGGGACACAGTCACCATAAAGAGGAAAATAGGAAGAAAAGGTGGGGGAGACTTAGCTGGGAGTGGGAGAGAGGAGTAACAGCACCACAGAGGGAGAAGGAAGGAGGGAAGATAAAGAGCACCAGGGTGCATTTAAAAGCTACAAGGAATTACATTGTTTTAGCTTACTTAAATTACATAGAATATACTTAAGCCTCTGCATATCCACGTCCATTTTAATTGAAGTTCCATCAAAACTTAAGGAGACAATGCTCCTCTTCAAAACTGTAGACTATCTAACAAAACCCTCAGTGGCAGGAATGGGAGACCTCCTTTCGAGTTGTTGGTCAGGGGAATCCAAGAGAACCCTCCCCAAACAAGACAGGCCCCTTCCATGGCCATTGGTGCCTTCCAGAAAGAAAAAAAGAAAAAGACCCTATCGTTGAAGACACCACACACTTTGAACACAGGATTTTGGAGGAATCGACCTGGATTTCCCTTGGAAGCCTCCACTGATGACTTGTGCTCATAGTTTTGGAAAGGGCCATGTAAGTTGCCAAGAGAGAAAAGCAATCAATAGTCCTATCCAGCTAGAAGGCCCATGAAGGACAATGAGCAGGAAAGAAAGATATCCTGGAGGTAACCAACAGTCACCTAATTAGAGCTAAAGCATACTCACTCAATAGGGGGGGAAACCATGCCTTCCAGTGTCAACTGAGCCAACTGCCCATGGCTGGAGAGACCATGGGCCCTAGAGGAAAAGCTACTACTTACTACCATTGTCTTAAACCAGTATAGTCTTGAAGTGCATTCCCAATACTTACTCTCATACACACACACACACACACACACACACACACACACACACACACACACACAATCATACTCATCAAAGGAGCTTCTCTGTGCAACAAATCGAAGATCATTACAACTAGTCAAAATGCAGAGGTCACGTGACCATGGGGTGCCTTCCTCCAGTTAATATATTTACAACACAACTTCTACATGCAAAGCTCAGGGAACATTACAGAAGAGGGGGCAGAACAAGTGTAAGAGGCAGAGGACCTGACCATCTGCTGTGAGACAGGCTCTTCTTAAAAAACAGACAGGGAGCAGGGTGCTGGCTCTGGAAGGAGTTGAGGAAGGCATGGCAACTGAATGTGATGGAGACATGTGGCATAAAATTCGCTAAGGATTAATAAATTTTTGTATATATTTTTGAGGTGTTTGAGACAGGGTTTCTCTTGTAGTCCTGGCTGTCCTGGACTCACTTTGTAGACTAGGTTGGCCCTGATCTTTCAGAGACCTGCCTGCCTCTACCTCCCAAGTGCTAGGGTTAAAGGCATGCGCCACCATGCGCAGCTTCCAAATTATTATATTTTAAAGTGTTCCTGTTATAGAAAAAGGAAAATAAACAAGCCAGGTAAGAATTCTTACCCTTTTTTCCCCCAAAATAAAAAAAAAATGTGTTTATGTGTTGTTATTTTGTGTGAGTACATTTGTGTGCCATGGTGAGCATGTGAAAGTCAGAGGGCTACTTGAAGAAATCAGTTCTTTCTTTCTACCATGTGGATGCCGGGGACCAAACTCAGGTCATCGGGCTTGATGGTAAGCATCTTGCGATGATCCCAGGTGTTTTTGCTTTATCTTTAACTGATAAAGATATGTACATATATAAGAACCTATGTACATATGTATGCAGTTTCAATGCCTGCAGAGTTGGTGTAATTACCAATTCATATTAATTCGCACACCTATCACGTCGAATATCTCTCGTTTCTTTTAAGGGAGACATTTAAAATTCACTTTCAGCTATGTTGAAATATAGTGAAACCCTAGTCCCCAAATGTTTTTTTTTTTTCATCCTTTTAGCTACAAAAATAAGGGAGGCCGAAAGCACTAGGAATTTTAACAGAGAGAGTTAAAGATCTTGGTTACATTTATGCTGCAGCAGCCTACCCCTGACAGCCTGGAAATGAGGCTCCTCTCCCACACTAATGAAATAATCATAGGGGTCAGCCACCTCCAATCGCATTCGGGAGGCTGCAAACTTCGTTCTGGGGAGCATTAATCGCAAAGATCTTCAGGTCCCTGGGACATTCAGTGTCGATCGCAGCTCTTCACCTGGGCAGCGTGGTGCAAACGCCGCCAGACAAAACACAAGTGAGCAGGGCCCTGATCCAGGAGAACATTCTGTCTGACTCAGCTTACACAACGTGGCTAAAACAGGCAGGGAGGGTCACGGCGACGGAATGCGGAATAGTAGCTGACAGGGGCTGGCAGGTGGGAAATGAAGAAGTATTGTTCCGTTGCTACGGTTTCTTTGAGAGTGATGAGAAAGTTCTGGAAACGGACAGAAGTGATGGCTGCACAATATTGTAAATATACTTAAAGCCACTTAGCATAGTTAAAATAATGAGCTTTGCTTTATGCATATCGCATCACAGTGAAGGATTCTTAAATAGTCTTTAATACATAGACACACGGTCATTGGAAAGACGGTTCAGTGGCTGAAGCATAGGGACTGTAAGAGTACAGAGCCTCAGAACCCACGTAAATGCTGGATGTGTGTGCCAGCCCACCTGTAGCTACAACCTTAGATCGTGAGACAGGGAACCCCCACAGCAAGCTGGCCAGGAAGACTAACAGTGTCCCCAAGCACTGAGATTGACTGAGAGAGGCTGCCTCGCCAAATGATGTGTGACAATGACCAAAGGTGATTCCCAACAACTACCTCAGGACTCCATATGCATGCAAACACAACACACACACACACACACACACACACACACACACACACACACACACACACACACACATGAAAAAAGTTATTCATGTCTTTCTTCCTTACAAATGTGTGTCTCACCATTAGAAAGCCAAAAGTATCTTCTATTTGGTGGATAAAAAGACCCAGATGATGGCTCCTCTGGTCCCAAATTCAAACTACATCTACCTATTAAATACCTCTTATGCTTGTTCAAAGTTTATGCCTTCCAGAGAGAGCCAACAAACCTTTAATCCTCACAAGTTTGTGTTCATGCAAGGGTGAAGATGGGAGGGCGAGTCATTCTTTGTTTTCTAAACAGAAACTCAGTGGGACCTATTTTGCATTAATCCCCTTGAGGTTATGTTAAAAATATATGACAATAGTATTTATGAGACAGAGAATTCAGAAATTAAAAGCACAGACTGTCCAGCTTAGTCCCAAGTCAGACTGTTGTGCCCTGGGCAACTGGTTTAGAGGGAGGTGCAGGGTAGGGTTCTGATGGAGGGGCTTGGGGGTTGAAGTCAGGATGAAAGTGTTAAGCTTCTGCACACTGAACAGTCTCCCTCCACACACAAAGAATGTTCTATCACCCAACCCCACAGTTGCATGGTGCCACTGCTAGGAGAATTCAAAACCTCTCTGCATAGTGAGTGTCCTGATGCCATTTGTCACACAATGAAATAAGCAATTTGTGTGAGACACGGTGACACAGAAGGGAACATGGGGACACAGAACCAGCTTTCTCGCCAGAATGACCCTCCACTGCAGACTTAAGGCAAGGCAGCACCCAGTAGGTACTGAGGCAGAGGACACCTCCTGCTGTTATTCTTTGGATCACGACTGTAAGCATCTGAGACTGAGCGTGTGATGCTATGTGCACACCAAATCCCATGTCACTGGCTTCTTTCTAAGGACACAGACTTGTCCTTTCTACACCTCTCTTGTGGGTCTGTCTGGATCACGTGGCTTGGCTTTTGATGAGTTGTGCCATCACAGACAAGCCTGACCATGAAGTCTTCTAGAATGCCCTATACATTCTCTCCCTCCTCCATCCTTGTGAACTCCAGAGAGCAGATGTCAGTGTCACAAAAAGTATTCCAGAGTCACCAACTGGTGGAGCCACAGAGCACACACTTAATCAAACAACACGAGTGTGCATATGTGCATGCAATTAAGCTATTGCGATTTTGATTTCCTGCCTTCAAAGTGAGCTCCGAATTAAGAAACCTAACACTGACATAGATGTATTGGCATCTGAGACAATACAATTTTGCACCTTTCAGGATGCCTCAGACCTTGAAAGAACAACGCAGCCACACACATTCCCCAGTCTAACAAGCCACTGAGAGTGGGGGCTTATTTGTTATTAAGATAGAACTAAGGCTTAGCCTGACTCACAATATACTGCTAAGACCATCATGAATATATTTATAAGCAGAATTAAAAATCCACATGAATTTTTAAGTGAAAGCATGAAACTTTAAAGAAATGCCCTGCTTGAGGTCACATGGTTATGCTCCAAGCCTCTCTGAGTAGCCACACATGCTCCTGATAGGAAAACCAGTAGGGATGTCTGAAATGCTCACTCCGTAGGGCCCTTCTCAGAGACAGCTATGGAACCGGATGAAGCACAGTTCTGTTAATCTCCTGCCTGAGATTTCTGGGGAAGTTTCCCTAACCGGTCTCTCAGATCTTGGGTTATGTGATGGGGGAAGAGATGGCCATGCAAGATTTGGTTGCCATTGGGCCAGCTAAGCTAGAAGAACAGCAGAGTTTGTCACACAGAAGCAATAACTTTTTTCTTTAGGGAAAACTCTTAATACATTCACAAAATGTGAGGCTAGCCTGGACATGCCAAGAATGGTAAACGTCATTTTAAAGATTTATTTTTTTAATTAAGTGTGTGTGTGTGTGTGTGTGTGTGTGTGTGTGTGTGTGTGTGTGGTGTGTGTGTGTGTGTGTGTGTGTGTGTGTGTGTGTGTGTGCGCGCGCGTGTGCGCACAGGAGTCTGTGGATCACAGAGGCTGGTCAGAGTGCCTGGAACTGGAGTTACAGGGTGTTGTGAGCTGTCTGACGTGAGTGTTGGGGGCTGAACTCAGGTCTTCTGCAAGACCAGTTTTGACCATTAAGCTACCTTCCCAGGCCCCACAAATTTAATTTTAAAACAAGCTACAAAGTAATATGTGTGTGGCTATGCATGTGGTGTATGTGCATGTACACACACACACACACACACACACACACACACACACACACACATCTGTGGAGGTAGGAGGGCAACCTTGGGCATCATTCCTTGGGAGCTAGCCACCTTGTTTTTGGAGACAGGACCTCTCACTAAACTTAAAGCTCACTGATTCTGCTAGAACGGGCTGGCCAGGGATGTCCAGTACCCTGCTACTGGGATTGTACGCAGATGCCACTACATTTTTAATGTGTGTGGTTGAGGTGCCTGTATGCATGTCTGTGCCCCACTTGTATGTCTGGTGCCCATGGAGACCAGAGGAGAGCACCAACTCCTCCAACACTAAAGTTACAGATGGTTGTAAACCATTGGGTGGGTACTGGAAATCGAACCCGGGTCCTCTGGAGGAGCAGCAAATGCTTTTAACCACTGAGCCATCTCTCCAGTTCCTTACAAACGGGTCTTGTACATGAGTGTAGGGGATCTCAACTCAGGTCATTGTGTTTGCATGGCAAGCACTTGGTAAAGTGAGCCATCTTCCTGGCCCAGAAGTAGAAAGTTTTAAAGTAAAAAAAAAAAATCTGAAAGCAAGATTCTTCGGGGTCTAGGAAGTAGGCAAGAACACCTGCTGTGCAAGCCTGAGGACTTGAGTTCTAATCTCAAGCACCCACGCCCCATGGCCCTCCATGCTTGTAACCCCAGCACTATAAGAGTTGGATACAGGAGGTTCAGTGGGGCTTGCTGGCTGCCAGCCAAACTCCCGGTTCAGTGACAGACTCTGGCTTAAGGATATAAGGCAGGCCATGGTAGAACCAGATACTGACGTCCTCCTCTGGCTTTCGCATGCACACATCGGCGGTTGCATCAGCACACACCTGTGTCCATACAGAGCTATAGCCCCTCCCCTAAAAGATTCTTCATTGTGGTAACAAGCAGTAATTTTACAATATGCAGCAATCTCTCATGATGGGCCCTTAAAGAGTAAGTGGAAAAGCAGGAGGACACGCTGAAGTGATTCGAGTCGAAACTCATGAAGGGCAACGAACAGTGAGAATTTCATATTGCAATAGTTATCCACTGCTACATAACAAATTACCCCAAATCCTAGTGGCTTAAAATAATGGGTTATTTATTATCTCATAGCTTCCATTGATGGAGAATTGGGAGATCGCTTAGCTGGGTGGTTTAAGTATACAGTCCCTCGTGCGGCATTACTCAAGCTTAATGGATAAATGGTTTAAAACAGAAACAAAAACAGTGATTCTATTTTAAGTCAGGGCGTGCGTTGAAAGAATTACGGAAAATGGAAGGGAATAGAAACAGGGGATTCAAAAGAGCCTGGTTCCAAGTTTGGCTCTGGCCTCACAAGCCTGCAAGATGAGCTGGCTCAGCCTGTGGCACTCACTTGAGAACTCAGATCAACCCCAGTCCCTGCTCCTCTGAAACAATGGGCCGTCCCCCTGCTGACACTGGGTAGAAGAGACTAGGATGGGTGGGTGCCCAGTGCCCAGAACAAACATCTAGCCTCTCTCAGATGCCTGGGAACAAATGGTTGATTCCACACACCAGGAGAAGACCGAATCCCTAAACTCAAAATAAGAACCCAATGCCCCAATCAAGAGCCTGGTAGTTTTATTCTTTCCTTTTCTCTACTTCCAGTCTAACTTGCTGTCTCCTACTTAACACAGCACAGCCTGCCTCTGCCTCCATGGCTGAACAATGGAAGGGCAACAGCCTCTTTGCAGATGGAAGGGAACAGACAACTTCCAATCGTAGGCGCTTCAGGGAACCTTAGGAAAAGATGGCAGAAAGAAGGAAGACGGGAACCCAGCAACTATGGGAGCAACATCAATATGTCTGCATCCATGCCTATGTACTTCTCTCATTTTGGTGCTGGGACCTGAACCTGGGAGCCTTGCATATGCTAAGTGCTTGCTTTATCCCGAGCTCTATCCTCAGTTGTTCATGGTCAATCTTTAAGCCCTTCCAGTAGCCCAGTGAGGTCCCCACACACATTAGAGGTCAGAACAGCAGGCTCTCTCTGCACAGGCACCGCAGGTGATAGCATACAGCAATTGAAGAAGGAGGTGTGAAGGGCATGCATTAAATCCTGCTGGGATAAAGAACGGGATGGTCCAGGAAGAGGACAACAGTACTTATAACCAAGCCTGACAACCTGAGTTCAATCCCAGGAACCTCCGTGGTAGAGAGAAAGGAGCAACTTTTGCAAGTTGTCCTTGAACTGTGACACACAGTGCATTAATTAATGAAGAAGAAGAAGAAGAAGAAGAAGAAGAAGAAGAAGAAGAAGAAGAAGAAGAAGAAGAAGAAGAAGAAGAAGAAGAAGGAGAAGGAAGGATGGACAGACCAGGGAAGCTACAGAAGAAATAAAGAGTTTTTGTTATAAAAACCAATGTTCTGAGGAGAACGTTGTTCTTCATGGACCGCAGGGTTGGGACTCCTTCATATATGCATGCTTCTCTTGCTACTGATTTAACAACTCCAGAAAGCCTAAGGATGCGTGTACAACATGGGATACTAAGAAGATGACTAGAAGAAAATTTCCTGGTTTTAGGGCAGAAGAATAGGGGCCCCCTGAGTAGTCATGACAATCAACTATTTTTTTACTTTTTAAAAATATATTTTATTAATTTATTCATATTGCATCTCAATTGTTATCCCATCCCTTGTATCTTCCCATTCCTCTCTCCCTCCCATTTTCCCCTTACTCCCCTCCCCTATGACTGTGACTGAGGGAGACCTCTTCCCCCTGTATATGCTCATAGGGTATCAAGTCTCTTCTTGGTAGCCTGCTATCCTTCCTCTGAGTGCCACCAGGGCTCCCCATCCAGGGGACATGGTCAAATATGGGGCACCAGAGTTCGTGTGAAAGTCAGACCCCACTCTCCACTCAACTGTGGAGAATATCCTGTCCATTGGCTAGATCGGGGTAGGGGTTCGAAGTTTACTACATATATTGCCCATGGACAACCAACTTTTGAGGTTACTTAAGAACTGGAACAGTTTATTGTTGTGTGTGTGGCCTCTGGAGGCTGACTCTGAACCTTGTCTTTGACGTCTGCCCATGTGACCTTGAACAACTCTATATGTTGGTGTCACAACAGTCTCCACCCTAAATTTTGGTTAAGAGTTTAGGTGAGGTGGTACCTTCATAGTGTTTAGAAGAGCAGACAGGACAGCAATAGCTTCATGAACAGATACTACACAGTATCACTCTAGAGTGATAAATAGCTCTTAGCATTGACTGTGATGATAACTGGTGGCCAACAGTGTGTCCTGCAAAGCCAGAGTCCAGGAGTCGCTCCCATTAGCTTGGGACCACAGAAATGTTACTCATTTTCCCTGGGTCTCCATTTCCTCATCCGTAAAAGAAGGAGAAGGCGTCCGAGCTCGATTCGGATTGCATTTTCCAAAAATGACAGCAACAATATCTCTCATTCTTTCTGTTCTTCTCCTTTGGCACTGTCCCATCATTCCATGTGGGCTTTCATTTCCCTCCCCACACATGCAGAGTGGATGTGGTGATGCTAGTCTGGGTAACTTCAAAGCAAGGTTGCAGAAACCAGGGAGCACATTCCTGCGACGCCCTGCTGTGATGAAGCTTGGGCAGCCCAAGAGGAGAGAAACAAAATACGCCCCCCCCCCTCAGCCCTCAACAGCTGAGCTCCAGTTGTTACTTGGCAGGCAGGTTAGCTAGGCATTCCTTGGTCCCCAGTTGTCCCAGCAGAGATAATGTACGACAGAGGCAAGCTCTCTACCAAGTGCCACCCAGCAACATCAATGGCTAATGTCTTGAGCCATCAAGTGTCTAGGAGGGCCTCTTATGCAGCAATAGTGACCAGAGCAGAAACACAGAGGGAGATCACAAAAACTCAAGAAGAATGCCTGGGACACATGACTTCTCTTTCAGGGTTTCGACAAAGCCACACTAATAGGCATCTTGTCTGGGCTTAGACCTAGGCTTCGGTCTACTTTGTAAGATGCCGATGGCCAAGCAGGTGAAAACATGTCACTACCTTCCTCCTACTGCTCCAAGCTGGGGGTCTGGAGATAAACAATGCCTCTTTGGGGCCCCATCTTACTAGAGTCTGTATTCAAAATAGAGACTCCAGAGACAAGGAGTCAGAGAACTGACTACCAGTGCTGTTTCTCCTTGAAGTGAAGGACCAAGAGGGAACAGCTTCCCTCTCGTTGGGAAGGTAAAATACGCCAACATTGACCAGAGGACAGATGAGAATGCATAATTCACGGCTCACTGTGTCCCTAGAATGATCAAGAATGAGCTGGGTGGTAATCAGGTCAGAAAGAGATTTTTAGCTGTTGCATGCCGGCACCTAAGTATTCAATTACAAAGAAAGCCTCCCCCAGCCCCTGGAACCTGCATCGGCATAGGAATTTTTCTTAATATGATTCTGCAGGAAGCAGAGCTATGCTGCACCCTGGCCATTGATATGCAAATTAAATAAACAAAACGACATAATAAATAATTAAATCAGTCTAACATGATGAATGAATTAATCATATCAGAGTGATGAGAAGAGGCTTGCACTGTCACCCAGAAGATCATTGATTAAAAAAGAAAAAAGAAACTCACCCCAAAGTCCCTTCTGCAGAGGATGGTGTCTCCTGCAGAAAGGGTTTGCCCACCCTGGCTTTTGCAGAGTTGGGGCTGAGAAACTTAGTGGAATCAGATGGACTTCCATTCTCCTCATGACCCCTATGTGGCCCGTGGAATTAGTCATTTGGTAAGCAATTGTACTAGCGTTTTAAGACTCGAGTTTCTCTAGAAGACATGTAAGGGTAGATGTGACACCTCTTGCTTTATGGCTGAGATAAGGAGGACCAGTGTGGTGACTGCATTGCCCCATCCCAGCACACACTGGGAATGGGGACAAGGGGGACGTGGACTTGTTTGTTTGATGATGCAGCCCTGGCTGTCCTGGAGCTCACTCTGTAGACCAGGCTGCTTCTGCCTCTGAGCACTGGGATTAAAGTCACCATCCGCTGAGTATAGATTCTTGACACCTGGTGTACCCGGTCTGCTGCCATCAAGGATAGGTGCACATGTGTCTATGTAATTGTATAAATGTGCAGAGGTACGTTTGAACCACCCACTGTTTTCCCACAATTCCCCATGATAAACGGGTGCTGCACTTAAGTGTAGAGCTTAATGCATCCTGTATGTCCCCTAGCTTTGTCCTTTGTTTAGTTATTATAAATAGCATTTCTTTGCAGGTAACTCAGAAACATAGGGAAACAAGGATAAGGAACGTGCCATGCAGTTATTAAAACTGATGATGAAAAATAATAAGAATATTTAGACACGGGAAATGGCTAATGTACATTGCTAAGTAAAAGCAAATAAAGTTTCCAAACCACATTATTATCTACATTATATTAATACATACATGTACACAAAAAAAGAACAACAGTGTCAAAAAGTATGCAGTTTTTATTTCCATGTGTGAGATGATAACAGGCTTTGGCATCTTTCTTTGGGTATTTTAAAATCTCTTTCAGAGATTTACACAATAAGAATCTCTTACTTTTGTGACAGAACTGGTTATTCTAAAATGAACAGCAAATTGAAGTCTTGAAGGGAACAAAAATCCTCCTGACATCCCTAATATAAGCCATATATATTTTAGTGGGTTTTTTTTCTTATTTATTTTCTTAAAAGGATAACTTAACCAATATGGTAGATTTTTGAGACAGTGTGGAATGGGTGACAATTCAGATCCCTTATCCCATCATGAGACACGCTTCATACTCAAGTCACTGGCTTTTAAAATAGAATGAAATTATTAGGGGCGAGAGAGAGAGAGAGAGAGAGAGAGAGAGAGAGAGAGAGAGAGAAGAAGAAGAAGAAGAAGAAGAAGAAGAAGAAGAAGAAGAAGAAGAAGAAGAAGAAGAAGAAGAAGAAGAAGAAGAAAGAGGAGGAGGAGGAGGACTAGAAGGAGGAGGAAAAGGAGGAGGAGAAGAAGAAAAGAAAAGAGAGAAGAAAGAAAAGAAAATATTGTAGAGCCTATTAACACACACACACACACACACACACACACAATTCATAATGCCAATAAACCAAAGGTTCAACTCTTTCTTCTTCCCCAGCCTCTCAAGGGATAGGAAACTCAAAACCAAAGTAACCTCAAAGCTGGTCCTCATCTCTGGCTTTATAGGAGATTTGACAGCAGGAAGAAAGAAAGCTACATATCAAAGAAAAATCAACCCCAGGATCTTATAACAAGTAATAGTTCTGAAATATGAAGTTCCATTTCACAATGAGTTAAAAAGGGGGGAAAAGTACAAATGATGCTCCTATAACATTTCTGGGACAAAAAAACAAAAAACAAAAAACAAAACAAAACAAGCAAACATAAACAAAAAACCACAGATTAAAAAAAAAATGAATCATAGGTTTTGAATTTCTGAGCTGTTTCATGAAGACAGACTCCAGAAAAAAAAAAAAAGGAAATGTGTGACAGCAATCATGTGAACTCTTAAAGAAACTGAAAAAAAAATCATAAAAACATTAAATCAAAATCTGAAGTCTGATGAGAAAGTGGAATGACAGAACTAAGAGAAAGAGGCAAGTCCTTGCAGAGTGCCTGAGGAGCGACGGCAACCACGGGGCAGAAAAACCAACGTGGAATTCTAGAGGAACGGAGAAGTATACGGTAGCTGTGTAAAAACAACTTGCCAGTGTTAGAGGCTTTTAAAAAAGAAAATCAGAGACTTGCGATGTATAGCCCGTCCTCCAGAAAGAACTAAGAAAGCAAGGTGGAAGCTACAATCAGTGATAGAGAAAAAAAAAATATTCAGGATCTTCGAGGAAGTCTCATTATTGAACTTACATACAATAGGAAAAATGTCTGTGGTTGGAGAGAGATGCCTCGGTGAGGAAGGGCTTGCTGCACAAGCAACGGTAAAGTCCCGAAATCAGATGCCAGTGTTGACATAAAAAGCCAGGTGTGGCTCTGCAGAGCTCTAACTCCCCTGCTGCAGGGTGGAGGCGGGAGGATGCTGGGGCTTCACTAGCCAACCAGCCTGGGGAAGGATGAGCCCCATGATAGATGAGAGACCCCTGCCTCAAAAGTGATAAGGTGGAAAGTGATAGAGGAAGACAGACAAAAATCATCCTTTTTTTCCTTTTTATTACATCCAAGACCCCAGCCCATTGATATCACCCCTCATACTCATAATGGAACTTCTAAGGCAGTTACACTTCACTCCTAACAACCCTAAATGTTTCTGAACGCAGCCAAATGGAGATAAATCATCCACACTGATACTATAAACAGGGAAAAGGTTTTAAAACGAAGCCCAGGCTAAGGGAAATGTGTGCATAATGTTTACCAAAAAGAGGATCAGAACTGCAACGCCAAGATGCAAAATAAGGCTTGAGGAAATGGCTCAGTTAGCAAAGTGCTCACACCCCTATAAACCACGACCACCACCACCACCCCCCCACACCCCACAAAACCAAAACCCCAGCTGGCTGTGGCCTTGAGCAGCTGTAATCCTGGGGTTGGAAGGTGGGGTTGGAAGGCAGACCCCAAATTCCTGGGGTCTCGCTGGCCAGCCAAACTAGCCGAATTGGTGAGCTCTAGGTTCAGTGAGAGACACTCTCTTAAAAACTAAGGTGGATACAAGGGATGGGGTAACAATTGAGATGTAATATGAATAAATTAATAAAATATGTTTTAAAAGATACTAATATATATATATATATATGAATAAGCTCTTATTATTTAACCATTAGAATCTACAATTTCCCCCTTTTTCTTGAAATTATTTGATGACATAATATTATATAATCCTTTTCTGTGGTCAAATGCAAAGGTTAACTGTGATTTAAATTTGATTAAAATTGTGATTTAAACATCCCATTATCATGATTCACCAAGCATTAAGCATTTTTCTCTAGAATGGGTTATTATTAAATTTTTAAAATTGTACAATTGGACAGACAGATCCAAATATAAGTTTTAGTAAACAAACAAACAAACAAACAAACTAAGGTGGAGAGCGACTGAAGAAGACCTAGCATCAACCTCTGGCTCCCATGAATACGCTCATCTGAGCACATGGGCATCTCCCTCCGCACACAAACATGCACACACATATTATGCGCACACATGAACATGGAAGAGAGATAGAAAAACAACAACAACAACAACAACAACAACAACAAAATCCCCCCAAAAAATATCAAGTAAAATGAAGGCAGAAATGAGTCTGTGCATTAGTGAATGGAATTCAGCAAACACACTAACGTTAAGTTGTATTTTTAAGAAGGCCCCTTCCTAATAGACAAATGGCACAACCAGATGTATTACATAAATATCAAAATAGCCATAGTCTGAATTACACAGCATCAAATATTATAAAGAAGAAACTATTGCAAACTAAGTGTGGTAGTGGCTGTCTACAGCTCTAGCTCTTAGGAGGTAGAGGCAGGAGAATGGGGAATCGGGTCAAGCCTGGACCATCTATCTGAAGAACACATCGAACAGGAAGGGCATGATTGAGTCTAGTAAATTTCAGATATGGGGCAAAAGAAATAAGTGCAGAGACTGCTCCCTATTATAATAAGAATTAGAAAGTGTGATTAATATTATTAAAATCAACGTGAAAGCTTTATCCATGCCTGCAAATAAATAACTGAGTTCCTTTTCACATGCCCACTAAATAGTTATATAACCAGCCAATGTGCAACAACCAAGAAAATCTCATTAAGTTTCCAAAAAAAGGATATTAATAATATAGATTATAGCCTCCTCTCACACTATAAGAAACCAGAAATTAATTTCAAAAGTAGAACAAAATAATTATTCCAGCAGCGTGGAAATAGTTCTTGGGTCAAAAAATAAAAACTACAACCAAAATAGCAATTACAGAATTTTAGAGAATAGCAATAGTGAGACTAACCCATATCAAAATACATGGAGACTGGCCAACAAACATTCAACCTAAATTTCAGAGCCTTAAATACTTTAGTCATTGAACTAAAATAAGAGTAAAAAAATTAATATGTAAACTTAGAAGAAAATACAGAGAACAGTGAGGAAGAATGAAGGGCAAAATAAAGATCAAAGAAGAAATCAACTTGTTTTAAAAAAAAAAAAACACAGAAACATCAGAATGAATAAATAAAGCTAAGGGATGTTTCTTTGAGAAAAGACAATGTAGTAGATAAGCCATGAATTAATCTAATCAAAGAGAAAAACAAAGACAGAAGCAAACATTAGAATAAGATACGGAAAAAAAATATGCAAGGATACAATCACTAGAAAATACTTCATCTGCCAATAACTTGAGAACTCAAATAAAACTCTGTATACACAAGTGTACCGTGCATATTCACACCTCTCAAAAGAGGCTCTCTCTGTATGCCAGCAGCAGGGCACTAGATGGTGGCTCACTGGAAAGACTAACACTTAGGACTAGAATTGTAGCTCGATGTTAGAACACTTGCCAACATGTGCACAAGATCCTGGGTAGACTCCAGAGCTGCCCCCACACAAACACCCCCCCCCACACACACACACCAGACACACACACACACACACACACACAAAGACTAACTCTCTAACCCTAACCTGGCCCAACTCAGTCATCAGCTTCATGTTTAGAAACTACCCTGGGGAATCATAAGCAAATAGTTATAGATGGCAGAGAAAAGTTGAAAAGTCCACAATCCATTTAAGAAGATATGAGAGTATTTTACTTACACAGATTCAAAATCCCCACATGAAAGCTGGGAAGATGGCCAGTGATGACGACCTGAGTTTAGATTCCCAAGCAGCACACACAGAACCAGAGCTGGTGCACCCAGGGTAGGGGGTTGGGGAAAATGGGAGTGGGGAATAGGGAAGAAACAGGGAAATCCCCAGAAGCTCACAGTTCAAGTTTGCCATGAGCAATGCTGAGCAACAGAAGACCCTGTGTCCAACAAGATGGAAGACAAGACCAGCATCCAAGACTGTCCTTCTTGTTCTTCTCATCCATGATGTAGCTCATAGCAGCACACACACACACACACACACACACACACACACACACACACACACACACCACACACACACAGAGACATACACACCACACACACAGACATACACACCACACACCCATACAGACATACACAACACACACACACAAATACACACATATACAGACATACACAACACACACACACACACAATTTCAAACTGAAACTTCCAACAGAAAGGAATCTCACCCTGTTAAATAAATCATGAACAGAAAGGGAACAGAGCTCATTCTGAGTGTGAGACAAGAGTTTACTGCTAAACTTATTAAGAGAAAAGAAAACGGGGGTTGGGGAGCGCAGGGTCTGCCTTTGACAGGAACTCTGTTGCCCAGGATTTGATCACTTCCTCTTGGTGGTGAGATCTTGCAGACACACAGAGGAAGGGGGTGCAGGCCATCCTATTGAGACCTGATAGGCTGTGGTCAGTCGGTGGGGGAGGAGGGGCCTCCCGGTCACAGGTCTAGGGGAGGGGAGCAGGGCAGAAGAGGGAGGAGGGTGGGAATGGGAAGAAGGCAAGAGTGAGGGGATAACAATCAGGATGTAACGTGAATAAATTATAATGAATAAATTTAAAAAAAAAAACTAAAATTGGTCCCAGACCAGAGAAGGATGGAAAAGGGATGGGGGGGAGGGGTGAGAAAATTACAGGCAGATAAATGTATTTAGTTTAGGAAGAATTTTATGAATACAATACCAAGCCAGAAAAATCACAAAAATTACTGAAGTATTTTAAACAAGTTTTTAAAGAATCTGCATTGAAAAATAAAATTTTTATCATAAACAAGACGTAACAAAAAGCTGCCATAGAAAAAACACTTGAGGTTTCAAACAAAAGGTTATTATAAAAAAAAAAAAAACAATGAACTATCAATCCATGTCCAGAAAAGCTAATCACTCGAGCAATCCATGGTACTAACCAATTCTTGGAAGAAAGCCTTAGTAAAACATGGATTTTTTTTTTTTTTAATAAGAGGCAAATGGACAATGAGCTCCAGTCTCCAGGCACTGTTCTGGATTCTGCTATTGCGACAGCAGCAGTGGACAGAGAGTGAGCTCCTAGCCAGTAGAGATTATGTACTGCCCAAGTAACCAAAGAGATGCCCATGGACACATATTCAAGTAGCAGCCAGACAAGGATTTTAGAGCAAGGTCATACCCTGAGTTAACAAGGATGGTGGGCAGCCTGCAGACGTCTATGATGAGTGTTTCAAATGGTACCCAACAATGCTGAACTTGGTAAACAATTCCTGGAAAGGCATCCCTTCTATCAGAATAGATCCACAAGACCTAGACAGCTAGATCGTCCTTATTCTATTACTTACAATAGTGAAAACACTGGAAAGGTTCGCCAATGTAAGCTTGTCATAACCATGTCAGGAAGCATGCCTTGGCCACTTATTACTTGTTTGCATATTGTATATGTATTGTTTTTGTCATCTCTATAGAATAAAATGCTATCCTGGTCTATTTGGCTCATGTTCCTTCAGATCTAAGGCTGGCATATTTTAGACAATACATGCCTAATATGTTTTAAATAATGAATATGTTCATATATATATATATATATATATATATTAATTACATATTTAGGGATGTAAATATCTCTCAAGGCTTTCTACAACTAAGCAGCAATGTTGCCTACATTTCAGCTGATGTCAGTGGTCTTTAGCAAACATCTGAACACGTGGTGGCTGTTCGGAGAGACTTTGATGCTTGTGAACCTCCTGATAATTACATCTCCTTATCACAACGCCATTAGTCTGCTCTTCTTAAGCATGAGAGTTATGCCCCGGCTCTGCTCTGGCTTCTTATCGTTCCAACCTCAGACAACAGGATGCAGCTGTCAGTAAAGTGCCATACAAGCAATAAGACCGGAGACCAATCTCAGACTTCACTCAAAAAGCCAGGCACAGTAGCATGAGCCTGTGATCCCAGCTGGGGAGTCGGAGACAGATGGATACTGGCAGCTCCGTGGCCAGCCAGACTAGTCTAAACCAGTGAGCTTCAGGGCAAGCAAGAGACCCTGTCTCAGAAAACAAGTAGATGATTTCTGAGGAACCATACCCAAGGTTGATCGTTGACCTCCATCTGTACATAGGCATGTGCACACGCACGCATGCACACACACACACACACACACACACACACACAAATGCACACAGGCACGCACACATGCATAACGGTGATCAATTTCTGCTCACTCTTTCTTTTTATTCCCTGTACACACACTCATAGCTCCTAGAACATTCCAAGCTCCTCTGTCCTGCCCCCCAGTGTATCTGCACACCTCTTGGGCTCCTCTATTTGGAATGATCTTTTCCTCATTCTGTACAGAGCAGGCTTTTCATCCTCAAAATTTCAGCTCCTCAATCCCTCCCTTGGTGCAGCTCCGCTAACTGGTCCTCTTAGATACTTGCTATTTCTTGCTTGTCTTCTGTATGACTCATTGCAATAAGGAGAGGGACTGGCTATGACTCGTCTCATTTCTTTAATTAGTCTTGTTGGATAAAATGTTTCAATTACTCTCCACCACACCCTCTCTTATCTCCTTCCTGTCCCTACGACCACCACCACCCTTTTTACCAGCCCTTTTCCAAGGCTCATGACCTTTGTGACCCCTTTAGTTTAACCAGCACCACCCATGTCACGTGTCACACCCATCTTGGGAGCCTGGTGGGGCCCGTGGTGGGTATGCAACTGAAAGCAGTGGTCTAACTAGCCCTTGAGTCTCTATGTAGCAAACCACTGAGCAGTGAGAGGGAAGGGCTGACATCTCTATAGAAGTCATTTATTTACATAATCACCCTCTGTTTTCCTTCTCTGCAGTGCTTGCCCAGAAAGCAAGCCCTGTGTGCTATGTGCTGGTTGCTATCTAACTCTGATCCAGCCATGCCAAGAGCATCCAAATGCTGTTCAGTACAAAAATGCAAATGGATAAAAGTGTGAACCAGTGCAGCAGGAGCCATAAAACATAATTCAAGAAATATTCTTAGTCATTTTTTGTCTATCTATGGGAATCTAGCCTACAAAAATAATCAGAGAAAAATGCAAAGATTCATTTCCTAAAGCTTTCATTATAATATTCTTCCAGTAGCAAAAGTGACAAACGACCTTTATGCAGAGTCAGAAAGAGACATTTAAACAAGTTAATAACTAGAATGAAATGGTCAAATAAAATATGATAAAATGGTCAATTAAAAAAAAGAGGGGTAGGAAGCTTAATGCATAGTTAGACCCCAATTTATTAAATGGCATCTAATTCCATATGCAAAATAGAAATACTGTAATAGCGTGAGTCATATTTTTCTATATATTTCCTACATTTTCTAATAATATATTTTCCTAATTTTTGACATCGATCAAAAAGGTACAGTTATAAAACAGAAATACAAGAAGAAATGCCATTTCTTAAAATTAAAGAAAAATCAGATTATTCCTCCCCATGAGTATAACCTTTCATGTCTCAGGAGAAGGAAAACTTTTATTTCCCACTACATCTGGAAATAAAGCAGAGTGGCTGAACCTAATCAAGAAAGATTGCTTTAGTCAAAATGAGATCATATCAACCTGCATAGTAATAGCATATAATTTATTCTGATTCCCAAAACCCAAGGTAAAAAATCATCAATAAGGGATGTTTCATCTCAAGATCACAGAGACCACTGTATTCCAGTCAGCCCTGTGTGCCTGCCTTGTCCTTCTATCTCTGCCTCAACTTCCCCTTGAAGGTGACAGTGCCATCAAGTCCCATTCTTCCCCACCAGTGCTGCCTTTCCTCTTCTGTAGACCGTACTATGAAACGAGATGAGCTTTTATTGAGTTGTCTTTGTTTCTTTCCATGAACATGAAATCTGACGAGTGAAATCATCTGTTGACATTTCTCTCAAAGGGAACTGAAGTTATTTTATTTCTATAGGTCACCAATGGGCAGTAGCCTGTGGGTCCCCAGAAAGACAGACATAGGCTTGCTGAGATGTCTAGGGCCTCCGTGCATAAGCGGATACGATAAGCTGATTTCAACTTATCTCCCGAGAAAAGCTGTGAGGCAAGGCCTGGTGATGTCATTTGGATTCTATGCAGAAGGCTCCAGACCGTGGGAAGTACAGAGCTTCCAAGAGGTCACCAGAATCATATCTCATTCTAATTCAAAGCTACCAACCAAAACAGCTTGAAGCAAACTCCAGGTAAATCTTAGCAGAACAATCTAAGCAATCTGAAATCAAGAGTGGGAGAAAGGAAAAAGGAGATGAGGGAAGGAAGGGAGGGAGGAAGGGAGGGAGGGAGGGAGGGAGGGAGGGAGGGAGGGAAGGAGAGAGGGAGAGAGAGACAGACAAAGAGAGGAAGGGAGGGAGGAAGGGGGAGAGAGCAAGGGGGGGAGAAAGAGAAGATGAGAGCTCTAGAGATGGCCAAGTCAATCAAGAGGTTAGACCAAACTTGAAACTTAATTAAAAGTAAAGTGCCTAGCAGAGTAGATGTGAGAACCGTCTGTTAACTACACAGTTCTACTCTTTCCTTTGACAAGCTGAAGGATTTCAAGGGAACAGTAAGATCTCAGAAGGTACAAAATTTTATCGATGCTGATTATTACCTGAGAAACAATCACATATTTAATTTTAATGGGTTTCAGGAAAGAAATACCGGCTTCTGGATTTAAATGCATGCAGCGTCAGATCTTATTATTCTACCGTCTTTAGACATTTTTGCCTTCATGGGTTATTTATCATTTTACTTTCAGTGACTTTGAGATGTAAATTAAAGCCACTGTACCAAATGTTATGATTGAGATAAAGATCTAGAAACACTAATATTTCTCGTTAAGACGTTTGCTTATCCAACTAAATACCATAGAATTGCCTGATCGGAACCATGTTAGGAAAATGTCTAGACAGGTTTCTGTAGACTTCAATGATCACCTAAAACCCAAAGCCAGCACCAAGAGATCACTGGTTCCCCAGGATAAACTCTGGTGGGATCCTAAGTTGGTGTGTGCTGTTGGGACCCCGTGAGGAAACGTAGGCAGGCATTGTTACACACACCCCCTCCCCTGCTGGAAGTATGATTCTGCAGTTGGCTTCTCACGCATATACACAGCACCACCTATCCATCCATTTCTCTCTCATCTTCTTCTCATGAAGTTCTGGGGATTGAACGGATCCTTCATACATATCACATGGGGTCAGCTCTCTGGGAGAAGGTAGGGGTATATGCGTGCCCCAGTTCTTAGGGAGGTCACATGTTTTAGAAAAGGCTTGCCAATGGACACTTTTTTTACCTGGCATATCACAGATCGTTTGGGATGGAGCTGGAATGCTGACAGACTGGGGAAATGGAAGGAAAGAAGAGGTTTCAGGAAACAGAAGTGTCAGGTACAAATCACAAAAGTGGGAGGTGACACCGGGTGGGAACGATCTTCACACTGAATGAGGGGGAATACGTGTGCATGGGTGCATGGGTGCATGGGTGCATGCGTACATACGTGTGTGAGTGCATATGTGCATGCGTGCATACGTGTGTGAGTGCATGTGTGTGTGTGTGTGTGCATGCATGTATGTGTGTGTGTTCTTCACACTGTAGAAGGATCAGACAAAGTTGAAGTGAGGATAATCTAAGACATGTTCCAGACCCTGAGAGAACTACTGCTAATGAGCAGTCATCTACCATGAGCACAGTGAAGACCACTCCCCGAGGGGACACCCCAGGACAGCACATGCTGGGACATGCTCAGGTTTGTGTTCCAGAAAGGTCCTCCTGCCATCTTTGCTTCTGGTATGATCTTGACACACTCCAGTCCCACGGAATCTATGACTATGGCTGCATTTGCACACGCTCTTGAGGATCTGACCCCCCTCAGAGAGCAGGGGCTCCTTATGCTTTGGTACCCTTCGCCTCAGATATACTGGAGCAGCTCAGGAAGCAGCCAGCAAGCTGCAGAACCGTGCTTCCAGCAGGCTCATAAGATGTCTGCAATTTGCCTCCCCAGAAACAGGCCAAACTCATCGCCTCTGAGGCAAAACTATTCTTCTTCTCTATAAATGTCTTTCTTCTTTTTTAGCATTAGACTCACCCAAGTTCAGAAGTTCACTCTCCCTTCTTGCCATAACCCATCTCTCACCAGATCTGTTGTCTTTCTTTTAAAATTCATCCATCTGGGCTGGAGAGATGGCTCAACCACTAAAAGCACCTGCTGCTCTTGCTGAAGGCAACCAACACCCACAGGGCAGCTTGCAACTGTCTATAACTTTACCTCCAGGGGACTCAGCATCATCTCCTGGCCTCTGTGGGCATCAGACATGTGCATGGTGCACACACATGCATGCATGAATATTCACTCCTATACCTGAAGCAAAAATAAAGAAAAATTCAAAAACTGCCCCCTCCTCCACTATCTTTCCCAGAACAACTGTCCCACCCTAGCTCAGACCATAGTCACCTCAGCTTTTTCCAACTGACCTAGGCTGTCACCAGTGTCCCCCATTATCTCAACCTCTAGTATCAGCCACTCCCTGCCACAGAATCCAAACTCCTCCCCCAGAGTGTAAAGCTCACAATAATACATATGTCACTCAGACCCCCGGCGGTTGGGTCCCGAGCAGGCTTTCCAGCAGGAACCCCTTTCTCATGCTTACCTAGCTAAATTCTCTCTGCTGAGAAAACTACCCAAATCATCCATATGGCCCATACCTATATGTCTTACCCTGTCCCTCGCTTATATAGTGTGGATAAAATCAGAAAGCATCACCTAAAACCTTAGAATGCCATCTTATTTGGAAAGGTTTTTTGCAGGTATTGTTATTTAGGTGACTGGATTGAGGTGGACCTTACACCAAGGGAAACAAAGCTACGGACCCACAAGGAGAAGCTAGAGATGCACAGTGGAGTTAGAAATCGGAGGGAGATGATGCATGTGGATTCCAAGACGGCGGCGCTGAAGACGCGTGGTGTCTGACTTGCAGGGAGGAGACAAGGGACACTACTGGGAGCCATGCACCGTAGGAGCTGGGAAAAACTGGGTGACAGAGATCTGCACAGTGTGGACCATGGGCGTGTCTGGCCTCCAGTCATCCAGCCACCCAGGAAGGATGGGAGCCAGGTCCCCAGAGTTTGGACCAGAGCCAGCCTGCGAGCTGAGAGCTATGGCCTTGCTCTGCAGCGTAAACTCGGTAAATAGGATTGAACTCCCAGCAGTGAAGCACCGGAGCTCCTGGCCTAGGGAAATCTTAGGGAAACAGGTGGATCTGTCCTCAGAGCCCCCCACCCTCTGCCAGTCCATAGAAAGCCCAAGTGCCACATGGGGGTCCAGACAGGTGTGTACATGTTGTTCAGCCACAGTGGCATGGTCTGAGCCTAGCTGCTGGCCTCAGAGGACTGTCCTGGCATAATTGGTCAAAACGGGCCCAGCCTAGCCAGGCTCCACAGCCTGGCAGAGTCTCCCATGCTCTTGGGAGAGGCTGGGTAGGACTGAGACAAAAGGGCAGTAAACTATTCAGCCACCCCAACGGGACAGAACCACCTCAGGTGCGCACCCTGAACTATCCAAGCAGGAACCTAGCTACCAGCCCCAGTAACTGTCCCTGCACAACTGGCCAGAATGGAGCCAGCCTAGCCAGGATCCACAGCCTACCAGGGCCTTCCATGCTCTTGGGAGAGGCTGGGCTGGGAGCGGATAGGAAAAAAATCTAGCCAACCAACAACAATCACAAGGCTCTCCCCCTGGCAGGAGAAACCTAGGCCCCACTGCCTGTTTGTATCAGGCAGAAACCTAAACAACTACTAGAAGCCAACAGGGGTTCAGGCACCCTGGGGTAATCTGAGCCTAGGACACAAAGCCCCAAGGCCCAAGGACAAGGTATTCAAAGCCCAGCCAAAGATAGGTTAACCGGCTCTACACACACTACCTCAAACTGATCCTGGAGCTGCAGAGCACCAGCACCTACTGCTGATGACCCAATATGGAGCCCAAGGTATGAAGAAAAGTCTCCAAGAGCCAAAACCAGGTCATCTGCCTGTCCGAGGGAAGAGTTCTCTGATCCCTACAGGCAAAGGCCCTTGACCTATAATCACTCATGAACAAACCACTCTCAATGACCAGTGAAGGACACCAGAAGCTACCTCTCAACATCAGAGACAGCAAGATGACTAAAAGCCAGTGTAAAAACATAAACAACAAAAACCAAAACAATATGGCATCTCCAGACCCCAGCTATCCTAAAGAAAGCAACCTGGAGAATTCAAACACAATTGAAATACAAGAAAATGACCTCAGATCCTTAGCAATGAAGATGATAATGGAGTAAATTAATAAAACCCATAAACAAATGCAGGAAGATGCAGGCAAAAGGTGGAAAACATAAAAGAGGCCTATAGGGAGGCACTGGAAGAAATTCAGGAAAATACAAACAATCAGATAAAAGAAATCAATAAAACAGTTTAAGATCTGAAGGCCTATAAAGAGGCACTGGAAGAAACTCAGGGATATATGAACAATCGGATGGAGGAAATCAATAAAATAGTTCAGGATCTGAAGATGAAAATGGAAACAAAGATAAAAGCACAGACAGCAGAAAAACCAGAATGAGATAACTTGGAGAAGAAAGCAAGCAACACAGAGGCAGGAACAAATCTTGGGACTAGAATATACAATCGTAGATCTTGAAGCAACCATCAAAGAAAATGCTAAAAATGAAAACCATCAAAGAAAATGATAAAAATGAAAAATTCCAAACATAAAACATCCAGGAAATCAAGGACACCATGAAAAGACAAAACTTGAAGATAATAGGCATTGAGGAAAGAGAAGACGCCTGATTCCAAGGCCCAGAAAATATTTTCAACAAAATCATAAAAGAAAATTTACCCAATTTAAAAAAGATATATATAAACCTATAAGAGGCCTACAGACACCAAATAGAATAGACCAGAAAAGAAAATCTTTCCACCTCATAATAATCAAAACACAAAATATACAGAACAAAGAAAAATTAAGAGTGGCAAGGGAAAAGGGCCAAGTAACATATTATGGCAAACCTATCAGAATTATACCTGATTTCTCAGCAGAGACCATAAAAGCAAGAAAGGCCTGAACAGAGGTCCTACAGACCCTAAGAGACCACAGATGCCAGGCCAGACTATTATATCCCAGTGAAACCATCAATAACCATTGGTGGAGAAAACAAGATATTCTACGACAAAAACAAATTCAAACAGTATCTATGCACAAATCCAGCCTTATAGAAGTTTCTAGAAGGAAAACTCCACCCCAAAGGGACAAGCTACAACCAAAATTACATAAGAAATAGATAACCACACCATCACAAAAACACAACCACACAATCTACCATAACCAACATCAAAATCAGGGAACTTAACAGTCACTGGTCATTAATATATCTCAACATCAATGGTCTCAATTCTCCAATACAAAGGCACAGACTAACTGAATGGATGCATAAACAAGACCCAACATTCTTCTGCATTCAAGAAACACATCTCAGCCACAAGGATAGACATTACCTCAGAGTAAAAGGCTGGAAAAAAGTATTCCAAGCAAACGGACACAAGAAGCAAGCTGGTGTAGTCATTTTAATATCTAATAAAATAGGCTTTCAACCAAAATTAATCAAAAGAGATGAGGAAGGACACTTCATACTACTCAAAGGTAAAGTCAACCAAGATAACATCACAATTCTGAACATCTATGCTCCCAATACAAGGGCATCCACATTTGTAAAAGGACAATTAGCAAAGCTTAAACCACACATTGATCCACACACACTAATAGTGGGAGACTTCAACACCCCACTCTTAACAAAGGATAGGTCATTGAAACAGAAACTAAACCAAAAAATAATGACACTAACCAATACCATGAATCAAATGGATCTAACAGATATCTACAGAACTTTCCACCCAAACACAAAGGATTATACCTTCTTCTCAGCATTCCATGTAATCTTCTCCAAAATTAATCATATAGGACATCACAAAGCAAGCCTCAATAGAGACAAGAAGATTGAAATAATACTTTGTAGCCTATCAGATTACCATAATCTAAAGCTGGACTCCAACAACAACAGAAATATCAAAAAGCCTACACACACACATGGAAACTAAACAACTCTCTACTTAATGACACCTGTGTCAAGGAAGAAAGAAAGAAAGAAATTAAGAACTTCCTGAAATTCAATGAAAACAAAGGAACAACATACCCAAATTTGTGGAAGCAATGCTAAAAAGAAAACTCATAGCACTGAGTGTTTTTATAAAGAATCTAGAAATATCCCAGATAAGTAATTTAACAATACATCTGGAAGCCCTAGAAAAAAAAAAGAAGCATAAACACCAAAGAGGAGTAGACATCTGGAAATAATCAAACTCAGGGCTGAAATCAATAAATTAGAAACAAAGAGAACAATTCACAGAATCAACAAAATGAAGAGCCGGTTCATTGAGAAAATCAATAAAATAGACAAACCGTTAGAAAAACTAACTAAAAGGCAGAGAGACACTATCCAAATCAATAAAATCAGAAATGAAAAGAGAGACATAACAACAGGAAATAAAAATAATCATAAAATACTACTTCAAAGACATATATGCCACAACAGTGCAGAATTCTACCAGACCTTCAAAAAAGAGCTAATACTGATACTCTTCAGACTACTCCAAATGATAGAAATGAATGGACCATTACCAAACTCATTCCATGAGGCCACAGTCACTTCGATAACTAAACCACATATGCAGGGATGGTTTAATATATGGAAATTCATCAATGTAATCCACCATATAAACGAACTGAAAGAAAAAAAAAACCACACGATCATCTCCTTAGATGCAGAAAAAGCATTTGACAAAATCCAACATCCATTCATGGTTAAAGTTCTGGAGAGATCAGGGATACAAGGCACATACCTAAAAATAATAAAGGCTATATACAGCAAGCCAATAGCAAACATCAAACTAAATGGATAGATACTCAAGGAAATTCCTCTAAAATTAGGGACCAGACAAGGCTGCCCACTTTCTCCATATCTCTTCAATACAGTTCTTGAAGTTCTAGCTACAGTAATAAGACAACAAAAAGAGATCAAGGGATGCAAATGGGAAAGGAGGAAGTCAAATTATTCCTATTTGCAGACGAAATAATAGTATACATAAATGACCTCCAAAATTCTACCAGGGAACTCCTACAGCGGATATACAACCTTCAGCAAAATGGCAGGATACAAAATTAACTCAAAAAAGTCAATAGCCTTCCCACATACAAATGACAATCATGCAGAGGAAGAAATTAGGGGAACTATAACCTTCATGATAGCCACAAGCAACATAAAATATCTAGGAGTAACTCTAACCAAGCCAGTGAAAGATTTGTTTGAAAAAAAATTCAGATCTCTGAAGGAGATGGAAGATGACATCAGAAGATGGAAAATTCTTCCTTGATTATGGATCAGGAGAATAAACATAGTAAAAATGGCCATCTTAGCAAAGCAATTTATATATTCAATGCAATCCCTATCAAAATACCTACGCAATTCTTTAAAGACATTGAAAGATCAATTCTCAACTTCATATGGAAAAAACCTAGAATGGCCAAAACAATCCTCTACAATAAAAGATCCTCTGGAGGAAACTCCATACCTAATCTCAAGCAGTACTATAGAGCAACAGTAATTAAAACAGCATGGCAATGGCATAGCAATAGGATGGTTGATCAAACATGGAATCGAATCGAAGACCCAGAAATAAATTAACAAACATATGGACACTTGATTTTTGACAAAGAAGCCAAATCTATTCAATGGAAAAACGATAGCATCTTCAACAAATGGTGCTAGTATAACATGCAGAAAAATACAATTAGACTCATACTTATCACCATGCAGAAAACTCAAGTCCAAGTGGATCAAAGACCTCAACATAAAACCAGAGACATTAAACCTGTTAGAAGAAAAAGTACGGAAGAGCCTGGGACTCATTGGCACAGGAGACAACTTCCTGAACAGAACACCAACAGCCCAGGCCTTAATGTAAACAATTAATAAATGGGAAATCATGAGGCTGAGAAGCTTTTGTAAGGCAGGAGACATTGTCAACAGAACAAAGTGATAGCCTACAGACTGGGAAAAGATCTTCACCAATCCTACATCTGACAAAGGTCTAATATTCAAAATGTATGAAGAGCTCAAGAAATTAAACACCACCAAACCAAATAACCCAATAAAGAAATGAGGCTCAGAATTAAACATAAAATTCTCAACAGGAATATCAAATGGCTGAGAAACACTTAAATGCTTAAAAAAAAAAAAAAAGCTCAACATTCTTTGTCATCAAAGAAATGCAAATCAAAACGACTGAGATTCCATCTTACACCCATCAGAATGGCTAAGATCAAAAACTCAAGTGACAGTAAATGCTGGCAAGGATGTGGAGAAAGGGGAACACTCCTTTATTGCTGGTGGGAGTGCAAACTTGTACAACCACTTTGGAAATCTATCTGGTGCTTTCTAAGAAAACTGGGAATAGGGCTTCCTCAAGACCCAACTATTCCACTCCTTGGAATATATCAGAAGATGTTACACCATACAACAAGGACATATGCTCAACCATGTTCATATTAGCCTTACTCATAATAGTCAGAACCTGAAAACAACCTAAATGTCCCTCAGTCGAAGAATGGATAAAGAAACTGTGGAACATTTACACTATGGAATACTACTCAGCTATTAAAAACAAGGAAATCCAGAAATTTGTGGACAAATGGATGGAACTAGAAATGATCATACTGAGTGAGTTAACCCAGAAGCAGAAAGACTCACGTGGTATATACTCACTTATAATTGGGCACTAGTCCAAAAAGGATGTCTCATGAAAGTCTCCACTTACCAGGAGATTGGGATAGATGCAGGGACCTTATATTGGGACTCTAGGTGAGAGAAGTATGGGAGAATGGGGAAATAGAAGAATCCAGAGGGTCCTAGAAGCCGACAAGAACATCATGATGGTGGATCTGGACCCAAGGGGGTCTGCTCAAACTACTGTATCAACCAAGGACAATACATGCAGTAAACATTGAACCCCTACTAAGATCTAGCCAATGGACAGTACATTATGCACAGTTGTGTGGAGAGCGGGGATTGACTCTGACATGAACTCTGATGTCCCATATGTGACCACTTCTCCTTGGTGGGGAGGCCTGGTGGCACTCAGAGAAAGAATAGGCAAGCTACCAAGATGAGACTTGATAGGCTGTGACCATATGGTGGGGGAGGAGGTCCCCTTCTGTCACAGACCTAGGGGAGGGGAATAGGGTAAAAGGAGGGAGGGAGGAACAGGAGGAGAAAAGTAAAGGAATAACAATTGAGATGTAATCTAAATAAATTAGTAAAAAATAAAATAAATTGGAGTGATGTACCTATGAGCCAAGCACCAAGAAAGATCTCCAACAAGCACCAGAGGCCAATGTGGAGGCAAAAAAAAAAAAGCCCCTTCCAGAGAGCTTCCTGGAGGGAATGACTATGGCAGTAATTAGACTTCAGGCTCCTTGTGCACACTACCTAGAACATTCCTTGATTATCCCTCTCTGTCCAGTCATACTTTCCATGCCCAGTCAAACCCTCTATCTGCCTACACGAAGCCATGGTACTCGCTCATTCCACTGATGAAGTCTTCAACCATATCTGACCAGACCCAGGGTTCTGGGGTCTGTACATTCCAAAAGCCAGGAATTCCCATTCATCTGTTATTACCACCTGATGACTGATGAGTTTCTTTATTTGTTCCTCTGATAAAGGAGACCTTGAGGGAAGTCTCCTCTCCTTCAAGAAAAGTCATCTCCTAGAAAAGATATATCTCCTAATTCCAGTCACCATTTTTCCAAATGTGTCCTTTGGCCATTGGCAGTGGAAGAAAACTAGCACTTGCACTCTCCATGATTTGGCCCCACCCACTCTTTATGTACTTAGCATCCCGTGTCACCTCTATTTGCCCCTCACTCTACCCAGTTACATTTGAATTCTGAACTGACATTGCGCATCACATATCAATATCTTCCAACCATCCACTGTCCTGTAACCTTCCAAGGTCAACCAAATGCTTCCCCTCACTCAAGCTCTCTCTTAGGTACAATCTTCCCCTAGGCCTGCCCCTTTCCTTTACAGTTGATTAGGTCTCAACTTATACTTTTACTAGAGAGGATGCTTTTGTCATGTGTCACGTAGAAATCATTTCTGTAAAACTCTTTTTTACCAAGCAATTGACCTAGTTCCAATCATGTGACTCCTCTGGATCTCAGGGCTCCCATCTTTACAGTAGACTCAGTGATAGCACCAGCCTTATGGTGTCATGAGGGCTGGAAAAAAATCACTGAGCATGGAATCTCAAACTTAGTAATACTAATGTATTCTGGCTGACGCTATTTCTATAAACTACCATCACCAACATCACAGTCATGTCATTATCACTGAACTTTGTTTATAAATACTTTGCCCCAGCTAGGAACACAGATCTGTATAAATTCAACACTTGCCAGGTAAATAAAAAAAGAATAGTAAAAAGACACTCTCCAAAATCAGTGCCCGGATACTATGCAGATTCTAATGTACCAAGGACAGTATATTATTATCCTCATAAAACTCCTTTCAAAAAAAACAAAAACAAAAACAAAAAACCTCCTTTCTTCCTAAGAGAGTAAAGAGCTCAGAATAGTCCATTACAAACAGCTTCACAAGACCCCTGAGAGCAGCAACAAGTAAAAACTGCTTTTCTATTGTCCTTGGGTACCAATGTGGAGAGACAAGGAACAAATTTTCTGTCCTGACACTTTGAGGTGCCTTCTCCCCAGGACTAAGTAAGGAAGGAAGCATGGCCTCCTTCCTCCTTAGGGAAATGCCCTTTACTTATCCTGAAAGCAAATCAGTAAACTGCATGCTATTGGCTCAAGCCCAAGGTGGAATGGCCTCTGTCTCCCCATGTACTCACTCACTGACTTACCAATTCATTTATTCAGAATCAGCTGACAAGCCCCAGCGACAGCCCTAGTCGCTCTACTTAGCATCAGGCAGGCTACAGAGAGTAGCTGAGAGTGGATAGGTAAGCACAGCCACCGAGAAAATGCCCTAAGCAATGAGTTGCCAGAGTTTGCTGAAGAAGAGGGTAGATAATGCTTCTGAAACCTCACAGATCGTGAATTTCTTCCCTCTAAGTATTTTAAATGAAATTTTTAAAATTAAACTCAATTTCTATAAATACTTCCCAAAGATGATAATCCCCCCAGCCAGTAGTCTTTCTTGATGAAATGCAAGGCACCTCCCCCCTCTGCTGAAGCTGCTGAGCTCTGCAAAGATACCAAAGTGAGGTTATCACCTCCAATAAGGATTCTCAGGTGACACAGAATCTTCCATAGTGAAACCTCAAGACTCCTGTGAACATCAGCACAAAACAAGAGACATCTACAGGTATTTGTAGGTCTCTGTGGATAGTATTATCACAGTTGCCCAAGTTGGAGGCAATCCAAATGTCCACTGATAGTTCAGTAAGTACAGAGAACACATACTGTACACACAAAGAAAGGAGTGTTCCTGTAGGCTACAACACAATCCTGACGACATTAGGAAGTGAAGGAAGCAAGCACAAAAGGACAAATACAAGATGGCTCCATTTTGATAATATATCTAGAACACCAAATTGATAGAGAAATAATAGATGTGATTGGTGCAGAAAGAACTAGGAATTTGAATGTTCATTGGGTGGAGAGATTAAATTTTAAGAAGAGAAAAATGGTCGGGCAATAGGTGTCGAAGATGGACTCACAACAATGTGATTGTACCTAATGTCACTTTATTGAATGCTTAAAAATGAATAGGGGCCAGAGAGGTGGCTCAGCAGTCAAGAGCACTGGCTGCTCTTGAAGAGTACACGAATTTGAACCACCCACTTGGTGGTTCACAAATACCTGTAATTCCCGTTGCAAGGGCTGTGATGCCTTCTTCTGGCCTCCATGGGCACTGCATACATGTGCACAGACATACATGCAGACAAAACACCTACACACATATAAAATAAGAATAAATAAATAATTTTAAAGGTAAAGTGTCAATATTATTCTATTGTGTAATTTATTGCATTATTTTATATCAATTATATTATATTATATTAATTATATTATTATAAAAAAGAGGAAGAAGAAGAGGAGGAGGAAGAGAAGAGGAAAAGAGAAGGAGGAAGAGAAGAAGAAGAGGAGGAGGAAGAGGAAGAAAAAGAGGAAGATGAGGAAGAAGAGGAAGAGGAGGAGGAAGAAGAGGAAGATGGACTCAGTGGACTTAGCCAAAGTCACAGACAGAGGTAGATGTGATACTGAAGGAGACTCTAGAGATGCGTGTCCTGACCACTGTGCTGGTCTGCTGTGTAATACCCCGGCTCTGGATGCTGGAGCTCAGAGTGGCCACCAGACCCAGAGAACTGTCTTCAACTGGCCTAAAACAAAGCCACATGGAAAGTTAGCTCCCACAAACCCTTCTCTATGAAGATAGCTGAGAGCTAATGGTTCAGTGACTCTGAGGGCAAAAGGCTTCTCACTTCTAGGAAGAAATAGCTCTGTGATGGGGTTCATACCCCAGGGATCCCAGGGTCTCCAGCTGAGATCACATTCTTGCTTCACTTTCTGCCTCTCCATGCCCTCATTTCCCTCAGAGTTCATCCCAAAGCACTCTCTTCCATGAATCACCTTTACAGGCGTCCTCCCATCAAGCTCAGCATCAGACAGTGTTTCTCAGCCTCTCTTCCACTGTTGCCATCCAAAGAAGACTTCTTTTTTTTTTTTTAATACATTTTTATTAATTTATACATATTACATCTCAGTTGTTAGCCCATCCCATGTATCCTCCCATTCCTCCCTTCCTCCCACTTCCCCCCTACTACTCCCCTCCCCTCCCCTAAGTCTGTGTGTGAGGGGGACCTCCTCCCCCTGAATATGCTCATATGGTATCAAGTCTCTCCTTGGTGACCTATTATCTTTCCTCTGAGTGCCACCAGGCATCTCCGTCCAAGGGACATGTTCAAATATGGGGCACCAGAGTTTGTGTGAAAGTTAGATCTCCTTCTCCACTCAACAGTGGAGAATGTCCATCGGCTAGTCCGGGTAGGGGTTCAAGGTTTTTACTGCCTATTTTTTCCTTGGCTGTCGCCACAGTTTGCAGAGGACCCCAGGGCCCAGACTCGCCTATAGTTTTCCAGGACCCACTGGATCCTTCCATTTCCTCTTTCTCCCAGGCTTCTCCCACCTAAAGTTTCAGTAGGATGTCCTCCCCTCTTACCCACTATTCTGGTAGGTACAGTTTTTCATGGGGACGTACACCTTGGACTAGTGTCTCGATATAAGTGAGTATATACCATTTAGCTCTTTTTGCTTCTGTGTGAACTCACTCATTATGACAATTTCTAGTTCAATCCATTTGTCCACAAATTTTGGAAATTCCTTGTTTTTAATAGCTGAGTAGTATTCCATAGTGTAAATGTACCACAGTTTCTTTATCCATTCTTCTATTGAGGGACACGTAGGTTGTTTCCAAGTTCTGGCTATTATGAATAAGGCAGCTATGAACATGGTTGAGCATATGTCCCTGTTGTGTGGTAGTGCATCCTCTGGGTATATTCCAAGGAGTGGAATAGCTGGGTCTTGAGGAAGCCCTATTCCCATTTTTCTGAGAAAGCACCAGATAGCTTTCCAAAGTGGTTGTACTAGTTTGCATTCCCACCAGCAATGCAGGAGTGTTCCTCTTTCTCCACACCCTCGCCAGCATGAGGCGTCAGTTGAGTTATTGATCTTAGCCATTCTGATGGGTGTAAGATGGAATCTCAGTGTCGTTTTGATTTGCATTTCTCTGATGACTAAGGAGGTCGAGCATTTCTTTAAGTGTTTCTCAGCCATTTGATATTCCTCTGTTGAGAATTCTCTGTTTAGCTCTGCGCCCCATTTCTCAATTGGGTTATTTGGTTTGGTGGTGTTTAATTTCTTAAGTTCAAAGAAGACTTCTTAACCCTTTATTTAATCACTCCCAGGGCATGTGATACTACAGATGCTCTGAATACAGGCCTAGGTACCCGAGTACCTGTTTTGTACATAAAAGAGTGTAATCCTGCTTGACCCCTAAAATCCCCACATTCGCCATCAGAGATGATATCCAACACGGAAGGGAGACATGGTCAGGAGGATGTACCCTAGCCTAGTGGGGACACTTGCATAACTGATATGCTTACATGAATGACTGATGCCCATTGAAATGACCTCTGCTGCCATGAGGCAATGTGACTTCCCGTAAGAAACCAGAAAATGAGCTCATACAAGAAACCAAAACTTGCCACCTTCAATGCACCCAGAGACCGTGTTAGACCCAAGAGCTAGCTAAAACAGTGGGGTGGCTCAAGCTTCAAGCCTGCTTTATGGGGAGTAAAAGCGAATAAACAAGAGGGTAAAATAGCAGAAATAAGACAAAAAACAAGAAAGTGTACACATCTGGGAAGGAAGCCCTCAATAAGAGACCTGTGTGGACCTGTAGCACCTATAGGGAGGCTCCCAGACACCAGAAACTCTTGGCAACACCGGGCACAGGTACTAGAAGAAAGGGATGGTAGTCAACTGATTCCACTTGGGGTCCACTCATATACTCACTCAGCAAACGTTGCTGGGCATCTATGCTTTCCTAGCCCTGGGGATGCAATAGAAATGAATAAAGGCTACAACGGGAAGAATGCTCAGGGCAGACAAAACAGGTTGGAGTTCTCAGTGGCCTTGCAATAGTTGGTAAGTTCTCCGTATTCCTGGTCCTTATCTATGACATAAGCATAATCATAGCAGACATCCCAAGGGGTTGCAGAGAGGACTAAGGAAGGTAAGAGCAGAACTCTGACACACAACAATGCCAAGCACTCCATGTACTGTTTCTCTCCTACCCAACTAGATACACTTCCCCCCCCACCCTCCCCAAGTATTCCCATGAACACAGATAACAGTTAAAAACCCACTGACGTGGTGCATCATGGGAAAAGTGTATCTTGTCTCCACATTTGGAAACTGAGCTCCCCTGGAGGACCCCCGCTTCCCCGTGGCACTTCCCTGACATGAGTCTTGGCCGTTCACTCTGATGGTTGGAACCATCCTCCGTGAGTCTGTCGCTCTGCAATCTGCATATAACAAGATAAGCCTACTCCTCCAGCTCGCTTGGCAGACGCCATGAAGAACTAATGCCTACAACTGTCAGCGTTTAGTGTGAGATTTAATAAACGTGGTGCTCTTCCAAGTCCGGTTTCACAAAGCCAAGTGGAGGCTTCAATCCCCTGGCACTAATGCTGGAACACGCATGCCCACCGTCACGTGGGGATCCAGGGACAGAGTGCTATGTGTCAGCCACATTCAGAGAAGGGCTTTCCGAGACCAAAGCCATAGATATTTCAAGGACCAGATGAGGAGGAGGACAATCAACATTCCGGGGATGACATCATCAACTCCCAGACTCAGGGCGTTATTTATTTATTACGTGATAATAGCCCAAATGTATACACTACTCCAAAATCTGCCATGCAAATTCAAACATCTTTGTAATCCCTGTTTACAAAGCACACAGAGAAATTAAAACAGGCTTAATCGAGCAGCGTTGGTGCATATTAATGAACTGAAATTCTAAATCTGGATTTTTGGAAATAAAAAGGGTAAAAGAGGATTCATTTCAGACTAATTTGCTTTTGAATATGACACTTTGCATGTCAAATAGTATAAGAGATGTGGTGTTGGGGGCCCAGATAAGCATGTAAAGCACTTTCCTATAAACTGGGGGGCATACAATATTTTAAAGGGAAAGGACCTCTTTCTAGATTGGAATATTGGACTTTTGTGGTACACATGCTTCACTGAGTCCTTGACAATCCCCACTGTGACCACAGAATCCTCTTCCATAACATGGATGCCTTCCATCTGGCTGGCTCTGCCCTGACGCTGGCACCAAGGGACCTGGCACCCTAGAGGACATGTTTGTCAATTTGTCCACTAAAGCCCAGGGTACTTGCTTCTTAGCAGACAGAGGAACAGAAAGACTGAACATCAGACAGACCCAAGGTCACATCCCAGCTCTGTCTCAGTGAGTGTAAAGTGTTGACCTCTCTGTGCCTCGCTTTGCACAGCTGGAGACATAGTTGACAGAACAGGGGTATCCAGATGTATTATGTCCCTTCTTTCTGTTGGTCCTTGGAGAGACAATAAAATAAAGAGGGTCCTGCAGCGCTTTACACCCAGTTTCCTGTGGCCCACATCTATAGTAAGAAAAAGGCCCAAATCAAAAGGATCTCAATGGGAACACTTGGGATACGGATGGATGAGCTCAGTGAGCACTCTAGCTGGCCTGTACGGCACAAACTATGGGCTGGCCAACCTCCAGCTTGAAGAAGAATTGAGTGTGAACTGTAGAATCAGAGTTCCTAGGCTGGACTCCAGGCTGGGCCAAACATAAGTGCCTCTGGGCAAGTGGTATCCCTTCCAAGTGCTAGGTTTTCTGACTGATAAATGGGACAACTACTGCACTAGCCCTCCCTAGGTATGCAACTCATGTGCTATACCTGCTAGCAAATTCCTGTGGAGACATAAGATTAGGGGAATACACCTGAAGCAAAGTCAGAAAGGTTCACAGAATACACACACACACGCACGCACGCACGCACGCGCACACACACACACACACACACACACACACACACACACACACACACATGAAAAGAAGTGAGGAATCATCTGACACAAGCACTGTGACATGTTCCCTCTCCCAGAATCTAGCCAAATGGTTCTAGTTAACCTCAAGCTAAAAAGCATCCTATTCCAGATTAAGGGATGGACTAACTGAGACTAAAGACACGTTACAGAGAGCCCCTTAAGAGACATTGGAAAAATAATTTTGCAGTTAAGAGTACTTGCTGTTGTTACAAAGAACTTAAGATCATTTTCCAGCCTCCCTGTCTCACACTGCCAGTAACTTTAGCTCCAGGGAGTTAGACACCCTCTACTGGCCTCCTTTAGCACCTGCACTCACATGCATAGACAGCAACACAGGTATACATAAATAAAACTATAGTTAAATCTCTAAAGAGTAAAGACGGAAAAATTAATCCTTGTAGAAACTCACTGCTTTGTAAGCTAATTAAAACTACAATTTTAAAAAGGAGGTTTGAAAGTGAATGAAACTGCTTCTCCCAGAAGATGCAAGTTATTAACTGAAGATGCTCAGTGCCGGGCATTGATACTTTTGTATGAGTCGTGTGTCAGGAAGGCACCAAAGGCACTCAAAGCCAACACATTTCTCAGCATGACTAAATGGCATGACTCTATTGCTAAAGACACAACATACTTTGGTTGTCAGATATAGATTAATCTGGAAATATCCTGAAAACTTTTTTCTTTCTGTCTAGCTTTCATAGTTAGAAGGTGCTGTGCAGACTTCTGGGGATAATAAGCCATCAACAGTCTTGCCCAGCACTGAACACTGAAAGCTGCAACACTGAATTGTCAGGCAATGTGTATTCACTGGTGTAATAGGAGCATGAAAGTTATGTGACAACTAATTACTGTGTGGCTCTAAGACCTACACCACAGATGGGAATCCATGCCTGGTACTGTAAGCCCAATCAAAAGTCCAGGGAATGGGAGGTAACAGGCCGTAGGTAACCACTGTTGTTTTGCTAAATGGACATGTTGTCAAACCACCTTATGAATATTTATGACTCCACCTTATGAATATTTATGAATACACACCCATAGACTAGTGCTGCTCTCCACCTTGACCAGAGAAGCTTCTTTTTGCATAGGATAGTAGTTAGTGCGGAAACTCAGAACTGGTCAAAGTGTGGAGAGTAAGTGACAATCAGGTGTTTAGCCTTAAATGGGTCCTTTCTACCAACCCTCCTCAGCTCAGGGAATACTGAGGAAGCGAGGGTAGAAAGAATCTAAGAGCTGTGGAACATTGTCTTCTGGGCATGGTGTGACATAGCCCTGATCCCTTTCCATGAATTCTCCTTCCTGTCTCTTCCACTCGCTCTCCTCATGGTTATTCCTCTCCACTCCTCTCTCCTGTCCTCTGTTTCTATCCACTCATCTCCCTCTCCCCATTTCCATGTTGCTCTACTTCCCATATTTCCCCCACTCCTGCCTTTTCTCTTTGTAACCCATCCGCATGTGTCTATGATCTCTCCCTGTGGCTCTGACTCCCACTTGTACTTGTAGCTCTCCTGGCAAGGCAAGCATTGCCAAGTTCACAAAGGAGGGCAGATAAGCCTCCTCCAGGCTGGAAGCCACACCTCACAGAGAAGAACTGCAAACACAGGTTGAGCCCCAAGTCCATGCCGTCCGCCAGCACACTGCAAAACCAACCTTCAATAATGAAATCCTGTGTCCCATAGGCAGCTGGGTAATGCTGTAGGCACATGCTACTGATGGAAGACAGTGACACCAAAAGCTGAGCAGAACACAGTGGGGGTAACCCAGTAACACAACGAAGAAGACTGAGGTTAGAAAGGGCCCTGGTCCTCCAGGACAGGGCCAGACATTCCCCACTGCCTTTTTCAGGGCAGGGCTCAGAAAAGTGGAGCCAAATGATTTACCCAACATCCCTTATGTGCCATCACCATCATCCCCTATTTAATTTAGCCTATATTCCGCATCAGGGGCTGAGCATGGTGATATCTATTTTGCTAATGAAAGAACAGAAGGTTTGAATGATCTTCCCAAGAGCTTCTAGTCTGGTGCAACTGTGAAAACACTAAGAGACCAATGGGTCTAAAGAATCTGCCAGAGTTCTTTCCTTCTACCGTCTTCTCAATTTAAAGAGTAAAAAATAATTCCCACATACCCTGGGAAGTAAGAAATAAAGACAAGTCAGTGATTCCACCTTTATCCTTCTTCAGAAAAAAAGTGTTCACAATGGCTAAATCATTTGGAAACTATGAAGTAAGCCTGAAAGTTACACAACACATACAATCAGCTATAAACATGAATGAATATCCTTAAGATGTAAAGAGTGCCTACCAATCAACAATAACTAAAGCAAGCCAAGAGAAAATATAGACAACAGACTTGGAAAAAAATTAGATAAAAGTTCCTGTCCAAGACAAATTAGCAAAAACTTCGAGAACAAAACTCATAATTTTACATTAAAAAATTAAGACACAGTATTTCCAAGATAGAGGTTTGCAAAGCTAAAATATCCATTGTTTTCAAGAGCATAAAGGCTTTAAAACTAGAATGAAAGTATCTGAGACCTGCAGCCAAACATTAAACAGAGCTTGGGGAGTCCTATGGAAGAGTTAGGGGAACGATTGAGGGAGCCGGAGGGGTCAAGGACTTCACAAGAAGACCTGCAGAGCCAACTAACCTGGGCCCATGTGGGCTCAGAGAGACTGAATCAGCAACCAGAGAGCATGCCTGGACTGGTCCTAGGCCCCCTGCATATATGTAGCAGATGTGAAGCTTGGTCTTTTTGTAAATGCCCCAACAACAGGAGCAGGGGGCTATCTCTGACTCTGAGGCCTCCCTTTGGATCCCATTCCCCTAACTGGGCTGCCTTGTCTGGCCTCAGTGGGAGAGGATACGCCTAGTTCTGCAAAGGCTTAATGCACCAGGGATGGTTGGTACCTATGAGGAACCTCATCCTTCTCTGAAGAAAAGGAGACGGGAGAGGGGTGCCCAGGGTCGGGGTGCGGGAACTGGGAGAAGAGGAAGGGGGACTGCAATCAGGATGTAAAGTAAAGAAATAAAAAAAATTTTTTTAAGACAAATACCATAACATTACAAAAAAACAACAACCAAAACAAAACAAAAAACCAAAACCAAAAAAACCCCAAAAATCTAGCCAGCACATACAGGATCAGGATTCTTTCTTTTCTTATGCATCACCCCCTCTCATTGCCAACCCCCCTCCCTGCTTCCACCCACACACAAAGGGAAGATGCCCACCTCCGGGTCAGGGCAGGGAAAGATCACGAAGACGTGCATCTGTCAAGGCCTCCTCAGCAGCCACACAGCATCTCAAGCTTTGCATAGCATCTCCAAATCACAAGATCTGCCTTGCCACTCGGATTCTGTTCCTCCCGCCGTTTCTTCCATCTCGTGACTGACTGGAACAAGTCTTTCAAAGGGCATTTTTTTTTTCAAAGCCATGATGGTATAGTAGTCATGCTGTCTGGCCCTGACAGCTCCAAACAAGTTACAGGCCCAGAAATTACAAGGGGTAGCTGTCCATCAAGTGTCTCCATGGTCCACCGACTGCTCGTGAGATACAGTGAAGTCGTGCGCACAGGCCACCACCGGGCTGTCATGGTTGGAAGGGCTCTGGTTTTCATCGCCAGCATCTGCAGCATAGAGTCTGCATCAGAGTGAAGGGCAGCAGGTTCCAGAAACCAGGAGCAAGTGGCTGCGTGTGCTCCCCCTTAAATGGTCATGTTGCCTGAAACCTGCCTCCCAAGTCCCCTGGCCGGTTAGGATGGGATCATTTGTCTCTAAGCTGTAAGTCTACGGTGCTGCTTACTAGTTCTCAAAGTACTGAAATTGTAGAGTACTTAAAAATCTACTAACAACACATTTGACCATTTGATTTAGGGTGGTCCATGGAGTAAGATTATGTACCCCACATTGAAGAGGTAGAAGCTCTGGGCCCAGGGGTTCTGACAGCTTTCCTCACGGGAAGAGTTTCACCTAACACTCCAAGCTTAGCAGTGGCTATGTGACTTGCTTTAGACCACTGAATGGACCACTGTGATTTCCGGGAGAGTGCTCTGAAGGCCAGCTGTTACATGCCACAGAGTGTCCACCTCCCGTGTCAAGATCTGCGCACCACACAGAATAAAGCCACAGCCAACCTGCGGCTCATAGGATGAATGCATGAAACATGACATTCTGTGACAACTTCTTGAGACTTAAGAATGGTTTTATTGAAGATCACTTATCAGTGATGCATAACCTATCATGCCCTACTAAAACACTTTACCCCTTGCCTTGCCTTTTCTTTCCCTAACATTTATCATGAACCTACTGCTTAGAACTGAGAATCTTTTGAGAGCTGACTTACAACGTGACAGTCACCAAGATGAGTGGAGGGTGCAAATCTGAGAAGCACATATTAAAAATACAGAGGCGTGTCACAGGTACTCTTTGACACCCTGTGGTAAGTTCTGCTCTGAGAGGGACCAGGACCTTGGGGGAAGACAAGCTCTCTACTTCTGCTACCCAGAGGACAAACTGACTCGACAGAGTGGCTTATCATTTACAAAAGTCCATAAATAAATAAGGTTAACTTGAGAGCTGAATTGGAGAGGAATACCAGGATTGGAGAATGGATCATTCAGCGTAACATTCATTTGCAATCTCAACACTCAGAGACTAAGACAAGAGGCCAGCCTAGGGTGCACAGCAAAACTATCGCACGTGTGCAAGCGCGCACGCGCGCGCGCACACACACACGCACGCACGCACGCACGCGCGCACACACATGCACACACACGCATGCACATACACATACATACATGAACATACATGCTCAAGTATAATCAATGGCACAAGCATACCCCTGTTCAGCAGTGATACAGCTTAGAATAGAGAGAGTGATAAAAATTATTCCAGAGCGTTCCACAGGGGTCAGTTGGAAAGAGCATGGAAAGTCAGAGCTAAGAGACTTCGTAATTATGAAGAAGAAAAGTGGCTTCTGTGTGGAGAAGTGACGTTCCCACCTTGCCAGGGAAGTGGTTAGAACAGATGTGATTCAAACAATGGCTTCACACCAATGTGACTGCATTTGGAGAAAGGCAAGGGGCACATACTACACGCAACACCGGCCTCCCTGGGAAATGCCTCTGTGGAGGAGAAATTTGCAAGTAAGGCAGTTAACTGGGGAGTGTTCTGGGAAGTATCACCCACAAAGAGGAAAGGAATCAGAGTCAAGGAGAGGAAGGATTCCAGCCACGACACACTCATGGTGGCATTCACACTCATTGCTCAGGAAGCTCTACACCAAGGATGTCCCCTCAAGACTGTACTGAACTGAGGAGAGGACATCAGGCCCTGCCCCGCCGTATATCACCCAGGCATTGATATGGGTGCACCCTAGAAAAAGAGCAAAATCATAGGCAAAGAGGAGTCGGTACTGGGACAAGACTCAACTGACTCGGGGGCAGCAAACATCTCACGAGCAGAGAAGGAGTGCCGGGTCCTGAGTGGGCATGTGAATCTAAGAAAGAAGTGACAGTATCCACTTAACACATACTTGCACAGGGGACAACAGCACACAGCACTTGATGAATACTTAACTGTAATTCAGTGTGCTAAATAACTTACCGTCATTTGATCCTCATTGCTACAGTGCAAGTTTCAATGTCCTCAAAAAGTAAAGAAATAAAGAAAGCCTGTATGTTAGGGCCAGTAACCAGTGTGATCATAGGCGCGAGGCACGAGAGCTCTGCTCCCCAAAAAGACTCAAGTGCCCTCCCTCACCCTCTTGCCACCAATGGAGGGGAAGGGGGGAGGGGAACACAGCAAGGCAGTGCCGCCTTTGAAGCAGAGAGCAGCCCTTGCCAGACACAGAATGTGTGGGAAACTTCAATCTGGAGTTCTGAGCTCCCAGAGCAATGAACAGTAAGTGTCCATTGTTTATAAATTCTCAGTCTGAGGTATTAAGGTTACATCAGCCCAAATAGTAACTAATCCTTGGGAATAGATTCTCCTGTTGTAGATAGGAAAATGGATGCTCGATTATCTGCCCACGTGAGCAGAGGATCAGAACGACATTGACTTCTTCCGTGTCTGGAATGGGCTGAGTGTGAACTGTCCCTCGCACGCTCCTGTGCTTGAACACTTGGTCGCTAAGTGGTGGTGTTACGGGGCTTGCAGAAGGTGGAGCCTGGCTCACAGAAGTGGGGGTGAACCTTGGAAGATACCGGCCAGCCCTGATTCTACCCTCATTCTCTGTGCTTTCCACAGAGGCCACTGTGTGTGACCAGCCACCTTATACACGGCACGGACAAAGCTCCTCTTGCTCTGCTGCCTCCCCTCAATAGGCTGGAATAGTCTGAAGCGGTGGGACAATAAATCTTTCTTTCTAAAGTTCCTTCTTTCAGACATTTTGTCAGAACCGTGAGAAGAATAACGACTAGCCTCCCCTTCACACGTTACTACGTGTCTTCAAATGGCCTGAAGATCCAGGACTGGGACCCCAGTAGAGGGTGGTCCAACCTAAGGACCCTATTTTCTCTATGGAGGAAAAGAGCCCCCAGTGGCTATTCATGGGTTCCCAGAAAACTATGCCTCAGCTTCTGAATGCCTGCTCAAGCTGCCTGCCATAGCCTCTGATGAGGCAAACCAACACCAGCCTCTAGCCACGGGTAGGGTTATCTTGGGTGGAAGCTTGGTGAAGACCTGACAGAAGTGACTTGAGAGCTGTGGCACGATGACCCGCCATGACGCCCAGGCACCCGGTGCGAGCGCTGGCTACCTGCCAAGCCCTCTCAGACGCTTCGCTCCCAATGCCATTCCCATCTTCACTTGGGGAAGGTTCGACGGCACTAGAATTCCTTTCTTTCTCTCGGAATCCCTTCAGCGCAGAGTGAAATCGAACTAAAAAAGTCAGCCCCTCCATTGCACTGGCCACATTTCAAATGCTCAGTGATCATATGAGCTCAGTGGCTACAGTGACTGCCTGTTGTGCAGATAAGATACGGACGCTCTCAAGCATGGTAGCCAGTTCTACTGGACGGGGTGCGAAGGGCTGCTTTGGGATCCTGGGGAGGGGATCAAGGCTTCAACGATGCGCACTTTCTCTGTGCCCTTCACCCATTGTCCCAAATCTTTTTATTGGAAAAAAAAAAGTAGCAAATGAACCCAATTAATCCAAGAGGAGTAAATATGTATAATTAATCCAGAAGGGAGCAAGGAAACCATTTTTTGTATGTGTTTATGTTCACTTCATACACGGAGGAAAGCTAATGACTCTCACTCCAGAAAAGTCCACAGGGGAACTGGAGTCTCTTATCTCAGTCCCTGGTGGAGCAGGAGGGGGTCGGGCGCTCTCTGCATCGTGCCTGAGATCAAAGAGGATTTGTGCATGTCATTAAGGCAGCTCCTCCCAGCCTTCCCTCTATTTCCCCCTGGCCTACATCAGCACACAGCAGGATGATGATGCTGGTCTATATAGTAACCCTGCCTGACAAAGCAGGGCAGCAGCGGTGCTAAATGCCTAGCACCCTTCCCAGTCACTTTCTCCACACTAGAAAGACACTGTGTGGGGAATACAAAATTTCAGGGGAACTAGAAATTCTATTGAATGACTTCTTATCTATACACCATGCCGAGCCACGTGGGTTTAAACCTGACCGAACATGAATGCATCTCAAAGTGAGGAGGAAGTAACGACTGAGACCTCTCAAGGAGCACTGCTCTACTCTAATAGCGGTGACTGTCACATCCCTTGTCCTGTCTCCATATCTGCCCCCCTTCTCACTACTGCCCATTTCTCCTAGATCTCTCCCTGGGGACTTAAGAGGTCCCCTGTGAAAGTCAACTCTGAAGACAGTTACTAAGTCCTTTGAGTATTTGCTTTTTCCAGTGTCTCTGGGCATCTCCTGTTCTTCCTGAGGTGTGTTCTCTGATTACTTCCTGCTGGCTGCCCCCTCTCTCCATAGACTCAGTCACACACCAGCCAATCTCGTGCTGGGAGATGGACAACCACCCCTGAGCCCCAGACACGGGCAGATGGAGACATGTCTCTCACCACCAGTCATCTAAAAATGAAGGCACTGACGAGACCGTCCCTCAGAAGCTGCTGCAGGGAGCAACACAGGCTCCCATTTGCTGCCACATCAACATCTAGCTCCCTTGCGGGCTGCCTGGAATGAAGGCCAGGTTAGAAAGGAGCAACGCTAATTAGTTATAAATTGAAAGTTATTACCATAATAATGAAAAGATGAGTGGATGCAATATCCCCTTGTTTCACAGTAGTATTTACAAAGGAATGATTAATAAGGTAATTTTATCCCCAAACTTACAAGGAGTCCAACAGATGAAGCATACAGAAAAAAAGAAAATGGAGTTAGGCGCTAGCCCAAAAGGCAGGGGGAGGGGAATCAACTACTACAGAAAACCACAAAGCACAGAGTAAGCATCTGAGGCTCAGGCCGTAATCCCGCTGTTCCAGCCGTAAAGGTAGATGAAGAGGATCTGGACAAAGAATGACCTCTATCCTGCAGCCCACATCTTTGGCTGTGCCCAAAATTTTAAGAGAAACCTGTATTTCTAGCAAATTCTCGTGACAGTGAAATGCTCCCCCAGTAAACAGACAGACACATGACGGCAGCATTTCCGTGCAAGGGTAGACTTTCCGCATGCAGCTTGGGCCATCCAGAAGCTGTGGAAGTGGACAGGAAAGCAGCCCCCATCGGACACATCATTGAGAAGAAAGGGATGGCAAACTAGGGAAGGTGAGCCCAGCTCAGGACTGCCAAGACAGTACTTCCTAGGTTATGTCCCGCGAGAGGCCTGAGGTAGGCTGAGGAGCACAGAAAGGCCTGGTGTGGCTACCAAAGAAAATGGCAGCCCCTCCCTCATCCCTACTCCCCCCCCACCCCTACCGTACTCAAACGGCAAAGAGGTTTTCCAAAAGACGAGATTACATAAAGCGTAGATACCATATCTTCCCTAATTAGTAAAACATCTTGAGTTAAATGAAGATTTCAGAAACTGCCTCAGGGTTCAGAGACCCAAAGGAGACAGAACCCCTAAAGCTGAAATCCCAAAACTATGAATAAAGATATTAGATGCTGTAAATATTTAGTGGCATGTGGGAGACCAAGACGTACTGATGATCTGCTTCTCATGTTGGCCAAACCCAGGTTCCCCAGCTCAGGTCCACAGAGCCACAGCTCATCTGTACTTCTTTAGGGTCCTTCCTCCCCACCTGTCCTTTTGGCTCCCATTCTTTTACCTTGTCCTCCGTGTGTCTAACACCAACCCACTTCTCAAGGTTTCGTAGGTATAGAGCACTGTAGCCCAACAGTGCAGATCACTACAGTCAGTTCCCAGACAAACCTATGGAGCAGACAGGGTCAGCAAACCCATCTACGGCCTCAAGGCTACCCAGCAAAGGCACTCACTTTCCTAAGGGCATGTGGGATCTCCAAGCTAGGACAGAAGAGCAGGGTCTGTGTTACCTCTCTGCCTAGACCCTGACGTTCTACATCAGAAGTCAACAAACTGTTTCCATAGAGGGTAAGAGAATAAATATCATGGGATGTGTGGCATTGTGGCTTGATTGTTGCTTTTCTAGCCCAAGGTACAGAAACAAAGCAAAAACACAAGTGTGGCAGTGTTCAGTAAAACCTCATTAACACAATACAGTTGGCAATCTGGATACGCTGCAGGGCTGTGTTTGCCTACCAGGATGTCCTTTTCTGGCCTCTGTTCTAGAGCACAGTGTGTTTGTTCAATGCACCCTCGTCTTTGCTTCTCAATATTGTAGGCTCCAAGATCCTTGATAGAAATAAGAGAGGGAAGTGGTGTTCAAACACCAGATGATCAAAGATAACAGCTGAGGGTTGGTGCAACTTGAGGTGTGCCTGGCCGTTGAAGTCCAATGATCAAATGCAAGGCAGCTCAGATCAGTTTAACCTTGTACAAGGTTAATTACTCTCGCTGTCAAGTCTCTTTTCTACAGCGACTAAAGGATGCAGCCCAGTTGGGGACAAGTCCAGATAACTACCTATATTGAAATTCATTTTTGTGTCATCACCGCAATGCAAAGGATTAGTATCTATGCCCTCGTGTGGAAGATGAAGGTGAGAAAGGGTCTGTCCTGGTAGATGTGCAATAGGTCTACCTCTAAACTGGCAGTCTACAAAAGCAATGGCCATTGTCTGAGCACCAGAGACTGGCCCTGTCCAGTGAGAGGCCCAAAGCTAAGAAGACAGAAGAGTGGGGTTAGCAAGAATATTTCCTTATGGGAGGATTCCTTCAGGGTCAATAGAAAAAAAAGAAAACACCCTACATTTAATGTTCTAATCCGTATAATAAAATCGCCTGAGTCGGTCATGTTGATCACATGCTATTTTTATAAGGCTGTGCTCTAAGACCAGGGAGGAAGAATGACCTGACCCATAAGATAATTAAATACACGACTGAATATTGGTGAGATGACCAACTTCTCAAATTTCTCATTATACTCTATGAACTATGGGGTAAAAGCCAGAGAGGGAAGAGAAAAATATTTTTTGTTTCTTAGAATTTATAAGAAGTAAACAAAAATATAAATCATCCAAATTAAATCATATAGGTCACAGTCTATGATCACAATGTAATAAATTTGACACTACTTATGAAGGGTCAATGTTTTAAAAACCCAAGCACTCAAGAACTAGAAAACAATGCACTGAGCCAGTGCACTGAAGAGGAAATAAAATCTAATTATAGTGTAATTAGAAAAATGGAGAAAATAACTACCATTTCAAACTTTAGAGATGCAACCAAAGTGAAATTTAAAGATATAGATTTGAGTTTTTCTTAAGTCAAAAGAAAAGTAAAAGAACTTACTAATCAACTTGTAAGTGTAGAACACACATAAAGGACTTAAGAGACAGCTCAGAACCACGTATAACTCCAGCTCTGTGGGATCTGTTGCCCTCTTCTGGCCTCCATGGGCACCTGCACTCAGATGCACATAGCCACATGGAAACATACGCGCAAAGACTTAAAATAAACCTTAAAGATACATATTAGAAAATATATGAAAAAACAAGAAAATTAATAAATCCCGAGAAGCATTTAATGAACTAGAAAAATTAAATTAAAGGTAGAACAGATAATAATGATAGATGGTTCTTTAAAAATAAAAATCATAGAAATAACTAACCCTCCTGCCAAAAAAAATCAATTCATATAATTAGCAAATGGAAAGATGAAATGCCACACTCATCCATTCTTTCACTCAGCAAATGTTTGAGCAGCTATATGAACCACGGACTAGTAATGCAGCCACCAATTAGGGAATATCTTTCTTTTGAGTCACAAAAAAAAAAAAAAAAAAAGGAGAAAAAAATAAGTAACTCTATCTCTTATATATTACTCATATTTTATGAAAGACTGTAAGAAATAAACCATGCCTCAATGAAAAGCAGCTTTTGTTTGTATTTTGTATTTTGTTTTGTTTTGCTTTACAGAAAAATGTAAAGTCAATTATGTGGCACTTTGAACTACTCCCCAGGCAAGAAAGCAAGGGGGAAAGTGGATCCTGACATTTCAAGCTACTGGCAAAAAGTCAGGTACCAAATAGCAGAGAACAGAAGAGAGCAACAATATTTCTTCATTTGAAGAGTTTCAGAGCAAGATCAAATGCAAGCTCTTATCCAGATACTGAAAGCCCAAGGGTTCAGTCTCTGCTGTTTCCATAACTCACACAGTAAAAGTGACCTGTCCTATCAGTGCCTCCCTCCTCCCCATTCAGCCCTCACCTCCTGCTTGGCACATCTACTGCTGAGGGGGCTGGGCATAAATGTTCCTGCTCCCTTGTCCAGAGGGCACAGCTCCGAAGAGTTTGTGCAGCTAAGCCAGAGCCATTCCGTGCACTTGTACCTTTCTGGACCTCTTCTAGCATTGGTCCACTTCTCCCGGGCACACTTCTGAATCAGTCAGCATCACGTGACCGCATGTCTTAAGGGCCTCTGTGATGGAGCCCATCGCTAAAAACTAGAAACCCGAAAGCCTGGCCTAAGTGTCTGCGGCCACGCCCACTTTGAGCCTGTTCACGGCATCTATTTCCTGATTTCATTTTGCATTTGTGTGTCTGGCTGCACAGATAGTAGCATATTTAGTGCATGGGGGTGTTCCCAGACTTCAGTGGGGTTATTACATAACACACACAATGCATTCTTCACAGCATCTTCCTAAGATTCAAATAGAGGCTGGATCATAAACATGGTTCAGATAAAGGATTGAGGGTCTGTGCCTAATGCTGGCAAACCAAATCCACTACTATATTAAAGGAATAAAAAGCCAATTTAAGTTAATTACAATGAAGGCTTAATATTTGAATGTTTACTTACATATCTGTAAAAATATGTGAGTAGGAGAAAACTACATGATGACCTCAACATTTATTTCTGTTATAAAAAATAAATAACAATAAAAGTAATTGGAACACCAGTTCACTACATGGTATATATTGTGTAGTCTGGAAAAATAGCTATTATAATTAATGTAACTCCAGAAGCACTGTAATTGAATCAGAAAAATTATCTGCTATTATCGCTATTACTTAACCTCATTCTGGAATTTCTAAAAGAAGCGAAACAATAAAAACAAAAGAGGTGTAACATTTTAAAAGGAAACGGCAAGTTGTCATTTGCAGAGAATGTTATCATTTACTTTAATATCCAAGAACATGACTGATAAAAGAATTTTAGTGCTGGATCCAGATATAAAACAGATGCTAAAAATGTGTCTTGGGACTGTTCCGCCAACCTAGGACAACGCACGCAGTGAACCTACACTCTCCGTTCAGTTATAGCTAATGGTCAGCTCACTCGCCATGGTTGTGGCAGGAGCAGGGACTGCCTCTGACATGAACCCTGGTGCTCCCGGTTTTATCACTTCCCCTTGGCAGGGAGGCCCTGCGGGCACACAGAGGAAGGGGATGCAGGCTATCTGGATGAGACCTGATAGGCTGTGGTCATGGTGGGGGAGGAGACACCCCACGTCAGAGGTTTAGGGGAGAGGGATAGAAGAAGGAGGGAGGGCGGGAGTGAGAAAGTACACACGAAGACACAATTGGGATGTAATATGAACAAATGATCATAAAGAAAGAAGAAAAATGTGCTTGCGTTATGTGAGTTTTTTCCGTGTGCGCACACACACCGCAGGCATGCACATGATTGTGTGTTTATGAGTTTAATGTGTATGAGTGCATTTGAATCTAGTGGCCAATATCAGCTCATTCTCAATAACTTGCCTTCCATGTTTCTTCAGGCAGGATCCCTCACTGAATCTGGAGCTCACCCATTTGGCTAGAGTGGCCAGCTGGCAAAGCCCCAGGGAGCCCTCTGTCTCCAGCTCCCCAGTGCCGGGCATTAGAGGTACACCCTACCTACTACTGTGTCACACTTTTAACTCACCTTCATGTGTGCACAGCAAGCCATTTACCCATGGAATTGTCTCCCTGGCCCTTTAAGAACAGAGTTTCATTATCAGCAATAGCTGACTAGAAATCATAATAGAAACTGTCAATCCACATAACAAAAGACATGAAAATGAATAAGAAATAAACATGAAATATGCAAGATCTAAGAGAAGACACCCAAACTTGGCTGAGTCATAATACAAGATATGTGAGCAAAAAGGCAAAACACACCTTGCGATAGGATAAGGATTATCACAAAATGGGTGAGGTGCTTGTTTAGCAAGGCCTGGAGCCCTGGGTTCAAAGCCCAGCACTGCATAAACCATCTGTGGCAGCCCTTGGGGACACCACGTGATCAGAAGTTCAAGGTCATCACCAGTTAAGTAGTAAGTTCAAAGCCAGGCTGGACTACATGAAACACTGTCTCAAAACAAAACAAAGCATATTTAGTGTTTAGATGACTCAACATTGTAAAAATGCCAGTGGCCTCTAAAGTAACCTACAAGTCCGAGGGAGAGCTAATCAAAGCCCAGACAGGATTCTGAAGGAGGACACCACTTGCCTGAACTATGCTAAGTATTTTTCGGGAAGAATACATGTGCAAATATTATCAGTAAACTTAACATTTTATAGCAGTAGAGGAAAAATCCTTTCTGGTGTGAAAGTCTGTAATAGCTCCAGCAGTAAGCTAAGAGAGTTGTCACAGGATAAACAGAGACTCCTAAATTCAGGTGACTGTATTATTGGAAGTAGAAAAAGCAGAGGCCAAGGAGGTGGCCCAGTTGCTAAGGGCATGCCATGAACATGCAAGGACCCAAGTTCAGTTCAGCAGCCACACAAAGGCTCAGTAAGGTGATGCATGTCTGTAGCTCCAGCACTGGGGAGGCAAGAGAGGCAGGTGCAGCCCTGGAGCATCTTGGGAAGACAGTGCAGCCATATCAGTGCATTCCAGATTCAATAAGGGAACCTGTCTCAAAAAATAAGACAGGGAATAACTGAGGAAGACACCTGATCTCGTCAATCTTTGGACTACAAATAAGCATGCCCCCTCATACACACACACAGGCACACACAAATACCAAACATACACACACACACACACACACACACACACACACACACACACAATCACTCACACAATGATGTTCTTAAATGTTATGATTAGTTTCAGAATTGAGACTTTTATTAAGAGGACAGCAGAGCAGAAATGATGCTGCTCCTACCCACTTTCATTTCATTTTACCTACATCCTACATCTCCTGTGTGGACCATGAAGAACTCTACCCTGTGTCCTCAAAGGCAGCATCTGCTAAAATACTGGGAAGGGTTCTGACAGCCGGGAGGGATGGCAGGCACAGGCCACTAATCTCTGGGCCACTGGGTCACTGAACAGACCTACTTCTTCCAGGAGCATTTACAGTGAGAGAGTAAATCCAGCTGTCCACGGTGATCTGGGCCAAGCTAGCATCCACTGTCAGGCCAGACTCTCTAAAACAAAGCTTGGCAAACTGTAGCCCACAGCCCCAGTCTGGCCCACTGGATGTTTTAGTACATAAAGTTTTATTGAACATTAACTAAACTCACGTGTTTATGTAGTATCAATGGCTGCTTTGGTGCTATAGCGACAAAGCTAAATACATGTGACAAAAACTTAATATCCCTCAAACCCTAAAATGTTTACTACCTGGCCCTGTGCAGGAAAAAAAAAATGGCTGCTTAGTCTAAACGTTTGTCACTTAACAGAGCGAGAGAGAGATTTGTGCAGTCAAGCATCCTGAATCAAATTCTAGGTTGTCACATGCCAGTGTCTCTCCTGCATCAGGTCCCTTCAACCTCCCGGGGCCTCGATCTCCCTACTTGTGCTAAAAATCTCCCACCAGACTGTGGTAAGGATTAACTGAAGTAGAACATGTTAAAGGCCTGGCACACAGTAGGTACTCATGAAAAGCTAGTCGCCTACCTCTTGTCAAGTACAGACATTCCTCAAGACCTTTGGTGCCACGGCTCTGGCACATAGAAGGCCCATTTCCTGTTCACCAGGAGCTGATTCCCTTTGCAAATTCAGGACTGTAGAAGCTCCACAAGGCTCACGGCTGTAGTTTAAAGGGTCCCGTCTTCCTGTGATCTGTGGATAATTTACTAACCAGGCAGCATCCTTGGATACCATACATCACCATCTCAAGCCAAACTTGTCCTGCCGAGAGCCAAAAGTCAGCTCTGCCCTAGAAATGAAAAACGGGCTCCCGGGAACAACAGATCCTAGGTGCAGGAGGGACAGAAGAACAGCCTGACTGCAGTAGCAGTCCAGTCCCACAAATCTCTGCCTTGGGAAGCATTCCCCCCCCCCCCTTGGTGACCTTAGAATCCTTCTCACGCAGAGGTTTGATAGGCTGCTGTTGCCGTTAAATCTGCCTGTGTTCTCAGTCAAGCCCAAGAAAGACCTCACAAGGAGAGCTGCCTTGGGCCAAGAGAGTGGGAAGGTCTTTTCTACCCCTACATGCACCTGCCTCTGATCTGCCCTCCCCCACCCACCCACCCCATATCTATCCACCCATATCTCCCTACGCCTCCTATATTCCCAATGTCACTTGTTTCCATATCCGAATCTGTTCCCTTCCTCTCTCGAGATTCTGCTTCTAGCCAGTCAGATCTCCATAAGGAGGATTCCTGTCCTTTATTCTCCTCCTATCCTGTCTTTCCTCCAACCATACAACCGTCTATACGAGGTCATGAATTTCAGTGCTGACTGTGCCTGTGCCCAGGTCTACTAGGCAATGGCTCTTATAGCCGCCCACACCCCCACCCCCACCCCACCCGCCAGTGACCACTGGAACAGTGGATGGAATAAAGATAGCCATAAAATTCTGGTTGAGAAAAACCCAGTGGTCCACAGTCATAATGATAAGTGACCTCTTTTAAGAGCCAACTCTGCTACCAGTCATCAATTGCCAACTGCAATCTGCCCAATCCTAGCAGGAGGCTGAGGCTGATGGGATGAACTGGGCCAATATGATGGACTGCTTAATTTTAGTACCAAGGGCAGAAAAAGCTGAAGGGCTCTGTGTCCAGAGAAACACATGATGGAGATGAGGAATGGGGAGGGGAGAAGAAAGAGAAAAAAAAATAGTGCTGGGGTTTCAATGTGCACTGTTTGCCACGGGCTCACTATCTGGGTACTTTGGTCCCCAGCTCATGGTACTATTTGGGGAGCTGTAAGCCGTTTAAGAAGGTAGGGCCAAACTGAAAGCAGCGAGTCACAGAGGGACAAAAGCTTCCAAAGTTACAAGCCATTCCCCTATCTGAGCCCAGCAGCCTGCTTCCTGCTCCCCTGGGATGGGAGAGGCCCCAGCTACAGGCTCCACCTCCATAAACTCCACCCCACCCCGTCCACTATGATGCACTGCATCCCAGCATACCATGAGCCAAAATAAATCCTTCCTTTCTTGCTTCTGTCAGACATTTTGTCTCAGCTGTGAAACAAAGCACCAATAACCGACAGCAAGTGCAAACTAAGGTTTAGCTGATAGGCAATGTACGTAACTGATCATTAGCCGTCGGATAAGTCATTTGTTCAAACTATCCTACTCAGTCTTAACAAATAACCATTGGGGGGGAGGGGGCTGGTTACAGTGTTGACTCTATTTTTCAAGTGTAGTAATCAAAATTGATAAGACTTCAAATCAAAGTGTAGTTGTGGCCTGACTACGCCACGCCAAGCTTCGGTGCCTAACAATCTCATGCTCCCAGCAACTACAGCTCTTCACGTGGAATCACAGTTTGAATCTCTACTCTCCCTGACAGGCCTGTGTCCTTGGGAGGGAGGCAGCTCGGGGACAGTCTTGGTTATAAAGAATTGGGGGGTCCGTCTGGGTTATACAGTGAGATCAAAGTAGGGAGTGAGGGGGCAGGGATGGAGAAAAACCACCCCTCAAACGAGAGCAAGAGATCAGTATGCTCCCTTAAGCAAGAAGAAGCCTCTAAAAACTACATTTCAGAACCAGAAATGACCACAGCATTACCCAGACTGCTCAATTACACGTAACTTTTTGTCGCTTAGTCCAACTTTTCTTCTATTTAAGTCCATGATCATATTAATACCCAAGATGGGCTTAGGATCACTGATCTACTTTATCATGTACTCTTCCCCAGTACACTACATTGACTGGATTTCCTTAACCGATTTCACCACTACTCGTCTCTTTGATTGACACTTTGGGATGGGGGAACCAATCCTTACCCAGATGGTACCTTAATCCGGAGCTTTTGTCCAAAAACTCAAGTAACAGTCTCATTAGAAACCCATTGTCCAGGGAGGCCACGTGAAGGCTTCAAAGTCAGGGTAGACCAGCAGATTGGAAGGGACACTGCCTGCCGTGAAGACTAGCTAGCCATAGCTACACTATTGAAAAAGAAAGATGGAGAAAACAGAGGGGCCTAAACAGTTGCTCGCTTATTTTAGTTTTAGTTGCCCCTCCCACTACAATCAACTTGCAATTCCTGTGACTCAAACCCTAGTTGCAGGCCTGGGTTCAAGTCTTTGCAGCTCTACGTCTTTATCTCCAGCTTCCGGGAACTGCTGCAAGGATTGAACACAGAAAATAAGTGTGCCTCTCCTAGCAACATCCTCACAATGTCTCTCAGGGGCAGAGAGCCTTTTTCTTCCCATTCACCATACCTCCCATCACTTCTGAGCCAGCCCAGCGGCCAATGTGGAGACTCAATAAAACGTTATTGAACAAATTTAAAAATTCATATAGAACTCATTTAACTTGTTAAAGTAAGGAAGTGAGCAATTGTGATGTAGAGGCCTTTGGCTTTTAAGTACTTGAAATCAAATTGTTATTCCAGTCTCCTCCCCTGCGCTCGATGCTAAGGTTATTTGGCATGTCTGGTGTGTGCCTACTTAAGAAGGGGCAACAGCCTCTAATTAAGCCTGAAAACATCACCTCGAGACAGGCAGGCAGGCAGGACTGTCTCTCCAGGAAAACATTTCTGGGGCAGGCTGGGGCCAAAGAGTTGTCAATCAACTGCATTCCATGTCTCCGAGCTCTTACACTCAGTGAATGTTGAGATCCAGGAAGGAGAATCCTTTAAAGATTGCTTCTTTTTAAAAATCAAGCAGCTCTGAAACAATGGGTCAGAAGACACAGTCTAGCCACCTGACTTAGACGCATCCCTTCCCTAATACGTTGTATTAGTCGGGCTCTTTGCCGCTCTGGCAGGTACCAGAGAAGAGTCAATGTGTATGTGGCTCATGGTTTCAGAGTGATTATTCTACGACTGACTTGCTCTGTTGCTACCAAGGAGAATGATGGGAGATTGAAGTTGTCCATCGCACCATGGCCTGGTAGTCTAATAAGGAAGTACACAGAGGAAGGAGCAAGAGTCCCAAAATATCCTCCAAAGTGACACACACACACACACACACACACACACACACACACACACAGAGTGATCTACTTCCTCTAGCCAGGACCCATCTCCTAAAGTTTCACTGTCATTCAAAATAGCACCACTAGCTCGAGACAGAGTCCTCAGCACAAACCCAAGCATCTAAGGGACACTTCACAGACTTGCCCATATTTCCTGGGAGCTATTTGGCACTGACCCAGCTGTAAAGGGCAGATGAGGTAGCTGAGCACTCACCTCAGTTATTTAGTGAGCAGTTTCTACATGCTGGACCCAAAGCATAGAATAAGAAAGGCATGGGCACCATTCTTGTGAACTTAGCTGAAAAACAAGGGCAAGAGTAAGAAAACAAATAACAATTACCAATAGCAATTATAGATGACAAAGACAGAAGGAAGAAAGGAGTTGGGAGGGGGGGAGGGGGGAGGAGAGTTCAGGTTTTATAAATAAGCAATGTGTTTTCTTAGAAAACTACTGGATTAGGGTGAAATCAGATTACAAAAAGGGAAACAGAGGGGTAGGCAGGGGCCAGGGCTGTGCACAGTAATGCTAATGAATTTAGATTGTGTTGATTTTCTTCCAGGTGCAAGAGAGAGCCACAAACAGCAGAGAGTGAAAGGGTGTTTGTCCTGTTATATGATTTGGGATAATTACTATAGTTGGCAAGAAAGACAAGAGGTGGTGAGAAGCAGACAGAGGCACTCAGAAGCCCACACTAGCGGTACCGCTATATCGGTCCCATCCAAAGCCCCAAAAGGCTACTGAGAAGTTCCATCCCTGACCTGAGCTGACATGGATCCTGCGCGGAGGTGGAGACTAGGGGCAGACACAACAACGTGCAACACTCCAGCCTTTCCCCTCAGCTCCCCAGGAATTCCTTTGGGCTAAGGAGCTAGTCATCCATATCTAGTATGGAGCACGGTTCCAATCTTGGCCCCAGACACATCCTGGGTTTCAATAAACACTTGTTAAACTCAAATGAACTCAGTCACAGTCCCGCAGGAAACCGAGGTTCTGCTACGGAGAAGGCTCACAGGGAGACAGAGATAACGGGCTCAAATCTCGTTAGCAGAGTCGGAGAACTGAGACATCTCCAAGCTCAAAACAATCATTTTTCCTTCTGCTTTCAATATTTTTGCATAGTGAGGAAGCATGCCCAGGGTGGCCAGGAATATTGGGTAATTATTCAATGCATCTTGGGGTATCTTTGCTTCTTTTCACTGAAGTTAAAGATCGTTTGTCCTGCGGTTGTTTTTCCACACAGCCATCCCCTTCTGTCTCCTCCATCTCTGTACCGCGGAATCTATGTCTCTCCTGATTCTCCCTCCACCTTCCTCTTCCACGCTGGATGCTTTTCATGTTTCATCTTTCCTGGGAGCCCACAGTGTCAAGCTTGAGCTCAGCAGTTCCCAACTTTTTTATTTGACATCCCAGTGTGTCTCCAGTCATCTCCAGGGGAGTGGTGAAATTCATTTTCATTTACTTTAATTTAAAAAAGAAATATAGGCCATTTAGTTCTTTTAAGAGGGGGAAATGGGGTGTCAGTCAACCAGCAGGGAGGTGAATCCTGACTTTAGCTATTAGCGTATTGGGCAAAGTGGCTTCTTTCCAAATGTTCCTGAGTCGCTTAAGCAACCAAAGTGTTTTCTAAGGTCTGAGAAACATTCACTTCTGAGGGCTAAGGAAAGAGACGTGAGAAAAATTAACGTTTCGTTAACTCCATTTCAGAGAAAAATGGGAGTTCAACAAAATGATTTCTATTACGCATCCATGGAGCTATCCTATTAATCAGGAATGCGGGTTTCTAGCATGTCCTAGAACCCACTATGAATGATGATGAAGATGGCAACAACAGGAAACATTTACGCATCCCTCTCTGGCAGCAGTGAACAACCCCATGTAGGAGAACGTGCTCAAAGAAGATGGCCGTTGGGCTGGAGAGATGGTTCAGAGGTTAAGAGCGCTGCCTGTTCTTCCAAAGGTCCTTAGTTCAATTCCCAGCAATCACATGATGGCTCACAACCATCTATAATGAAATCTGCTGCCCTCTTCTGGCCTGCAGGTGTTACATGCAGACAGAACACTGTATACTAAATAAATAAATCATTAAAGAAGAAGAAGAAGAAGAAGAAGAAGAACAACAACAACAACAACAACAACAAGATGGCCACACTCTCACGGGAGTGGACTGAGTAGACAGAGCAGAAAAAGAGAGAAAAGGAGTTCAAGAGAGAAGAAAGACCGTAGGGTACGGGTAGCATTATGAACGAACAGACCGTGCCTAGGAAGCAAATACACAGAAGCAGCAGGTGCTAGTGTCAGGTGGGCAGAGGGCTCCCTGGCTGAAGATGCTGGTGGCAGTTAATCCATTGTGGAGACCCAGTTAGCCGGCTAATAACAGGCCCCGTCAGGCAGAAAGGGGTGTGGACATCAGATGGAAGATGCAGAGTCTTAACACCGCCCTGAAGCAGCTGCGTGTACACTGTTTGAATTTGGGGATACTGAGACTCGATGCACAGAACCATCCAGAAAGCAGCTTGTTCAGTGTCAGAATATCATGGAAGGATAAAAAAGCTTGACCCCATGTAGTGTCCACCCAAGGAGACAGTAGCTTTCTGCAAGGTTCTCAGACAGGAAGGACCAGGGATGGGGTTTTCCATAGAGCAAGCTAAGGGTAATGGTCTCTGTTTTCCCAAAGTTTCTTGGGATTTTATTTTAATGATGATGATAATGAATTTTAATGTGTTTTCTACCTGACCCACAACTGAGAGGCACACAGGGTTGACAAAGCGACTAAGTTTGTGAACCCACGGTGAGAAGAGAGGCTCTGGCCAATCACAGTCCTTCTTCAGGGGATCCTGCCTAAAACCCTCCTTCAACACAGCACATCCAACCTGTGCTCACCCTGGGACCCACTCGGCCTAACTCCTCCAGCATGGGAGTGTCGGACTAAGCTGTCAACACTGAACACTGGTGGCTGAACAAAACAATGCATGCAACAAGATAAGATTCCTATCAGAGGCAGCCACTTGACTCTCATACCAGAAACGTGGGAAGACAAAACCACTCACCTCTCAGTATCCACCAGGCCAGTGGGAGCAAGGCAGATGGCTAGGGAAAGTTTAACATGAAATTCCTAAGACACAGAACATCCTGTCGGTCTTCTGTTGGAAAAAATTAATATTCAACACAGGAAGAGGAATCCGTATCTTATATCTAATGCATGGTCTGTAGGATTTGTGAAAACACAATTGAAAATTAGCACATGGCTAGACAGAAACACCTTGAAAGTGCAAAACACAAGCCATCCGCTCAATTTAGACACCTGAAAAAAATATCTTTCCAATGTACTCCCCAGGGTGCTGGGAGTTGAGACTGGGACTGTAAACCATAACATAACGTTTGCAACCTTATGGTCATGAGGTATCCAAACACCAAGGATGCAGGTAAACCTGAGGTAGGTGCTTCTCAATTCCCACCAACACGACCAGGACCAGATACACTGACAAGGGCAGACAGGGCCTGAGCTCAATCCCCAAATGATGCCATTGTCGTCAGACTCTCAATTCTCGTACCCTTTGTATTTCTGTTCAAGTATCTCCTGGAGAAATTGCTCTGAAATGTAAGCTTTGGTCTCTTGGGTGCAACAGGGGTCCTCTTTGGTGTCTAAAGATGCTTTGGGTAGCAGCGTGTGGCCTGTTAACTCAACTAAGCAAAAGCTAGAAAGCCTGGTTCGTACTTACTGTGTGTAATCTTAGATCAGTGGAGGAAGATCCCTGAGCCAGTGGCTACAGATAAGAGTGACTGCTACTCCTCACTGGGTCATTGTTGAGCCATCAGCCTTAATCCAATGGCTAATTTCAGACAGCCCCCACCACCCAAATCTTTTATGGTTGCCACATTTACCGAGGAGAAAGTAAGGCTACTGTGTTACTAAGCTTTCCATTACTGTAAGGAATTTCCAAAGCAATCAATTTAAAAGAAGGAAGGCTGATCTGAGGTCCTAAGTTTTGGAGTTTGGCTCCAGGGTCCGTCTGGGCATGTCGTTGCAGGACCTATGATGAGATAGCATATCAAGGAAGGAACACATGGTGGTGGAAGCTATTCCTAGGAGAACCACACATCAGAGATAAGGAGGGAGGATTCGAGACATAGCATCAACGTCCCCTTCCAAGGCACATTTCCCATGTCCTATCTTCCTTTTTTTGGCCCCATTTCCTAAAGGTCCCACTACCTTGAGCTTGGGACTAGTCTTTCAATGCATGGGATTTGGGGAGACTCTTTTTTTTTTTTTTTTTTTTTTTTTTTTTGGTTTTTCGAAACAGGGTCTCTCTATGTAGCCTTGGCTGTCCTGGACTCGCTCTGTAAACCAGGCTGGCCTCGAACTCACAGCGATCCGCCTGCCTCTGCCTCCCGAGTGCTGGGATTAAAGGCGTGCGCCACCACGCTCGGCTTGGGGAGACTCTTAAGGTCTAGGTTACAGAAGCTGATCCGGTGGAAAAGATGACCCAATGAGGCCAAAACTTTTTATAGAGACTAAGCTCCCAAGTTATACATATAGGCAAACAAGGAGGAATACACACAGCTCCTATGGGACTGGTTTATTAAGTTCTGACCCTGTTGCAGGGAAAACTTAAGTAAGTAGATAGATAGAGAATAGATAGATAGATAGATAGATAGATAGATAGATAGATGACAGAAGAATTAGACAAATTGGATGGATGGATACATATATACATTCATGCATGCATACATACATACAGACATAAAGACATACACACAGTAGAGATACTTGATACACAAATAGAATAGATGGGTACATACATACATGGGATGGATGGATGGATAGTTAGATGCATGGATGGATGGATAAACAGATAGATACATAAGATGATATGTAGATGAATAGATAGATAGATAGATAGATAGATAGATAGATGTATGGATGGACAGACAGACAGACAAAGAGATAGATAGATGATAGATCAGATAAGTAGGTAGAAAGATAGATGATAGACAAATGATTTCTATCCCATTAATACCATCTTTTGCCAGTCAGAACTATATGCCTGCAAGGGTGTTAAAAAAAACTGTCAAAAATGTTTCTATTTTAAAATTTATCAAACTTTTCCTTTCTTTTGTCATAACAACAATGTATTTAATCTTTTCTTTTTTTTTAATAGTTATTCCTATAATTTATTCACATTACATCCCGATTGTTACTCCCTTGTTCATATCTTCTCATGCCCACCCACTCTCCCTCTTCCACCCTATTCCTCTCCCCTAGACCTCTGACAAAAGGGGGCCTTCTCCCCCACCATCTGACCACAGCCTATCAGGTCTCATTGGGATAGCCTTCCCCTCCCTCTGCGTGCTCGCAAAGCCACCACGCTAAGGGGAAACGATCAAATCGGGGGGCACCAGAGTTCATGTCAGAGGCAGCCCCCACTCACTCCCCCAACACCACGTGGAGAATGAGCTGTCCATCAGCTACATCTGAAGAAGGAAGCAAGGTTCTCTGCATGCATTGCCCTTGGTTGGTGCATCAGTTTGTGCAGCCACCCCACCCCACCCCTACCCACCACCACCACCCCACCCCACCCCACCCCTGGTCCTGATCTGCTGACCTTGATGTTATTCTTGTGGTGTTCCTGACCCCTCCTGGTCCTTCCACACCCCCAACTCTCTCATACGACTCTCAGTGCTCTTCCCAGAGTACAGCTGTGAGTCCCAGTATCTATCCCAATCCCCACCTAGGTAGAGTCTCTCAGAGGGCATCTATGTTGAGCTAATATCTAATATCCACTTATAAGTGAGTATATACCATGAATGTCTTTCTGAGTCTGGGTTTCCTCACTCAGGATGATCTTTCCTAGTTTCATGCGCTTGCCGGTAAACTTCATGATTTCCTTGTTTTTGATAGCTGAGTAGTATTCCATTGTGTAAATATACCACAATTTCTTTATCCATTCTTCAGTTGGGGGACCATCTAGGTTATTTCCAGATTTTGGCTAATAATAATAAAGGTGCTATAAACATAGTTAAGCAAATGGCCTTGTTGTATAGTGGAGTATCTTTCAAGTATCTCAAGCTGTACTAGAGAGAAACAGTAATAAAAATGGCATGGTACTGGCATAGAAATAGACTGGTTGATCACAGAAATCGAATCAAAGACCCAGAATTAAACCCACACACTTACGGACACTTGATTTTTGACAAAGAAGCCAAAACCATACCATGGAAAAAAGGTAGCATCTTCAACAAATGCTGCTGGTCTAACTGGATGTCTACAGGTAGAACAATGCAAATAGACCCATATTTATCATCCTGCACAAAACTCAAGCCCAAGTGGATTAAAGACGCCAACATAAAACCAGACACACTAAATCTGTTAGACGAAAAAGTGGCAAAGAGCCTTGAACTCATTGGCATAGGAAACAACTTCCTGAACAGAACACCAACAGCTCAGACCCTAAGAGCAAGAATTAATAAATGGGACCTCATGAAACTGAAAAGCTCCTGTAAGGCAAAGGACACTGTCAACAGAACAAAAATGATAGACTGGGAAATGATCTCCACCAACGCTACATCTGATAGAGAGCTAATATCCAAAATATATAAAGAATTCAAGAAACTAAATACCAGCCAGACAAATAATTCAGTTAAAAAGGGAGTACAGAGCTAAACAGAGAATTCTCGTCAGAATGAATATCAAATGGCCAAAAGGGACTTAAAGAAATGTTCAGTGTCCTTAGTCATCAGGGAAATACAAATCAAAACAACTCTGAGATTCCATCTTATACCTGTCAGAATGGCTAAGATCAAAAACTCAAGTGACAGCACATGCTGGAGGAAAGGGATGTGGAGAAAAGGGAACACTCCCTCATTGCTGGTGGGAATGCAAACTTGTACAACCACTTTGGAAATCAATCTGGTACTTTCTCAAAAAAAAAAAAAAACTAGGAATAGCTTTACCTCAAGACCCAGCTCCACCACTCCTGGGCAAACTTTTTCTTAAAGTTTAACATTTCAAGGTAATTTTGATTTTATGTTTTAGAAATCAATAGAAATGAATGAAAATTTCCAGGAACCACTGCTGATAGTTGGACTAATGTTCTGATGGAAACAAAATAATAAAAGTTGGTCTGAATTAAGTACAGGTAATATAAGAGTCTCAGGCCTTTACCATGTGATGCCCAGTGTACTTGGAACAGGCCACTCCCTGGCATCCAGCCTTCCTTCCATAGAAGAGGCCAAAGCCTTTGGCTTCATGATGGCAGGGAACACATACTCCTGACAAGGATAGTGACGCAAAATGTACCCTAGTGAGCATAAGAACATGACTAAATCTGAGATTCGGGACCCTGGCTATTCTGCAAAATGAAGCTTTATCATGTTCTGTACACAATAAAACAGTTCCCAGAGCTCTGAGGGCAGTTCACTGATTTACCAGAGATACAGGGAGCAGTTAATATGCCTCATGTACCTTTGCAAGGGTCTGGGAACTCAGCACAAAGATAAAACTGTCCTTGCTCTGAGCTCTCGTTACTGTTTTTTTTTCAATAAACAAGTATACAAAAAATACATAATATTGAGCTCTAACAGTGTATTTACATTTGTGTCTACAAGTTCACAAATGCCCTAAAAGAGACTTTAAGTAAAATAAGGCTATTTGCTTTCTTTTTACAAAAAAATGGATTTGTCAATATGCAATTTGTAAATGATACAATTCACCAATTTAAAGAGTACAATGTAGCTGGGTGCTGTGGCAGACATTTCTAATACTAACTCTTCAGAGACAGAGGCAGGAGGATCATGAACTTGGAGCTTGCACTACATAGTGAGACCCTGTATCAGAAAATATAATTTCATTAAAATATGTACAGCCTTCACCACAATTAATTTTAGCATATTTTCATTACAAAGAGAAATCCTGTACCCTTTGTCTATCATCCTCCAAAATCCTCAATTTTCCCCAAACCTGAGTAATCACTGATATACTTTTGTTTCTATACTTTGTCAATTCTGGTAGCTCCTCATTAAGTTCAACATTGAAATACCAAATAACCCAGCAAATGGAGCCCTAGATCTACACTCCCAGAGAACTGAGCACAGGTGTTCAAACAAAAAACTTGTACATGATGCTATCATAAAGGCACCATTCACAATAGCCAAATATGGAAATCCCCATGTGTCCATCAACAGATGATAAACAAAATGTGGCATCAATTAATCAACCCTCTGAAGAGCCAAGAGCGTTCCAGGTTTCAGGTTTTGGGATTAGGGATGTACAACCCATAAAGTATATTCCCAGTTCTAAAAGACAAGGGTTTCTGGGATTCTTAGTTTGAACACACACATTGTGCACCTTAAATAGAAAACAATTCAGGAGTGAAATGGAATAACCTGGTTCCAACACATCGTGCAACGTGGATGAGCTTTGGAAGCATCGGACACTCATCACAAAGGCTGCATATTACAGCATTTCCGTCTCTACCTATTTCCTTTGACCTGACTTCTCTTCCAAGATTCCGTCTCCTGCTTCTCCACCACTCTCCATTCTATGAGGAGAATGACCTAGCAAAGCTGTACTTTTGGTGGCAAATGAATAAGTTTATTAAGCATGGAGCCAGCAAGAAGTAACAGGACAAATATCACAGGGCAGATAGAGATCATGGCCAAACAGGACATACACACGTTCATCAGAAATGACTGGGAAAATCCTGCCCACACCGTTGAACTGGAATTCTGAGCTGAGCGATGCCCGGGCAGAGCAGAGTAGTTTCTCCATGGGACAGCCTTCCTATCTACTACTCTGCCCGCGAGCATTTTATACAATATGACCAACAACAGTGGCCTCCGTGAGAAGAGTTTTTCCCTCTAGCTGTACTCACGAACTCACGGGTGCAATGTTTTTAATTCTGCTGTTTGCCGTTCTCTCTTGGTTACAGGGCCGCAGGGGCAGCCTGACCCGGGACAGAAGTTTTGAAGGGCACTTGGAATAAATGTGCTCGAGTCTGAGACGAAGAGGGCCATCCTCAATCCCAGAGGTCATTTTCAACAGGTACAAACAGTGCACGCTCCATTCCGTTCTGTCCCAGGTCATAGCTGCTGGGTGCCAGTGCTCATACTAAAAGCTCGGCCGCATCTGCCTCCTTGGGCTCTTGTCCCTGGGCTCGTCCCTGAAAAGCACCCCACGCGACAGCTGCCATAGCAGTTTCACTACAAACAATCTAGCCAAGCTGACTAAAACCCTGGACGGGTGCTCCATCATCAAGACAAAAGCAACACTCTGGTACCACAAGTGCATGCACACACAAGCGTACACACGCACACACACACACACACACACACACACACACACACACACACACCACAAGCCACCATTCCCGCTTATAGATGCTTAGCAGCGCAGCTTGGCAAAGTTCCCCAGCTCCTGCATGCTTCTGTGCCTTTCTGCTGACGCCTCTGTGTTCTGTTCCTGCCTAGAGCACCTGCCCTTGCCTTCCATGTCCAGAAATACTACTCCGAACCTCCCACTCTTCTATCAGCATCCCCAGGCCCCGCTGCTCTGGTCTGCTTTTCTGTTACTGTGATAAACACCATGACCCAAAGCAACCCAGGGAGGAAAGGGTTTGTTTCCTATTACACTTCTAGGTAATAGAGGAAAGCCAGGGTGGGAACTCAAGGCAAAAATTTGCAGGCAGACACTGAAGTAGAAACCACAGAGAGACAGTTGTTTGTTGGCTTGCTTCTGGGTTGCTCAGCCAGCTGTCTTATGCAGCCCAGGCCCAGCTGTGTAGAGACGGTACTGCCCACAGTGGGTTAGGCCCCTCCTACATCAGTTAACAATAAAAAAGAATGCCGAGAGACATGCCTACAGTCCGATCTGATGGAGACAATCCCCTGCTGAGCTGTCCTCAGATTTTATACTGCTTCTTGTTGGCAGCTGAAGCTAGCTGGGAGATCCCACATCAAGCAGTTGAGCAGCTGCTTCTGGAAGACAAGGAAGTACATCTACTCACAGCTATATCCTCGGGAACTTGCACCCAGCCTGGCTTGCATATCATAAGCCCTCAGTACATACGATGGAGAAAGGGACACTGGAAATAGGAGAGAAATGTAATTTGTATATTTCAATAAGCCCAAGACTGTTTCATGAACCGACAATGATACTGAGCACTGAAAGCTTCTATCTTCTTTAGACTTTTTGTCAGATATTCCCCTAATCAGAGCGCGCGTGCGCGTACACACACACACACACACACACACACACACACACACACACACACACCAAAAATAAATGGACCAGTGAGAAGACCCAGCCGATGAAAGCGCTTGCCACCCAAGCCTGAATTCAGTCCTCAGAATTCGTGGTGGAAGGAGAGAGAGCTGACTCTCAAAAGTTGGTCTCCCCACGTGCACTGGGGTACACTTGTGCTGACTCTCACAGACACACACAAATAATAATTAAATGATGATAAGAATACCAAGTTAATAGCAGGAGCAAGGCAAAGAAGGCATCAAGAAGCTCCAGCCAGCTGAAGGTCTAGCCAGGTATGGGAAGCTTTCTATGCTTGGGCAATATTAGAAGTTTTACATCCAAACCTTCTTATGACACAAAACAGATGACCGCAAACATTAAACCGGGGGTGTTCCAAAGGTCTTAAAAACCCTAGTCTACGGTCTCCCCAATCTATGAACTTACAGGCATTCGCTATTACACCCTTCTGGGTTGGTGAGCTCCACTGATGTCATTTCTCGGATCACCTCTCTTCAGAAGCCTAGGACTCTGTGGGCTCACATGGCCTCTCAGCTAGGAAGCCACAGAGGAGGAATAAGGGAGAACTCACTTGCCTCTAGGGGGCAGCGTGATGGTATGTGAATTATTCAAAAGGCCCATCCAGTTCCAAGTTTCTATGCTCCTTGGGAATGAACGAAAGAGACGGAAGTAACAGCAACACGCATGAGCTCAATCAAAGGCTTTATTTCCAGAGATGAAAACACAAAGGTGTAGCTCCCGATGATTGAAAGCAAAAAATAATAAGTAGTGACGTCTGAGATTGGTCCTGATCACTCCTAACCGATTTCTCAAATCTCCCCATCACCCTACCGTTATAATTCCTTGCTAATTACTACAAGTGATTTTATTAATATACTTTTCAGCCTCATTAACTATTACCTTGGGCCTCACATTAAAAATGATGAGGCTCGGTAATCTTAATGAGCATCAGAGTTCCACCGACCCCTGAAAAACCCCAACAACAGAGAACTGAACGCATAGCTGAGCTAGTCCGTCCCCCGGGCATGTAGAAAAGCAACTGCAGAGACACAGCAGAAATGATACGTACAATCCAAAATGGAACCTGACTTGGAAACTCACAAGGTTGGCATGGCCTCCGCCGGGTCCTGTCACTTAAGGGGCGGGAGGAGGTGGTAAGAACACGTTTGAGTTCTCTCCTCTCCTCCCCTTTCACCTTGTGTAAACTCAACATCAGTCAGCACATGGTAAGCTCATAGGAAGTCTTCTCAGGGATGCTGACAGGCAGAGCTACAAGTGATTACAGGCCGGCAAGAGGCAAGGCAAACTGAAAATGAGGTATTCATTGCACCAGCAAACAGAAATCCATGGCTTTCTTAAAATGGTTGTAGAGAGATGAAGGATAGGCGGCAGCCAGGGAGCAAGGAAGATAAATTTTCTTTTTCTCTCCTCTCTAGCATGACCAGCGTGGTCTATATTCCTCAAGCAGCAAGCTAGGCAAGACAGTGAGGCCAGCTTCCCAGTTCTCAAAGTAAATTATTTATCAGGAGCTGAATTTAGTGCTCTCAGGACCAAACTGTCAAAAAAAAAAAAAAAAAACCCTCCCATCCCTGCCAGCAGCTGTGCTGTGTGGTCTCAGGGATGCTTGTGTTTTCATTAGTTTCCAGGTTAAAAATGAATGGATAACAGTAAGTGTGGGTTTGGATTAACAGGCTAGCCCAGATTTATGGAACCCACCTTCAGCCGAGATCCCAGAGAGAAGTTTCCATTTGTCCAAGGTCAGTAAACTTAGCACAGAGTTCAGTGCAGAAATCTAATTTGTCCACTTAACGTAAGGGAGAGAACGAGCCGGAGTGAGCTGAGACCATTTGGAGGGGGAACGATTTATCTAGCTGCCACGGGAAGGTTCCAGTCAGGAGCGTGAAGCCACGGATGGTACCCATTACAGCCGCCATCAAAACGGTTAGGTTGAAATGGGGACCTTGAAGGAAAAGGAGGCCAACATAACCATCCACCAAAGAACTGTGACCGCCCTCTCTCACTGAACGAGGCTCAGCTGGAGGGTTACGCTCACCCACCCGGAAGTATTTGCTTCCATCCCATCTTACCTGCCTGCGGGGTGCGAGCCAATCAAACTGGAATGGAAGTAAGAGGTGATGGCCCTTGGATTGCAAAGCCGGTGTTCCGCTCCCACCCTCACCCCTGCTCCCCCTCACACTCTTCCCCCAAGTGATGCTGCACTGGAGAAGAAGTCAAGATCCTAAGAGACTCAGGCCTGCGTCTCTCCAAATCACCTTATAAAGCAAAGCCTTTCAGAGGCGAGGCATGGTCACATACTCTGCTGTTAAAAACAAGATATAAAATTTTATTGTGGAAAGCTCCTATTTGAGAGGGCCATTCATTACAGCACCTGGCACTAACCTAGCTAATATAAGCAACAATTTCACAGGTGACGGGAGACTCTGTTCTATATATTGAGCCCAAAAGCAAAACTGAGAGGCCACTTTGGGGAGAAGGGCAGTTGTTAAACCCTAGAAAAGCATTCACAAACCAAATAAAAGTAACAATCATATACCAATTTGCAAACTTGCATCTCAAACTCAAATTAATTGCCGTAGGTCCCTTGGGAGAAAAAGATATTTTTGTAAAGGTTAACTTTGAAAACAAAATGAACATTTTTCACAAAAGAATTTCTTGCTCGAGTGTCCTATTCTGGAGTCCTTTTATCTTAAAAGTGAAAGAAAAATGAACTATTGATAGGCACTGCACAGAGGGAACAGAGCCGATCTCCAAGGGTTGCAGACTGTCTGATTCCATTTACATTAACCTTCTTGAAATCACATAATTACAGTTGTAGACAACAGACCAGCAGTTGCCCAGGGGTTAGAGACAGGGACTTGTGTGGTTGTTGAACAGTTAACGCAAGTGAACTTCCATAGGGGCTGGATCAGCTCTGCTGCCCCTTTTTGACTGTGGTGGAAATTATCAAAATGGATAAACATGACTGAACTTCAGAGAACTAGTGAGAGAAGGAGACGGAGAGGGGGAGGGGATGGGAAAAGAAAATAGAGAGGAGGAGGAGAAGGGAAGGGAGGAAGAAAGAAAAGGAACAGAGGAGGGAAGAGTAGGGGAGGAGAGAGGAAATCAGTGGAGGTTAGGGAGTGACAGGGCACAGGAAGGGGAGGGAGAAGGGGAGAAGGGAGGAGAGAGAAGAGAAGGGGACAGTAAGAGCAATTTTAGGCATAATACACATCAATTTCCTCATTTTGACAATGAATTCTAATTATGCTTCCCTTTAGGGGAAACCAAGCAAAGGGAAAAGAGAAGGCTCTGCACGGGTTCTGCAATCTCCTTTGCACTTAAAAACTATCTGAGAACAAAGCATCGCCATCTTTCTAACTGTACTAGCAAAGCGCTGGACCATCTTGCAATGAGACCGCAAACCCGCCTGCTATCGGCTAACTGGGCAAGCGATGTGTGATACCTAGGGAGAGTTTAGGAACTCCTGAAGAGATCTCATGAGCCTGTCTGCATTTCGGAGTTTAAGGAAGCAGATGGTAGGGACCTCATTTGGTTGGTTGGTTCTCCCCTGCTCCATGCCTAGTACAGAGAAATAGCCAGGAAAGATGTGCTGAGGGTACAAATGAATGAGACGAAAAGGGGTCATCATCTATGCAAAGCTACACAGGGACTTCCGTGCCCTGCCCTTGCATACAGCAGAGAAAGGCAGCAACATTGCAAATCCACCAGAATGTCTAGAAACCCTCAAGCTCCATATTCCCTAGGTGATGCTGCTACCCAGCACCTACCTCATCTTTAAATAGTTAAAACGTAAGACAGATTTGAAGAAAATGGATACATAAGAGAGACTGAGAGACAAAGGGAGAAAGAGAAATGAAAGAGATGCTGGGAGAGAGCAAGAAAGAGGTGGGGACAAAAGAAAAGGTGTAAGGCAGAGATGAGAGCGCAGAAGGGGAGAGGGGGGAAGGAGGAGGCAGAGGACAGTAGGGAGAGAGAGAGAGAGAGAGAGAGAGAGAGAGAGAGAGAGAGAGAGAGAGAGAGAGAGAGAGAGAGCTCTGACAAGAAAAAAACCCTGCCCACCCTGAAGAGTGGTATTGAGCCGGTGGATTCCAATGTCTGCCTGGCCACACTTGGCAGACCCAGGCCTCTGAAAATGTCCCTAATTGCTCCAAAATGGCACTGTAATGTGGAAAATCTAGCCACTAAGCAATAAATACTTCATGCAAAACAACAAAACAATCATCAATGAGACATAAACCAGAAATAAACAAAGGGCATTTGCTCCACATCTCACTACACTCCAGTTATCAGACTGATTGGTGGTTCTTTGTGTCTTTTGAGAAGGGGCTGCAGTTGTCAACACAGCACAATACGGTGCAAACCACAACACGCCACGACTAAGAAAAATGGGCAAAGCATGTGTAGCCCCAAGCCCACATTCGAATGAAGACTCTGCTATGGTCTTGAAGCCTAAGCTGCACTGTGGCTCACTGGAGCCCACTGTGAGCGGCTGAGGACCAAAGGAGCACGGGCTACAGGCTGCAGGTAGCTCACCATGACAACAGGTAAGATGCACAGTCCTGTGGGTGCTGATGGCTTTTCATCTGAAACTGTCCCATGTCTTACCCTAGCTTTTGTGCTCTGCGCCTGCAATCCTGGAGGCTACTTAGTTCATCTAGGCATGGTCTTAGGGGTCACTCCTCCACTGTCCTGGAGAACATCTCTGACTCTGGCTAAGATACCTGATCCCTTCTAATGTGTGTATCAAACACTTCTCTGGCCACCCTCTCATTGTCTGTTTGTTTATAATATAGACAAGGTGAGAACTTTTATGTTTATTTATATTTAATATATAACTTCTAACACTGAACGTGAAATTTATTTATATTTAATATAAGTAGGCTGAGAACTTTCCAGATCTTTAGAAGCTGTACACATTTTGCTTATAAAAAAAACTACAACTTTGAGTCGCTCCTCTCTCCATATATTTTAGTGTAAGAGGTCAGTAGTCAGTCCGCACTGTTAATACTTGGCATTGAAATAGCATCAGCTAAAACATCCAACTGTAGTTTTATCTCCCACAAAACATTAAAACATGATGAAAACTCAGCAAACTTTTTTGTCTCTTTATAAGAAGAATTAGCGATGCCCAGGCTTGGTTGTATACACCTATAATCCCAGCACTTGGAAGGTGGAAATAGGAGGATCAAAGTGTGTTAAAGACAAACATGTACTCCATGAGACCCTATCCCAGATTGGGGAATTAAACGGAAGGCGTGTCTAGTACCATTCTTCTATTCCATCAACAATCTATTACCTTTCTACTGGGCTCTGCTCAGGATGACTGCTTTTGTAGAGGACCTGAGTTCATTCGGTTCCCAGCACCCACATGATGCTCACAACCATCTGTAACCCCATTTCCAGTGGATCTGCTGCCCTCTTCTGGCCTTCATGGGCACTGCATGCATAATAATAAACTTACAAAATTTGATCCTGGAGATTTGAAAGAATAGCCAATAGACAGAAATCTAAGTGAAGCTCAAAATGGTACTACACTACAGATAAGTGCACCTTTCTTTTTATTTCTTTTCATTTTTTATTCACTATGGTAACATCTTTTTTGTTTATTCATTTATTTAATCATTTTATAGCCTGGTCCTAGCCCTCTCTCTCCCCTCACCCATTCCTCCCTCTCCTTCTTCTCAGAGAAGAGGAGGCCCCCAAAGGGTACCAACCCACCCTGGCTCCTCAGGTTGCAGCAGGACTAAGCACATCCTCTCCCTCTGAGGCCAGACAAGGCAGTCCAGCGAGGGAGAAAGGATCTAAAGGCAGGCAACAAAGTCAGAGACAGACCCTACTCCCATTGTTAGGGGATCCACATGATGACCAAGCTGCACACTGCTACATATGTGTAGGGGTCTAGGCCCAGCCCATGTATGCTCTTTGGTGCTCAGTCTCTGTGAGCCCCCGCAGGCCCAGGTTAGTGCATCTCTCAACTCTCATCATATAAACTCTTTATGCAGACGGTGGCTGTCCATTAACATAGAGACTTGCAAATGGCCAAAGTGCGTACAATGAGTAACTATGAGTGCTCAGTCATAAGTGGAACATCTCTATCATGTCCAACCCTCACCCGGGTTCACCCGAACTCCAAAGACTCAGAAAACATGACAGGAGAGGAGGCAGAAAGATATTCAGAGCCAAAAAGGCAAGGGAATGTTTCTGTGAAACAAGTGTCTTCTGGACATGACAGGGTCATTGCACTAATGAGTTCCAGCCACTGTGGTTGCCAGCACAAGACCTGCACAAGATCAAGCCAGACAGTTCTCCGCCATGGAGAGGGAAGAGGTTTGCGAGGCTCCGCTCCTAGCAGAGGAGCTTCTAGGAATCAATAGCCACTGGGGGAAGAAGAGTGAGCTATTGTCAATGGTGTAGCCATGGCTAGTTAGCCTTCCCTTGGTGGACGGTACCTTAGATACATGTACATATTGGCACAGTAACTGGATTCAATGGGAGAGAGAGGCTTAGAGAATTAGGGGGAGGAAGAGGAGGAGGAAGAGGAGGAGGAAGAGGAGGAGGGAGAGAATAAAGAGGATGAAGAGGATGAAAAGGACAAGGAGGACAAGGAGGGGGGTGCTGACTATCACATGAAGTTGGGAGGAGAATGGGGCCATGTAGGAGGAGGTTGGGGGAGGGAGGTAACACATTGGTAGCTATGATCTAACGGCATGTATTCATGCACGAAATTATCAAAGAACAAATTAAAATTGTTAAATACATATTATTACACTTTATAATTCTATTTCCAAGAGGTACTAGGAAAGGGAAGTCTATTCTATAGTGGCACAAAATCAGGTCATTGGTTGCCTGGAGAGGAGAGACCGCTAAGAGGCCTAAGGGGATAGGTGTCGGAAACGCACTCTACACTTTGATGGGAGACATGGTTACATGGACGTGCACTTCAGACAGAACTCAAGACCGTATACTTACAAAATGCCGTTTCCTAAATATGACTACAGTTGATGTTTTTAATGTAAAAGCAAAATACGTCCTTGAGTCGGCAGTCCTAGCTTGGACACTAGCCAAGTCTCTTCCCGACTGGGTGGCCTCAGGCAGGCCATGAACACATCCGAGCCTTGGCATCAGGCTCTTCTCGTGCCTAGAGATAATGCACACCACATGCCCGGGGAGGGAGCAGGCCTACAATGAACAGGAGCTTCTACTGCTGCTGCTAAGTAATAATAATAATGAAAAATAATAATCTGAGTAACAGCTTTGACTCTCCACTTCGCTGGGGAGATTGGGAGCCTCTAAAGGGTACCCCACCACAGCTAGTGAGAACTCACTCATGTTGTACTGTGGCCGGCAAACATTTTAATGTTACGCTAGAAGAATTTATCTGAAACAAATGTCAAGTGTATGTAGATTAAAGGATTCATGTTTACATAAGAATATGGCTCATGCGATCTCAGATTTAATTCGCACCTGAACATTGCTGACAGTTGCCATTTTCTTCCCAAGGAATCAGATTTTCAGTCTAAGTAACTCCATGGGGATTTTTACTGTATTGTTACCCAGGGTGCAATTTCTCTAATAAGGTCATTAAGAGTGGAAAAAGGAACCGTGGGCTCACTAATCCCTTTGTGTTAGTTTTTCCTAAGAGTGTCTTTCTCCAGGGATGAGACACCGGTCAGCAAGGGCAAACTTCAAAGGTGTAACAATCTAGCTTGGGTGATTTTGAAGACGAGAGCCCAGTGAGTTCCTCTTGTTTGGGTTACTACCTTCCACGTTCCGAAAATTGCTTTGCAGAAAACTGTTCGTTTCAGTTTAGGCTTAGGAATAATTTCTCCCGAGAAGAGCAAAGGTGAATTCTAGTTTCCAGATTCTCCCAGGAATTGAAAACCCGGCATGAAGCTACGGAAGGTTGAACAAGAGCAGTGCCTCCGTTACGAAGTGAATGAACAGGTCCAAGAAGCAAATAGCAAGAAGTCTCAAAGACACATCAACACATCTATCAGTAATTGCCTCAAACCACCCTCCATTGGAGAACAACCTCGCCCTCCATTTAGTCAAACAGAGAGTCAACGTCCCCTGTTCAACGCCACCCTGGTTTCAGCCCAGTGTGTTCTCAGCCTTAGGATGGATCACTTCAGTGTCATGAACTCTCCCTTCCGACAGAAATCTCTCTCTCTCTGTGCTATTATTCCGTGATGAGAGAGAGGAAATGGACAACCTTCTAAAGACATAGAGAAGCTCCAAAGAAAAGAGGCTGCTCTGATTACCTGGAGAGTCACTGCTGAAGCGCAGCCTCTCCACCTAACAGGAAGTTCTGGAAGTTCTCAGGCGCTCAACATGAGCCTGGATCCAGGTAAAAGCCATGGACCCATCCTGAGTTCAGAAGTCTCAGGGAATAGAGCTAGCTCAAAGCCCCGGCTGTACTACTCTGGAAACAAACTTTGCTAATAGCACAACAGGCCTGTTTAATGATTTGCCTCTCTTTGATATTTAGCCATGAACATCATTTCTTTACAGATGAATTCTCTCCAAGGGTGGACTGCCACCTAACTATCTTATGCTATTTCTCTTTCTTCATCTTCTAGATACACAGGAGGCTAAGTTTCCCAAAATTCCACATACGTAAGATCCCATGTCTGGGGATAGTCTTAAACAAGAGACTTGTATTCCCTCTGAGCTTCTTTGACGTGGTTGTGAATGGTGTTGTCACTGGTCCCTTGGGGAGATTCTGTATGTGCCCAGCACCCTTGATGACTTTAGTGATTCTCACGAGGGAAGCCATCCCAGGATGGCTAATGTAAACCTCTGACTCTCCCCCATCCTCTCTTTTCCTAGTCACCAGTTGAATTCTATGGACCAGAAGAACGGCAGAACCACACGATGGAAAAGCTTTAGCACAGCTCCAACCCACGCCGGAAACCAATCTCCATTACATTAAGACACCAAAATTTCACAATTGTTTGTTACAGAGGTAAACGATTGTGGCTGGGGGAGTTTGGTCCTCAGAACTTACAGAAGAAGCAAGGCACGATGATGGCGCATGCTTCCACTTCCCTCACTGAGGAGGCGGACACAGACAGATCTCTAAGGCTCATTATGAAGCCAGCCTCTTCCAATTGGTGAAACTCAAGCTATCAAGAGACCTTGTCTCAGAAAACAATGTAGGTGACTCCTAAAAAAAATGATACCCATGGTTTTACTTTGAACAACACACACACACACACACACACACACACACACACACACACATACATGCGCGCGCACGTGCACACACGTACAGGCACATGCAAATGTAGATGTCTTCATAAACACACCCCTCTGTTATCATTCAAATTAAAGAGAAAACAATAAAACAATTCCATCTAGCTTCTTTGCTCAAATAATTAAGCAACTCCTATCACAACTAGGCCAAGAGCTTCTGTCTCAAGCTTTGAACTCTCCGTGGGTGCCTTCACCCCTCCTAACACACATCAAGCTCAGGTAAGTCTTCTAGAAACTAAGAGCTGACAGGAGCTAGCTAGTGCCAAACAAGAAGCCTACACGTCCCAGGCCACCTCTGGGGATGCTTCAGTTATTTCTGCTGCCTATCAGGGTTCTTAGTGTGGCTTTGCCACTGTCTCGATAAAAATAAATAAATAAAAATAAAAATTTTTAAAAAGCTAATGGCTGAGAAAATGGAAATACCCATAGCTGAAGATGCTCCCTTCTCCCTTCTGCCCATAACCAAAATCGCCTCTCCTCCAAAGCATGCTCCTGAAGAGCCGGGCTGCAGGTCAGAAGCAGCTCCAAAGGGAGGGGCCATTTCCCTACTGCCTCCTGCATCTCCACCCTAAGTACACTGCAGATATACTAATCAGGATGACTGCTGGTTCAAACACTTTCAGTGTTCGGATGGCTTAAATCTAGCAATGCTTTTTTAGCAGGACTACAATAACTCACCACACAGGCACAGTTCCGGTTCCAGCAAATCCTGTGGCTTCAGAGGCCTCCACAGACAAATGAATAAAATGAAAATGATGAGTGCTAAAATTTATGGTTCAAGCCTAATAGTGGAGTATGTTTTTCACTTCCACTCACATTCCACTGGCCAGAACTTAGAACAATGTGCATCTAACAACAAGAAAGTCTAGGAAAATATTCTTATGGAGGCTTAAATGGGCAGGAAATTACTCAGTGGGTCAAAGCTCTTGCCACACTAGCCACATAAACTCTGGTGACCAGAGTTTAATGGGGGGAAAAAAAAACAACTCCCGAAAGATGCTTCCTGACATCCAGGTATAGTATGGCAAGCACATGCCTACATCCAGACACTTGAGTAAAGACATACGCACAGTAATAATAATAATAATCATAATAAATAGAAATAATAAAAAATTTAAAGAAGCATGAAATGGATTTTGGTGACCACATACGCCTATGATGCAGAATGAAGGATGTCCCTCAAAAAGCATTTACCTGGCCTGTAAGAATCTGACCCAAAGATCTATTGGGTCAGGCTTCCCAGAAATCTCCCAGAAATCTATATAGGAAAAATGTTCCTGAGCACATTGAATCAGGAAGGTGTCCATCCACCACAGGACTGTGGAGCGTGGACTGTATAAGTCAGAAATAAAGACATCTGAAAGGAGAGACACACATAGACAAGGCAGACAAGGAAGAGGCTAAGAGGGAGGGTGTGGCCTGATGGATTTATGCAGAACCCAGGAGCTCACAGTAGGAGACCATTCATCTTATAGATGGGCAATCAGAGGTGTCCAGAGCTAAATTCTCTGGCAGGCAGGAAAGCCAGATCTGGACCCTTTCTCTCACTGTCACACCTAGACTCCTGTGTCTCCACTGTGTATACTCTGTATCTTCCAAAGTTTGGGCCTTGAAGTAAAATAGTTATTAGCCAGACTCTCCCCTCAGACAAAAGATGTAAGTGTACAGGTGCCTGTGTGGGGTACAAGGACAAAGACACTCAAATCCCCACCACTGTCCCTGTCACCCAGATGGCTTCCTGCCCATGCAAGAAGGACTCACTCAGTTTTCATCCATAAACTCTTTTAATTTGTCCCCAGAGGCCTTTCTGTCTCCTACAAGAGCACATCTCCTCCTCAAGCTCTGTGAGTTACAACGCTTTGAGAAAGTGTGTTCCAGACAATGAACCTGTCTCTTTATGTCCCTTAAAGTGAGATGAGCCCAAGAACTTCAGAAGTATATGAAAGGGTCCGCTCTCTATCACTGCTAGAAATGTCCCTAAGCTGTTTTTCACTCTAGCCCTGGAAGCCTGAATATGCCTGAAGGGAAGTACTAGACTTTCCCTGCCTGCTTCTAGGCCTCCGGAGGTGAGACCAGAGTTGCCTGCCCAGGGTCACTTCTGGGACCACACCCTTCTGTATTGCATCTGTGCTTCTATCTTTCCTCCATGTGCTGACCTCTTTCCACCTTTCCGTATCTCAAGCCACATCCTTTGAATTGTGTGGAACGCAGTGGGAAAGTTAGCGAAGTACATGAGCAGAAACCCTGAAATCAAGGTGGGGAAGGGCAGCACTGTTCTTCTTCAGTGGCTGTCAGTAAAGCTGTAGAAGTAGCTCAGACCTGTTGCGTGTTTCTGTTGCTTTATGGGAACATAGCAAAAGACATGCTAATTGCTTTCTCATTTTCTATGGCTTTTCTGGGCTGCAATGATACAACTCTGTCCAGTAATTCTGTCAGGCATTCAGTGACCTACAAAGCCTGAAATATTCACTCATTGACCCTGTATAGGAACGCTTGCTGACTTCCGCTCCACAGCAATAAAGAGCCAGACTCCCTTCAGAGTAATGTCCACACACAACATAGCAGAACTACTCACTGGAGCTAAAAAGTGGAAACAGCCTAAGTGTGCATCAGTGGATGGACAGACAAATCGTGATAGGTACATTCAATGATATGTTATGCAGCCACAAAAATCAATGGGGTATTGATACATTCTGTGCCACAGATGGACCTTGAAAACATTATGCTAAGTGAAAGAAACCAGACACAAAGGGCCACAGGTGTATTATTCTATTTATGCGAAATATGCACACTAGGTAGGAGCAGCCTGGGTAGAGGGAGTAAGGAATGATTACTTAACAAGCACATGGTTCCCTTTTGCTGTAATGAAAAGGTTTTAGACAGGGATAGAGATGGCAGCAGCACACATTTTGAATGTACAAGATGCCACAATATTGCCTGTTTGAAACGGCTATTTTATCTTATGTGAATGTCACCTCAATAAAATCTTTGTAACAACAAAAAAAAATTCTTTTCTTAAAAAAAAAAAAAGTAACCATCTCTGCAAACTTAAGAAGAGAAAATGACATGCTCCAAGACTCTCTAGCAGGCAAGCCGAGCAACATTATCAATGGGAAGATCCTCTATGACTCTTGGTACCAAGCAAAAAGGCAATACCATGAAGAGAAATTAAAAACCTAGAAGGGAAGTCAGCCCAGTCTGAGACATGCCTTGTGGGACAACTCGGGGAAATATTAGCGGTTGCTGCTGTCACACAGTAATACACAGCAGCTGTCCTGAGGGAGGTGGTGCTGTCACAGTTGGAGAGGAAGAACGGGGGATAATATTAGAGAATCCTTAACATTCCCGTGAACAGAGATAAAGAGAAGATGGAAATAATACCAAAGGTGTGGGATTGAGTGGGGAGGAGCCAGGAGAGAAGAGCCACAGAAAAGTGTATGGGTGACACAAAAAGCTGAAAAGACATGAAGAGAGAAATGGAGGAGGAGCAAAGGCAGGTGGAGGAGGGAGAGAGCAGGAAGAGGAGGGGAAACACCAAATCTACAAAAATGAAGAGGAAAAGTAGAAAAGGGATGCAGCTGGTAGCAACAAAAGCTTCAAAGATACAGAGTGAGAGGAGGAGGAGGTGGGAGAGGAGGAAAGAGATAGATGAGAAAGAAGAAGAAAGGGAAGAGGTGAAGGAGAAGGAGGGAGGAGGAGAGAGGGAGGGAAGGAGGGAGGGAGGGACGGAGGGAGGGAGGGATGGAGGGAGGGAGGGACGGAGGGAGGGAGGGATGGAGGGAGGGAGGGAGGAGGGCAAAAGGCTCCAGGCTTGCAGGATGGCAGAGGAGCTTGAACTCTGGTTGCTGGTTCTCTTTCTTTTCTTCTGAAGATCTGAGGCTGCAGGATAAGTGAGGCTATCCATAGTGAAGCCGCATACATAGACAAAATATGGATACCAAACAGCACAGAAGACTCCAAAGATGTGAGCCCTGCTTTCCCCTGGCACTAAGCTCAAGTTTGGACAGGCAGGCCCCTCCACAGGCTTGGACCAAATGACAGTCCCAGATGCCACACTGCCCTCCTTGAACATGGTGGCTGGACATTTCCTTTTTTTTTTTTTTTTTTTTTTTTTTTTTTGCATTATAATTTTTTTATTAATTCATTCAGATTACATCTCAATTGTTATCCCATCTCATGTATCTTCCTATTCCTCCCTCCCTCCCGCTTTCACCCTATTCCCCTCCCCTATGACTGTGACTGAGGGGGACCTCCTTCCCCACTATATGGTCATAGGCTATCAAGTCTCATCTTGGTAGCCTGCTTATCCTTTCTCTGAGTGCCAACAGGCCTCCCCACCAAGGGGACGTGGTCAAATATGAGGCATCAGAGTTCATGTGAAAGTCAGTCCCCACTCACCACTCAACTGTGGAGAATGTCTTGTCCATTGGCTAGATCTGAGGAGGGGTTTGATGCTCACTGCACGTATTGTCCTTGGTTGGTGCCATAGTTTGAGCAGAACCCCTGGGCCGAGATCCACCCATCATAATGTTCTTCTTGTAGGTTTCTAGGACTCTCTGGATCCTTCTATTTCCCTATTCTCCCATACTTCTCTCACCTAGAGTCCCAATAGAATGTCCTCACCTCTATCCCACTTTCCTGGTAAGTGAAGACTTTCATGGGACATATCCCTTGGGCTAGTGCCCAGTTATAAGTGAGTATATACATTTGAGTCTTTCTGCTTCTGGGTTAATTTACTCATTATCATTATTTCGAGTTCAATCCATTTGTGGTGGCTGGACAGTTCTAACCCTGGCATATCCACACATACCAGGCCTCCAGGGAACATCAACCCAGACTGCATTTCTGCATTTTGTAGTCAAGGCATGATGTCACATCGCCTAGAGCCTTCTCACATCCTTAGCTACCTACTGGACAGAGCAATAACCATGTCTATTTGCAGCAACAAATCCCCCACATTAATTTGAGAATGATGACATTTGGAGGATAATAGCAAATTGATTCCTTAGAAACAGAATGAATTTTATCTGTCATTATTACCGTAAGTGGGAATTCAAAAAGGCTGTAATAAATAATATAACCATATTATATTTATTCACCCTTGATCTATCCTTTATAATATTAACTAAAGAGGTAAGCACCATGGAGGAGGGAGAATTATTTCTGGTATGACAGGGAAGGGACCCTGCTGAGGAGGAGGGCAGTCCTTCAGGAGAGACAGCGGAATGTCTTTTTAGCAAAGGCAAGTTTGTAATGAGTATCAGGCTGACTTTTTTAAATAAGAGTTATTCAGGTGTGAAATGGGCTCCCCCAGAAATGAGGTGGGAGTCCCTTAGCTTCTGGGAGGCCATAATAATGGGTTAGTCATGTATGACAGCTTGCATAATGGTTACTCCAGTTTAGGGGGCTTTGGGCAGCCTTCCCGTGATTTACACAGTATCAGTCGGAAAAGCATCCTATTTTGCCAGGGGAAAAAATGTTCTGGAGAACCAGGTTCACTATGGTCTCCTACAAAGCAAGCTCTTCAAGCTAACTTGCAACCCACCAGCCCCAGAATATGTTCTTGTGGAAATGCTTTAGAGTCGCCTATTGTCCCCAAAGACAACCCGGTGTGTGTGTGTGTGTGTGTGTGTGTGTGTGTGTGTGTGTGTGTGTGTGTGTGTGTGCGTGCATTTGTGTGTTTCTATGTCAGACTCTGTCTCCACTCCTCCAAACCTAAGAAACACAGTAACGCTTCTTCACAGTCCAATATACCCTGACTAGGAGGAGACTGTCACACATGCCTCTTCCTCCAAAACACCTCTGCCACAGAGCACTGACCAAGATGGGGGAGGCGGTAGATGAAAGATGGGACCAAAGTGAGACCCAGTGTGGTCCATGGTACAGGTCCCCCATGGGCTCAGACTGCAGCTGGACAGAGCCAAAGCTGTGCCTGTACTTAGTGTCTACCCTGCCCTGCCCCGCCCTGCATCTTTCTCCGGCATTCCCCTTACCTTTTGACACTGTAGGAGGACATTGTTGTCTATAAAGTTCATGCACAAAAAAATAATAATAATTCTATCAAGTTATAGAATGTGGTTCTCCGTCTCCCCCCAAAATCTCAATGTTATAGGAAGGTTTATGGTTTAGCTTTGAGCCACATCCATAGCTATCTCCAGCTGCCCATAGCTGGAGACTGGACATGTATATGAGAGTGTGGTTCTCAAGGGTAGCCCTCATTCGAGAAGCATCCATTTCACTTAGGAGTTTTTGAAGTACAGAAATCTCAAGGCCAAGTGCAGGCTTTCCGGACCACAAATTCTGAGGGGTGTACAGCAATGCGTGCTCAGCCCCTCCAAACCACTCTCCTGCCTGATGGACTCTGGGGAGAAACCTGACAATGCCACCTCACTACGAGTCTCTCCACCCAGCCCTCCACCTCAGGCTCAGCTTCCACAGCACGCAACACACACACACACACACACACACACACACACACACACACATACACACACACCTGTTCTTAGTCATGTGTGCTGTTGCACACCTGTAATCCAGCATTTAGAATCCTAAGGCAAAGCCAGCTTGAGCCCATCTCACAAAAGGAAGAAAAAAAACATAATGTCTTTTTTCTCTTTCTTAATATTTTTTACATATACATTTATATTATTACACACATATAAAATAAACTACATAGAGCAAGAAGAACCACAAAGCAATCAGGAATTATATTAATGTGACATTCATAGTGTTTCGGCTATTTGTATTTGGCAACCTTGAAGAAAACATTTTCCTATCTTGGTGAGTCTAAAATTCTGAATGTAAATCAATATCTATCATATCTCATCTCTATCAACTTAAAACATCTATCTAGACCTAAAAATGTCTTAACCCATAAACAACTAAGCTTAATTGTGAAACTAACCTATTTTGTCCTCAACCTCATCAGAGACTTGAGAAGGAATAAAACTTAATGACCTGAATAAACAGGAAGTGCAGGTTAGCAGCTTCCAAATTGAAAAAGAAAAATGACAGAGAAAGTTTTCTGCCTGAACAGTCACCCAAACCTCTCTAGAACATTGGAGCATCATCTGTAGCCTTCTGGCCCAGTATATCTGACAGACATACTGGTGAGGTAGGAACTATTGAGGACTTGCTTACCCTGTCTTAGCAGAGTTTGGTCGTCAACTCAGCCTGCATCCATGCGTGCCTAACTTTAGGTAGAATTCTGTCAGTGGTCGAAATGAGGACATTTTGCTCAATGGCTTATTTGCCACATTTGAAGCCATCTCCATGAGGAGTTTCTTTGATGTTCATCATCTTCTTTGAGGTAGGCTGGGTGTTGCCAGAAATTAAACTGTTATTATTGTCAAAGAATCATCACAACAATAAAAACATTTTTAAATGTCATTTTCTGTAGGGCTCTGAGATTTTTTTTGAAGACCTTATCTAACTATTTAACTTATCTGTTTATAGAGTCATATCTATCTATTACACTAGGATGTATATTCTTGTGATATAAGTAGACTAGTAATTGACATGACCATGATTTGAGCAATTGACAATTAACTTGTCAAACTTATCCTAAACAGCCTGCAGTAGCACTTTCAAAGTATTGGAGGTCAACCTTGTATTCTACTTGAGTGGCATGGGTAAAATATCTCATATTAGAGTAGAAATATATATGATGTGTGTGAAGAATAATCTTAAATTTGAATTCTATACCCAATGTGTCAAAATTAAACTTATTTTGTATCAATATACAAAATTCTATACTAATGGATTAAAAATAACCTTGGGAGTAACAATTAAGGCTTTAAGTTGAGGAGTCGACTCCATAATCTACTTTTTTGTCCTATCATCCCTATATATTTCCTTATTACCTCTTCTTTCTTTTCAGCCTCTATCTCCAAACCTAAGATAGAAAGACAAAGGAAAAGAGAGACAGCCCTGAAAACATATTATCTTAAAGAGGATTCTGAGTTTTTTTCCCACAGTGCCTCTTGAAACTTGTGTCTTTCCCAACGTGACCTAAAAGAGGCATGGCCCCATATAAATGGTCACCATTATCTCTATTACATTCGCTTTATTATTTTAATTTGTTACTGGGTTTTGTTTTTTGTCTTTTTTAGCATTTTTAATGTTTTATTGATTCTTTCTGAATTTCACATCATGCACCCCTCTCTAACGCCTCTCCCCGTCCCTTTGTATCCATACTGCGCCCTTTAGCCCTCCCCACGTCAAAAGAAAATAAAAACAAAAATGAAAAAATAAACAAGACATAAAAAGCATGTCGTCATGGAAGCTGTAATGTGTCACACTGTGTCCCATAATACGCCCTGCTGTCCACACGTCTTTACCTGCAAATGTTCATTGCAATGAGTCATTAGTCTGGTTCAAGACCTCTGGCTTCTGATATACAATCAATACTGGCTTTTCACTGAGACTCCTCTTGGAAACCCTGCTGTTGTCTGGTGTCATGGAGATCCTGCAGCTTTGGATCTGCAGTAATGGCCCTTTCTAACAGTTCATAGATGAGGAAGATGTTGGGGTGGACCAAATCAAAGCCCTGGATCTTAGCCTGGGTGGTAGCTTAGTTGGTCAGCCCACCAGCCCACCCACACCACCAGGGCAAGCTCTTCAGCACTGCTCCGGCTAGCTCACCCAATGCCACAGCCAATAAGGGACAGGGCAAGCTTTCCCACTCTCATGCCCTCAGGTCAGGCTCACCCACACCCATGTCACCAGAGCCAGCTCTACTGTGCTGCCCCGTGGAGGTACAGGTCCACTCTCCAGAGTGTTACAGCCGGTGATGGGTGGGGCCAGCTCTCCAGCATGTCCCAGCCAGTGAGGGAAGGGACCAGCCCTGCACAGCCCTTGAACATCAACATGGTCCTAAGCAACAACCAAGATCAGGAACAACCACAATGGTCTTTAGTGGTAACATGACCCATAGACATCCAGACGTTGATACAGACCCAGACATGGCCCTCGATGGCAGCACGGTCTGGGACTTCACTATGGCCTCAGTGACAGGACAGGCTAATCCTCTCCACTCTGGAGTCTCCAGCTCCACCTTTCTTTATAGTGCCCGACGTGTTCTGCTTCTCTTTCTCTCCCATCTCTCTATCACATACTTGCATAATGTCGTGACATGGCAGTGGGCGGGCCTCTCTTGATACTGTTTTTGCTTCGTGCCATATCATGTTTTTTTTTAAAAAAGATAGACTCTCCTCACTTTGTAGCCCTGGTTACCCTGAAACTTTCTTTGCAAACCATGTTGGTTTTAAACTCGCAAAGATCCACCTACCTCTGACTCCCACATGCTAAAAGCACAGGTGAGGACCACGCCACAAACCTGGCTGCAATATCTGCTTTATAACTATATCTGGCATCCTGACCTGGCATGCATGGACCAGTCCAGGCACACAGCCCACCTTTTAAGATGATGAGCCCCCCAGAACTGACAGTGATCATCCTTATCACTGTGTACAGAGCTGGCAGTCACTGAGGTTTGGGCTGGGCTAAAGAGAGTCAACCCTGTCTGTTGAATAGACTCAGAGGTGAAGCTCACACCATTAAGAACCCAAGAAACAATCCTTACAACAAATTAACGTAATGACATGGTATATGTTATGGCTATGCACTGGCTATAATTGTGCAAGGATAAAATATGCAGCAGAAATTGGTTACTGATCCACCGGATAGCTACGCTAAGCCTGGAAGCCTGCAGATTAATAAGGCTTGTCATTTAATGCCAGTCCCTATAATTGCCAGTACCATCTTTAGTCACTTAACACCTCAGGCCTGACACTTGGTTCAAATACTCCCCTTGTCTTCTCAGCCCAGACAAACACTTTTTTTTATTATTAAAGAATTAAGCTGAATGTGAAATAAAACAAACACAAAATAAAACCGGGCTGCAAACCTCAGGCACCAGGGGGAAGAAAAGTCATTTCCAACCCGCCATTAGCTGAACGCTCTCAAATTACCCATGTAGAAAATTGCCCAAACTTTTCTACCCAAATTGCATTTGTTTCTGATTTTTAAACTGAGTTCCGTTCCTAATTTTTCTCCCTTTCTTCCGAGTTTCTATCTTTAGGAAATATGGAGGCCAAGTTCTATAATTTGCACTTCATTTGAACGCTAATGAAAAGAAATGCTCCCGTCCCCTTCAAACTATTTCCTCAGTCAATTAAACAAATCCTCTAAGTGGAGTGTGTGAAGTGATTTGTGCCCAGGAACTTCATTAGTACTTCATTCTGGAACTTGTAATTCCTTAAGCCCACAGCCTTTTACGTTTCCACCCAGCACACACACACACACACACACACACACACACACACACACACACACACACCAAAAAAAAAAAAAGTGGCCCAGGTGTGGTCCCTCGCCATCGGATCGAGCTGAAGCAGATCTGAAAAAAGTCAAGAGGAATTTCAGGAGCCATCTGTGTGTTCAAGAAGGCTTCCATTGGGGGCCCTTTTGGCTGCCAGCCGATGGTGCCTTCAGGTCCATGGAAAGGACGGGAGAACATAGCAGGTGCTTGCTTTCCAAGTTAATAGTTGTCCTCTTACACTGTAGACACTAGGGGCGAGAAACAGAGAATGAAGAAGACAAGAAGACGAAAGCTGAGACTTAAGAGGCAATGGCTTTTACGTCAATATTCTTCAGTATTGAAAACACAGCGATGTAAGCAAGGTAGACCAGAGTCGGTGTGCATTTCTCTCACTTTTTGGTAACGTGTTCCCATGTTTTCAAGTCTGCTGCCATGTGTTTGTTCCTTACTGTGCCATCGAAGTGAGGCTGCCTTCTAGATCCTTCCTTCTGCATTGCAAAGGTGGGGCATAGCTCGTTCTTTTAAATGTATACAGTGCCCGGCATACAAACATGCAAATGTTTCCAGTTACAGAGGAGTAGTAATTAACGGCAAGCATGTGTAAAGTGTTCTTCAAGCGTGTAGATAACAGGAAACTTCATAATAGATAGAGCCGTAATTGACTCAAGCAAGCCTTTTAATAAAACCTGCCAGCACATTTATTACTCGATATTAAACTGCTAAATAAAAGCTAAACGAAACAAAATTGTGTAACCTTTGCTAATGGCCATATGTTCTTTCCTGCTATAGAAGAAGTGGTTTTCCCAAGGTTTGGCTCTCTAACAAGATGAATCTTCAAAGGACGGAAGATGAAACCAGCCTAGTACTTGGCAGCCTATGTTGGGTTTCTGAGCCTCTCTGTGTCCATCACTTGACTGTACTCTGCAGGAAGGCAGCATTGCATGAATGCTTATTACTCTGTGCAGTTCTTGCGGAGCTCCACGGTGTTTGCTCCACACATGTATCCACAGATGCTGGGACGTGCTCAAAGTGATGCAGCTATTTGGTCACAGAACCCTGATCCCACCCTAACATCAGTCCACTCTCCATCCCCACAGGACCTTACTGAATTGAAGTCTTTTTTTTTTTTTTTTGAACTTTCTAGAATTTCCATTCTCCGTTTTCAAAGTAAGGATGCTGAACACAATTTTTTGAATTATTTATTTATTATTAACACAGTGTGTTATATATTCAGGATGGGCTTGAATTCAATATAGTTGAGGATGACCTTGAACTTCTGATCCTCCGGCCTTCACCTCCAAAGTGCTGAGATGACATGCATGAGCCACGGCTCTCGGTCTGTGTGGTGCTGAGGCTCAAAGCCAGGGACTTTGGTGCACTAGGCAGGTCTTCTACTAACTGAACTGTTTGTAACTGGGGCTTCCAGTGCCCAGATTCTGTATCAGCAAGTGGCCAAGAGCAATCCTTAAGTCAAGTACCAGGTTGGCAGCCACTAGAAAACAGAAGAGCAGCTTTCTTCCTTATGAAACCCCCACACTTTGGAGGAAACTACGGTCACTTGTAAGATCCTCTCTACACAATCAACGCTTGCAGAAAGAGCGAGGTGGTGTTCTGATTCCAACTTTGAAAGCATACATCCCACTCTGCCCCTTCCCAGAGCTTTTTCTTCGGCTCCTCCCCAGCATGGGGCCTCTGGGGAGACCTATGCATGGCTGCAGAAAATAAACACCCAGCCCTTAATGAGCAGTGTTTTGCTTTCCTCCAGGCCATTGGCCTGCTTTTTTGTTTTTTGGTTGTTTTTTTTTTCCCCCACCACACAGTTAGAGAATGTATGAGCATCATAAGGCCACTGCCTAATTAAAAGAACTAGCGCCCTCTTGGGATTTCTTACCAAAGTACAAACGTCCCTAAGCTGAAAAACACACATATTTTCGAAGGTAGGATGGGATTGCACGGTTTCAAGTGCCTATGGTCTTTTCTATCTTATTCCATCTATCCAGCAGAGACCCAGACGCAGATGTCTGGAGCTCAGCAGAAGGCTGCAGGCAGCACACACTGCCCGAGAGCGTGGTGGGTCGCATATCCTAACTGCAACTCATTATGCAAGCAGGCTACGCTCTGATAAGCATTCTTCAGCTTCTGCCCCACAGGTTGCTGCGTCTCTGGAAAGGAGCTGCCATTCCTGCCTAAGACTGTCCAGGAGCCTCCCGAGTGAGCTGCGTTGCCCAACCCGGCATCATTCTTAGTTAACGTGAAGTCCTTCACTTAGGAGTAAGCAGAGAACAAATGCCCCCCTGCCTGGGCCATTCTCTTAGTTAAACCTACAGCCACATCATAGGCTAAATCTGTGTGGCCCGAGGGGAGAACTACTAACCAACCAACGTCATCTGAAATGGGAAGCACGTTGCAGAGTGTTGAGGGGGCCGTGCGCGGGGGAGGAATAAATATGCGGAGACTAAACTGCTAACAGAACAGGTGTGCGCACAATCAGAATTCCATACGCCTTACCTAAAATGTCAATAGGGTCATTGTGTTCCCTTTCAAAACAAGAAATAAATGCCAGTTCCCAGGCCTCAAGGAAGGGGTTGAAACCTCTTCTTCATCCCCCCCCAGGAACTCCAGCACCTGTTTTACAGAGTTAAAGAGCCTCGAACCAGAGGTTTTATATAACCTAACTTTTTTCAAAACTTCATGTCTATCACGGATCTTTTTATCTTTATGTGTATGTATGTATGTTTGTATGTATGTATGTATGTATGTATGTGTGACCTGTGTGTGTGATGTGTACATATGTGTTCATATGTGTGAATGTGGGTAACACGCATGCCACAGCACACATGTAGAAGTCAGAAGGCAACTCAGCCTTTGGTCCTCTCCTTCACCTCGTTTGAGATGGGGGTCTCTTCTTTGGCACTTAGTAGGACAGGCTAGCTGGCACACAAGCTTCTGGGGCCCTCTTTTCTCCACCTGTTGGGACTGCCTACTATCGACACACACTGTGACTTCATATTTTCACATGGGTTCTAGAGGTCCCAGACCCTCATCCCTGCACAGGAAGTGCCTCACCCACTGAGCATCTCCTCGGCCCTCTAGTGTAAATGGGGGAAAACTATTTCTCCATCAGTCATCAAGAAATGAAAGCCATCATTTTAGTTTCACTAACTAGCTGACCACGACCACACAGAACCAGAGTTTCCCCCATGGGGTACACACACACACACACACACACACACTGCCTTTTAGCTCTAGGCATAGCTTTCTCTCTTTTCCTTCCTACCTCACAATGATTCTGAGCATTTAAAGTTAAGATAAGTCTAGCCTTAAATTCTATGATTTGGATTCTGTGGCACAAAAATTAAAATGTTCACATATGACAGCGTTGGTATGTGGGAAATACGTGCTGGTATGTCGAATGGAATTTGATCTCCTTATCTTCATTTTAAAGGCGAGCCAAAGTCCTTTATAAAAAAGGAAATCCTAATGAAGCTGCTTTTTATTTGTTTGTGGTCTGAAGCTAACCCCTTAAAATGAGTATGTGGCCCTTGATTGTACAAGATAAAAAAATTCCCATAAAAGTATTATCAAGTCTTCAAAGGAAAAAAAATCTCAAAAAAAGACCCAAAAGGGTACATTCTCAAGGCAGAATTCCAGGGGTACTTAGAGGTCAGAAACAAAGAGATAAAAATTTACAGCATCAGCTATGCCTGGCCAGTATCTTCCTGACTTTACCACAACCTGGCACCACACCATCCAACTGGTCACTTAAGATCAAGGCTGCCAGGCCATTTAATTCCCATACCTCCGACAAATAAGAAAGCACCCAGTCTCTATACAAGCTTCTAGAATGTGATCTGCTCTCTCATTTCTTGCCTTCGCTCCTCCCTGAGCCTTGGCCGTCACTCGGGTCCTCTTCACACCTCAGCTGAACTTCCAGGCAGCCTCCCTGTGAGACTGATCACCCAGCATGTCTCTAGAGCAGCATCCTGAACCACAGATGCCATTGTGCCCACCCCACAGGAAAGTACAGGCTGGATCTACACAGCCAAAGGAGGAAGCTCAGAACACAAGCCATGTCTGTGACGGCTGGAGTGTGCTGGCCCTTGATAATCGTTAAATCCCAACCCCACTCAATTCATAGTGAAATTCACCAAGGCTTGGTGAACAAACTCACTCTGGTGTTAAGGAAGTACAAGATCAAGGCAACCCCGAAGTTCATCACAACTAAATACACTTCGGCTAGGGTCACTCCAAGGCCCGTGTGCATACGAGGCACAGTCTTTGCAACAGCAGTGAGTCAGGTCTTACGCAACCTATTTGCTGACTAGGAGATAGGCTACACAGCTCAAGTGATGACATGTAAAGCTGAACCCAGGCAGAAATGGCCAAAGCGAACCCCCCGCCACACACACACAAACACACGCACGCACGCACGCACGTACGCACGCACGCACACTGTCAATATGCAGAGCTGAGGTGACCTAGAGTACGGATCAAAATGTCTACCAGGCACTGTTCACGACACCCACGTCAGCCTCCCTACCAGCACAAATACTGAGAGTCCTTTACTGAAGCTATAGCTTCTGCTTGAGGGGGTCTAGAACACCTGAGGAAACCGGAAGTTCAGCGTGGGAGGGGCCTGGGCCAGGAGGGGCTCGGGCCAATCTCCTCTGTGGAATCTAAAACACACTGGCCCAGATACTGTTCCCAATCAGCCCTGGACCTACGCAGAGTGGAAAGATAACGTGGCTACGCAGCCACCTTTCGGTTGAGCTCCCGCTGGCACGGACAGTTCTCATCTCCTCTTGGGTTTATAACTCAGCCACCTACGGAAATGAGGGCATAGGAAGCAGTGGAACTCTTTGCTGCACCGTGCTCCCCACACAGCCCCCCACCCTTTGACCTAGTGAACGCTCACTCCACCTTCTTACTTCAGATAAGGTACCAACCCCTCCCCGGTTGCATGCTCTCAGCCCGCTCTTCTTCCAGGCTCTCCAGGCCGCTGTAATTTTCCGTTTTTGTTTTTGTTTTTTTTTTTCTTCTGTTGTTATTTAATGTCTCTGTTTCTAATTTGGCTGTAAGCTTCACAATAGCAGGGACTGTATCTACTGTTCTGTGTCGTGTCTGGCACACTGTAAAGGTCAATAAATCTTTGTGGAACAACTGAGAGAATAAACCATAATTTTCATCTTCCCAGCGATTATATTTGTTGCTAGGAATTAAAAAGCCCAGCATCTGGTCTGGGCAACACCATCTTAGGAACATGGTCATGGAGCCAGTCTCCCTGACACTAAAACACACAACTCCCCCCCCCCCCCCCGCCCCGCCCCGAGGTCTGGACGAAATGAGTCTCAGGGTCTATGAAGATGAAGAATTGTGCTTAGATGTTGATGCCCGGCTCTACCAGCCTGGCCCTTCCTTTCTCTCTTATCTTTAGCACTCAGATAACTGCATCCAGCAGTGTTTGCTGTATTGCCTGCAGGCATTGCAAAACACACAAATTTGGAAGAGGGGCATCCTGTTTTCACACACACACACACACACACACACACACACACACACACACACACTGTCTTAAATCAAATAACAAACACAAGGTGGCAGGGAGGGCTGGCAAACAACAAACGCCACATGGAATGGAACAAAAAATCTAACTCAAACAAACCTTTTCCACTTAGGAATGATAAACACTGCATAGCCCGGCACTGTAAACCACGAGCAGGCAGCCCCTTTAAAAATATAACCATCAATCTGTGGCTAAGCCCACAGCCAGTTGCAGTATTAATCACACTCTTCTGGCAAGAGAATCCATTTCCCAATAAAGTTTGAGTGGCAGGGAAAAGGCAGAGCCAACGCCAGGAGATCAACTCCGCTTGCAAGTGATCTAAGGAAAGTTGCTCCTTGGCTGGCCGCTCTCTCACCACCCTGCTGCTCGCACCAGACACATAAATACACACACATACCCCTCCCCCTCCCCTCATCACATTTCCATCATTTCACACTGCTCTGTAGCCCTGCTCCAGGCCCATTTTTCACTATGTGTCATTTTTGTACATTTGAACACAGACTACCCTTAGAGATTATGAGTCCTTTCTTAAGCACAGACACCATCTGTGTGCTCTCTCTTCCTCTCTCTCTCTCTCTCTCTCTCTCTCTCTCTCTCTCTCTCTCCTCCCCTCTCTTCCTTCTTCTCTCTCTCCTATACCCTCTATCTTTTCTCTCTCTTTTCTCTCTCCCTCTCTGCTTGTCCCTTTCTCTCTGTCTCTCAAGCTCTCTATCTCTGTTATATCTCTGTCTCTGCCCCCTGTCTCTCCACTGTCCTCCTCTGCCGCCAATCTAGAGCCAATAAAACTAAGTAGTATTTCCGTCATTCTGCCGGCCTCTTGCCAATCTCACAATGCCTCACTCAGGCTGGGGGTGATTGGATAAATCTCCAGTTTTTATATGTACTATTTCTTTACTTAAGTAGTTGTTAACGAGTATCTTTGTCGCATAGCATTGTTAGAATCTTCTCGGCCAAGATCACTGGGAACTCTTAGGATATTCTTGTGCCTAGATTAAAATTGCACCTTAATTTTTGAATGAATGATATGGTGACACTATTGACTTTTTTTCCTATCCATAAACATGGTATAACTCTTCATTTCTATAGGCCTTACTTCGTGGTGTTCAACATTTATTTAGGTACACTGCATGTAATTTTGCCTGGCTGGGGAGACATCATGATCAGAAAGGTGATTTTCCCATGGTGAAGCTCACCCATTGTACTAAAGTTGTACTGACTACTGCAATTTCCCCAAATGTGGGAAACTCAACTGCATAATTTGTGATAGTGAGGGACTGCATCCACGCTCCACCCTGGCATTTTGCTGTTAGAAACATAGTGGCGCACACCTTTAATCCCAGCACCCGTGAGGCAGAGGTAGGCGAGTCTCTATGAATTCAAAGCCAGCATGGTCTACAGAGTGGGTTCCAGGACAGTCAAGGCTACACACAGAGAAACCCTGTCTCAAAAAACAAAACAAGATAAATCAAAATACTATAGACAACATAAAGGTTGGGACTGTGAATAACATCTAATATAGTTTCTTAATTTATTATTGTGACACAGAGGAAAACTACTGATTTCCATATGTTTATATTATGTTTATATTACCTGACATACTTTCTGAATTCACTGTTGCTAAAAATTGGTCTGATAATTTTTCACTTAAATTATATCATGTGCAAATAAGACAGTTTGTCCTTTCCTTTAGATCCATATAGCCTTCTATATCTTTGTTATATTGCATAACCCAAAACCACTCTCTATATAGTACTAGAAATATGACTATGCTTACCTCTTGACAATGTAATGAGAGAATGCTACAGAAATCCATTTTCTTGAGAAGAAAATTATTTATTTCATCATACAGATTACAGTCCACCATGAAGGGAAGTCAGGACAGGAACTCAAGGCAGGAGCTAGGCCCAAGAGCTGAAGCAGGGGCCATGAGAGGCGGGGGTGAGGGGGTGCTGCTTCCTGGCTTGCTCTTCTTGGCTTCCTTCACCCACTTCCTTATACCTCTCAAAAGGACCTGCCCACTGTGGGCCGGCCTCTCCACACCAAGCATTAAGCAAGAAAAGGTCCAACAGACTTGCCTACAGGCCAATCTGATGGAAGTATTTTCTCAATTGAGGGTTCTCAGATGATCCTAGCCTGTGTCAAGTTGACAAAAAGCAAACCTGCACAATAGCTTGAACTCCTGACTTTCCTGCCTCAGCCTCTTAAGGGCTAGGCTTACAGGAGATCATCAATCATTTCACTGAGTTGAAGAACATAGTCTGGATGGGATCAGTTCGTAGAAACCAGAGACTGCACTCCTAGCCTCACAAATAACCCCTCTTTAAAAGTTCTGCAGGTGCTCTCAAGAATAACTAGCCACCCAGCCAAGGACAGTACGTGCAGTAAACTTCGAACCCCTACCCAGATCTAGCCAATGGACAGGACATTCTCCACAGTTGAGTGGAGAGTGGGGTTTGACTTTCACACGAACTCTGATGCCCCATATTTGACCACGTCTCCTGGATGGGGAGGCCTGGTGGCACTCAGAGGAAGGATAGCAGGGTACCAAGAAGAGACTTGATACCCTATGAGCATATACAGGGGGAGGAGGTCCCCCTCAGTCACAGTCATAGCTGAGAGGAATAGGGTGAAAGCGGGAGGGAGGGAGGAACGGGAGGATACAAAGGATGGGATAGCAATTGAGATGTAATATGAATAAATTAATAAAAAATATTTTTAAAAAATAACTAGCCACATGTGAAACTGTTGACCATGTTACCATACAGTATCTACTTATTTATTTTGTGTGAATATGGAGAGATCAGAGACAAGCTAGCTATCTTCTTCTACCATGTGAACCCCTGAGATCAAACTCAAGCCATTAGATTAGAAGGCAAGAACCCCCACCCACTGCAATATCACGCCAGCTCACCCAACTCTTTTTGTTTTGCTTTGTCTGCTTCATAGGTTTCCAAGAAAGGTGTATTGAAATCTCTAAGTAAAATGATAGATCGTCTATTTATTACTGTAATTCTTCCAATTATTGCCTCTATGTAGTCTGCACTGTATTGGTGGTATTTTCTCATGACTATTACATCTTCTGGGAATATCGCGCAGTTGTGGTGTTTCCAGAATAAATCATTGCCTTTCTTCTTTGCCTCAACTTCACCTCCATCTGATATTGAAATTGCTAGACTTGTATTATTGCAGTTATTTTCCTAGAATGCCACTTTCAGCCCTTTATTTTCAACCTTGTTCTATTCTTGCATTTACGTGCCTCTCAGAAAATCAACCAGAAGATTGGCTGGATCCTTTTTGTGAGCCAATCCAAAAGTACGTGTGTCTTAATCAGCGAGATTAGCCCACTCATCCTGTAATCACTGATAGCACAGATTTGATTTATTCATCTTATTTCATGTTCCCTACTTATCATTCATTTTCTTTTTGCCTTACTTCTCTTGCTGAATAAAGCAAATTTTTTTTAGTTTTATTCATGTTGCATTTTTGTAAGATTTATATTATATCCTACAATTTTCATGGTTGCCCCTAACTTAAGTAAAGCCCAAACTAACACTTGTTTTTCCACTTAATGGTAAAAGATTGTTCATAGCAGTGTTACCCCAATACTAAGACCCTTTACACAGGCACCTTTCCTGTCCTGTGGTCCTGTGAATATACTTGAGCTCACACAGCGGCAATGACTAAAAGTTAAGTTCCAGGTATGACCCACCCTGGCATCTCCAGGGTCCTGAACAGGGGAAGTGGGCAGCACACCATGCCTTGTTCAATGCCCTGATTAGAACAAGAATTCTCCTCCTCATGCATTATCAGGTTTTGTTGGTTGTTGGTTGTTGTTGTCATTTGGTACTGCCCATTTGGGGTTAAGAATACTGTTTCTCCATAGGACAGAGTTCATGCCTGGTACTGTAAACCTGCTACAACCCATGATTCCTATAGGCCTTGGGGAGGGGGAACCCACTACTGTTATTTTGCCAAATGGACATAACATCAAACTGCCTTCTAAATATTTATGTTCAATCACATGATCAGTGGTGCCACCAACCTTGGCTGCAGAAGTTTTTCTTTCTATCTTGGAAAAACAGTTACTGCGGCAGAGACCCACACATGCTCAAAGTGCTGAGAATAAGCAACTGTTGAGTGCTAAGGTCTAAATTGGATGTCAGTCTCCACTCCCCCAAGACCCTGGTAATGCCTCCAAAGAAGACATAGAAAGCACACAGGAGCGGGGTCAGGGGGAGGTGCTGTGAAATGCCATCTTCCAGGCATGACGTGGCCACTGCGCTCATGAACTCACGACACCCATGATGATCAAGCCAACAAAGACCAGTCAAATTCCAGCAGGGAGCACTAACTGTACTTCATAGGTCACAAGAAAAAAAAACAAAACAGAGATCTCATGACTAGGGGAGGGGGAAATGATGGGGGTGGTGAGCTGGGGCAGTTGGGGGTGGATATGAGCAATATACATTATAGACATGTATGAGACTGTCAACAAATAAGTTAGAGGTAGTCTTTACAAAACTGGAAATAGCCGTGTCTTCAGAGACTGGCTGTTTAGGGCTACAGTACCGTGGAGAGATAGGAATATTGCAAACCCAGAGGGTAATTACTTCCTCTTAAGCTAGTCCTAGCCTTCCAGAAAAGCCATTTCTTGCCCACCTCCGTGTCAAACAAACATCCTATGACTAATAGATTTAAAGAGAAACTTTTGGCCTACATTAACTTAGCAGACCGCTAGCTTCCAACAACCCTAAAGTAAAGAATGCCCTCAGTTAGCATGTTGGGCCTAGCTTCCCACAAAACAAAAGCAAAGAACGTCATCAGATAGCATATAGCTGGGCCTATAGAAATGCTCCTCCCATCTCACCAATGTATTTTAAACTTTCCTGTATTTGTAACTTTCTTTGTTTTGTAAAGCTATATACCACTTCCTGAAACTGCTTCCACGCTGAAATGCAGAATTTGGGGTAACCTAAATCTGTGTTTCCAGGCCATGGTCACTCAAAATGGCTCCAGAATAAACTACCTCTTATTACTTTTAAAAAAGAAAAGAATAGTGTTTATGTTAACACTTTTTTTTTTGTAATTGTATTGAATTACAACTGGTACATAATGAGATTCATTTATTTTAAATGAACAAGCCTATGATTGTTACTCTTAGAGACGGTCCAGCTGACACCACAACCACAGGACAATTTAACACTTCCTTCACCCCACGAGGCACTATCCTTCTACCTGATTTGCAGTCAGTTTCCATTACCACCTCCAGCACTCAGTTTATTTACTTTCTGTGTCTGTTTGGCCATTTCTAAACGGGGTTTCAAATGCAGGAAGCTCTTGGAATCTTAGCCCATGCTGAGTCGTGAGCCACATTGTTGCATGGATCAGCACTGAGCCAGGTGGTGATGATGTCACACTCTGGGGCATCCATTTCTCAGCCGATGAAAGCTCAGGTCTTGCAATGGACGCAGGTGCTACTTCGTAGTGGAAAGTTGCCTGGGGACAGCACCGCCTAGTGCTCTGACACTCTGATGTTGGAGGGCCCTGCTGTTGAAGGTTGCAGCCTACATGACCAGATAGCTTTCTGAGCTCCAAGCAAGATGGCGGACTCCCTTTCCCCCCTTAGGGATTCCTGCTCTCTGCCTGTCCTTATTCGGAAGATGTCCCTGAGCTTCTCTTAGAAGTACCCTCTGATGCAGCTTCCGGAAGAATGCTCCCTCTCTACCCATCTGATAATTAGGTAGTGGGGGGGGGGGAATGGAGGTGGGGGGGCTGGCAAGGTAGAGGTTATAGGTCCACAATGTTTAATGCAAATGAAGTATACCGTGAGCACCTATCAGAGGACCACCTGGCTGCTTCCCTTTTCCTATATATTCCCCTCACCCCTGGAAGGAAGTTGATCTGCCTTCCTGCAGCTGGTCCCGGATGTCATTCCATCATGCCCATGGCCTTCCGAGCCCTGCGTCCCACCTCTCCTCCTCCTGCCTTTGTGGGCCGGTGGCCAATAGCCCCCAAGGGAAGAGGGGAGACCCTCACTCTGATATTTAACTTCCCCAAGAAACCTCTCCAGACTATTCTTTTAAAGTGAGTTAACATGGCACATACTCACCAGGCATGCGTGCATACAGTCCCTGTGGCTTTACAATCCTTGCCAGTCCTTGTGATGTCACTCACTCTTGTCACTATATTAATCCCAGTGAGTGCATTTATTATTTCTACGATGAAAAACTAGATGCACAGATGAGTATATGAGATATACGCACTGTTCTATAGTCGTACATGGGGAAACAGCAAACGTTTTGGGAGAATCGAAGTGGTAGATATGGCTGCTCCTCAATAGCAGGATTATGTGACTCTCTTCTTCATTTTTGAATCTTCCTTCTAGAAAGCAACTGGTGTTTACTTTTATAACAGAAATAAATTAACTTAAATCGCTTACTATGATAACATAAGGTATTTTGCAGCTAATACAAAGCTTATTTTATCCACCGTAATATTTCCCCATAGTGACAATTATATAAAATCTCCCTTCAGCCTCCAGTTTTGAGTCACAGGGAGGCTGATGTTATTAATTAGGCTCCGGGGAAGAAGTACACCGATGCCAGAGCTCTTTCAAAGCAGTTAGGGGCCTGAAAGCATGGGTCACCACCATCCACACAGGCAGTTCAAGAACCTCCCCACTTTACAAGCCTCCTGTGCTGGACCAGGCTTTCTCTTCTCTCCATCCGGCTTTCACACTAAGCTTCACAAGATCGTCAGGATTCTGTTAGTTCTATGTTTGGCTGGCAATGGAAGGACCTGCCTCCTCGTGTGTGTGTGTGTGTGTGTGTGTGTGTGTGTGTGTGTGTGTGTAGTTGTAACCGCCATGCAGCATAGACACTGGGAATCTCCCACTGAGGCGTATTCACCCACGCGTAACTGAGCACCAGTACCTCATGCCTCTTGAGTTTCTAGTCTAAGAATAAACCAGGTAACCGAGGCATAAGTGGCTTGGGATCTTAGCTGAAAGATACACACTAGAGGCCGTAGCAGCTCAGGGAAGGGTTTCTTTTTGCCCATATGGGAGGGGAAGATGTCTCCAGGAGGAAACACTGCCTGGGAGTTTGGGGGAGGGGTGGTGGTGGGTCAGTTGTCAGCTGAATGAAAAGCCTACATGTCAGGGATTACACAAAGAGCCTGAGCAACAACAGGGAGACCAGGCTAGGGCAGAGCCTCCTCTGTCTGCCCCCCAGGCTCCCACCAAATGCTTCCCCCTGCTAGTCTTTAAAGGTAGACAGTAGAAGCTTTCTCCCTCTAGGGTCCTCACAAAGGACAGGGCCTGGGTTGTAACAGATACCTCAGGCTAACAGGAGGCCAAATGCCAACCAGCCATGTTTCCTGATGCAACTCTTCTAAAACAAGAGCCTTAACGTGCCCCAACCCAAGTTACTTGTATCCTGCCCTATAACGTCTGCTGCACTTGTAAATCCCAAGACTTCCCTAGACTCATCCTACCGTACAAGAGAGATACTTAACTGTATGTCACAGCCATCCTTTGATGCTAAAGACTGTACCTCGCTGAATCATTTCAGAAATGGCTTAAACATCAGGAGCCAAAGCAAATTTTTTACTAGAGGGGACTGCTTTATGGCCTGATGAATAATTTGCCATAATAACGAGTTATCCGTGCCACCAAGCGTGAATTACTAATTTCCAAAAGACCCCCAAAATTAATAAGACACATTCAACCTTAAACCATTCTGAACATAATCTCCCTTTGAGGATTCATAAATGCCTGGAAATGCTTTAAATTTGTGAATAAGGACTACGGCTCTGGATTGTCACATCTATACAAAGTAATTCAATAAAACCCCACAGGTTTAGTGCTCACTAATCCTACTGTTCTAAGCAGAAAGAATAGCTCTCCAAGTAGTAAATTGAGGTAAATGCCACCAGCACTGGGCACAGAAGATATGCCATTCATGAATGTCACTGGTTTTATTTTTTGCTGTATTTCAGGTTTAATGAATACAGACAGATTCACTCTTCCCTGGCATACAGTTCTAGGCATTTTGACCAAGGTATGTAGTCAAGTGAGACCCGCCACTATCAAGATATAGAATATTGTGAGCACTCCTCCAAATTCCCTCATGCTCCTTTATTAGTGGACACCGTTTCTTCCCTCTAGTCCCTGGAAAGATCTGTCTCTAGGACTGTTGCTTCCTGCATAATGTCATGCAATCAGACATAATGATGCTTCAGGGTCAATTTCTTTCACTTTTCTTAATCTTTTAAAGTCATCCATGTTGCTTCGATAGCTTCATCTCTTAGCAAACGCAGAGCTTGGACATCCCAGTGGGTCCTGATAACCTCACATCAGGTGCTGTTTACCACGTGTCAAGTTCCTTTGTTGGGTCCTCTGAGCCACCTGATATCTTCCTATATTAAAGATGGGACAAATCTCTGTCTTTAGAGAGACGAGCAGTCTTTACAACGAGTGAAGTTCTATGCCATGAGCACATGGTCCATGGGGCTCTGGGCCCAGAACAGGGAAGGGTTCCTAATAGGGACACAAAATTAAGTTTAAATCACCCGAGCTCCACGCACCATGATCAATGATCAACTTGGAAAATGGCAGTTTCATTGGAATACTAAATCCCACTGAGAAAAGCTCTCAAAAACACACAGTGGAGGTGATCTTGTGCCTTGTGGCACAATTCAGCCCTCGGGTGCATTTCCAAAGGCAGAGACTTCCAAATGTGCTTTGCCGAAGGCAGGTGTTTTCCTGACCCAGCAATTAGGAGCATACGTGCCTCTCTAGAAGTGCACTGGGAATGCCATCCACAATGACAGGGCACCATTCAGAGTCTTATTCAGTGATGCGTGGGGTCCTTCTGCTTCATGAGACAGGGGACTCGGTCTGCATCGAGGCAGCAGGGAGCTCATCCTACCAAACACCCGAGAGAGCCCCTCATCCAAGCCGTGCCTCTCCAGCATCATAGACCTCCACTCCAGCACCTGCCAGCTCCCGTGTCGGCTTCCACACAAGCCAGAACTACAGTCTGAGCGCTGACAGTGCTGCGTTAATTCCCACTCTGGCTCTCTAACTCTGACCCAGGAGGGTCACGCCAACAGAGTTTGGTGAACGGTATGTTGAAACCAGGTACTCACTCTGCCTTGCCCACTGCTCTGACACATCCACTAGGCCTGGCTCCCCAGGTCTTTGACACAGAGATTGTTGTGAGTGGGGCTGGAGGACGTGTAAAACATCTTCCTTTTCAAATCTGTTACCTTGGAATGATAAAGTCTGGACCCCACATCACGACAGTCTAACACCCACAGGTCTGCTTTCCACGGTCTCTGTTGCCCGTGATCAGAAGAAAGTATTAAATAGGAGACTGGGATTAAATAAATCATACTTCAAAGATGCTTTTTATTATACTATAGTATTTGAATTATCCAACTTTAGTATTGGTATTACTGATGGTGGCACCCAAATGACTTAAACTTCAGGTATGTAATACATACACACATGTACACACACATACATGTGTGTGGGGCATGGTACCATCTGAGGTACCAGGTTACCTGGCAGTCTTAGACTATATCCAGACCACCACTCGGCTTGGCAAAAACCACCCCTTCTGAGTGTCTATAGATTCTAGAACAGCCCCATCTCTCAGCTTGTCGCTAGTGGCTGGGAAGCAGAGGCTGGGGGTGGGGGTTGAAAAGAATGAGAAAACGCCAAGTTTTCTAAGCCTGGTCTTTCTCGTGCACACAATAGAGGTTATAATCTCTCTCCCTGCCATGAGGCTTACATAATGGATAATAACAATAATATCAGCTATTATGAACAGAAAGCATATTTAAGGGTCAAAAGTCATGGGAATACGCATTCCCTTTATTGATTTTAATCCACGTCTCAACCCTCTGAAGAAAGAACATTATCATCCCCAGCTAAGAACGAGTTGCTCAGGGATTCGGAGCCACTGCCTGAAAACCACCAGGCAGCCAGTGCTATGGTGAGGATATAAATTTCTCTCTTTACCATTGCACTTAACTTTATTCCACTTCTGGCAATGAGACTCAATGTAATAATCAAGGGCTTAAAAATGAGAAGGAAGGGAGGAAGGGAGAGGGAAGGAGGGAGGGAGGGAGGGAGGGAGGGAGGGAGGGAGGGAGGGATGGCAGAGGAGGAGAAGAAAGGCATATGTAATCTGGCAACCAGGCATTGCCAACATAAATCACAGGTTTTAAATCCCAATTCCAATGAGTGGTTTATGCGGTCCAGCTGAAGCCATGTGGTCACCTCTCCTGACCCCTCCCCAAGCCCACTGATTGTAAATAAGTACAATAAGACAGGGTCATCACCACTGGGAGCTTGTAAAACACAGGCAGCAGGTGGGGCAGTGCTGGTCACAGCACTAGGGCACATGAAGAAAGGATGAAGGTGCTGGAGGCAGGAGAGAGAGGCTTTCCCATCATGGAGGCAGGAGGGAGGACCATTCAGATCAAGTCTCTCAGCACAGAGGCCACCGGGACTAAGGGCTAGCTTCCCAGGACTATTACCTTCCTTGCCTCTTCTCCAAGACCAGAAAGTCCGCCTCCTAGGCTGAAATGAGGCACGTAAGCGCCAAAGGTCACTAGATATCCTTCCAAGATGGTCCCCAAGCTTAAGAGTGGAGAAGATCATCCCTCCCCTGAAATGTTCCTTCCCATCTTAACACAGTACAGCCCAACACTGGTTCCACAACGTCCAACCACAACCGACCAATGACACACACAAAACCACTCAACTTTCTGCAACTCTACCCTGCCCTAGCTTCCTAGAATGAATCAAGCAAGTTCATCCTACCCCTGTGGGAGAAAAACAATGCTAGAGGAAGAAGTAAGCTGAGCCCATAGAACTGACTCTCAGGTGAGGGAGACCACCGAAAAAGAGAAGGCCTTTCAACACCCCTCCATACCATCTTCTGGGACATCAAAACGAGAACAAAAATTGGTCGCTGAAATTTTTAACGGTCTATGGACACATTTATTGCTACAATTTATTACATCTGTGGTGCTTGCAATGTCTGGCAAAGATCCATGACAAAATTATAATAGAAATAAAAGGTACGACAATATAACCCGTAAGGAGCAAAACGTTCACAAGCAGAACCACGGTTTTTTTCGATGTATAAAACACTAATGATGAGACATGGAGAAACAAACAAAAAAAAAGAGCTAGGAAACTGCACCAATGATGTCACCCACCACCATGATGGATACTCACACTTATTTTCTAAGCAAATGAAATCATTAATATTTGTCATTTCACAACTTATTCAGAAACCATCAAAACACTAAAGTGTAGGCTGCCTGGTGGCCATGAAAGGCCAGTGTCTGAATCTGATTGCCAGACCCCACGGAAGGGTGAAAGAGGAGGAACAAGTCCCGCAAGGTAGGCTCTGGGCTCCACGTGAGCCTGTCTGAGCACAAACCAGAGGACTAATTAAAAGAGAGAAAACTTTTGAAGTTTTTTTTTAACTCTAAAATACACATTGAAGAAAATCTGTATTTTTTTTTAATTTTAAGCAAAGAACCAAAAGAAATGAGGCAAAAGGAAAGAAGAAATCTATAGAAAAGGCAAAAGACAACATTAAGAAAAGCTCTCAAATTAGAGCCAAACATTCTATGAATAAAAGATGGAGTAAAATAGACATACAGAGGACCATTTTATGGAGTAAACGCATACCAACTAAGAGTTGATGGGTAATAAATAAATAGAAAAAAAATTACTAAAACATGAAACGTAAGTTTCATAGAACTTTAGACAGGAGATCAAATAAACTAGATTAAGTACCAGCGTGGGTAATTGAAAAATGCAGTACAGAAAGATCCTAGCATTAGAGCAATAGCTTGGTGGGGAAGGGTGCCTGAGTGCGAGCAGGAGAACCTGGACTGCAATCTCCAGCACCTACACACATCTGGGCACAGCTGCATGACCTGTAAGGCTATCGTTGTGTGCTAGAGACCACTGACCAGCCAGCCTACCAAAACAGCAAGACCCAGGTTCAGTGAGAAACCATGTCCTAAGAGATTACAGAGAAGGAACATACAGGAAGACATCATATACCTTCACCTGGCCTGTGTCAGGACACACGCATCCATGCATGCATGCATGCACAGTTGTATGTGTGTGCATGTGCACATATAATATACCACAAAGAGGATACAGAGAGACAGATAGACAGACAGATAGACAAAGACAGAGACAGACAGACAGACGGACAGACAGACAGAGAAAAAAGAAAGGAGGGAGAGAAGTGAGAGGGAACATCTAAAGTCTCCCAGCACACACACAGAGGGGGGGGAGGAGGGGGAGGGAGGGACAGAGGGAGGGATGGAGGGAAGGACGGAGGGACGGACAGAGGGAGAGTGAGAGAGAGAGAGAGAAAATGAAATGTGTGGACAAAACGAAACCATAAAGGAACAGACACTTTAAGTGTTGAGCTAATTAGCGAGGCTGAATACCAGAAGACAACCAGACATATTTTGAAATGTCAAGGAAAAACTGTTTTGACTCAAGATATTTGGAGTTACATGCATACATACAACACTCCCAAGTACAAGGATGAAAACGGTTTTAAAACATCAGTAACTAAAGGTGTACGGGGCATGGTGGCACACACCTGTAATCCCAGCACTCTGGCGCTCCAGCAGGAAAACTACAAGTTCAAGGCTAGCCTTCGCTACATAAAGAGACCCTATAGCAAAAGAAAAGAACAAAAGTGTTCAAAGCCCTATTTTTTTTTAAAGACAGATGGTTTATTAGAAACATGCTAAAACAAAATGAAAAGAACACGAGAAAAGAAAACAGTTACAGGAAAACAGAAAGATGAAGCCCAGAAAAATGGTCGGAGTACTGGCCTTGGGGTGTCAGGGCATTTCACAAGGAGTGGGACCAAACACCTGGCAGACTCTGGGTAAAGCAAAAGAGGAATCTGGTTTTTCCACCAACAAAAGAGACAAATGGAAACCAATTCCTAAAGCTGTATGGAAGGTGAGATCCTGACCTCGTTCCGAGCCCATGCCTTGCCCCAGGCAGCTGATGGGGCACAAAGGAACATATACCTCCTGCTGGTAGCAGGCACTGCTGACACGGTTCTGACTGTAGAGACGTTTCAATCATCTTGAACAGGTTTCCCCCCTCCCCCCCCCAAAAAAAAAACATAGCAAGACAAGGACGGTGGAGAGACAGTTCGCCTTAGGAAATGACTTTATGGATAGCAGAGCCCTGGGAGAGGGGGTGGGGGCGGGCAAGTGGGAAGAAACAGAATCAGTCTGAGGGTTCATATCACTGGAGACAGCTGAGACGCAGGAGCGTCCCAGAGACAGCAGCAGCCAAGTCGCGGGACAGAAAACGAGACTGCAGCGTGCTACTGTGAGGTGCATTTTCTATGTACACGTAGTATTTCCTAATGCTGACTACATTAAGAGGGAAGAATGATACTATGCACCATTAGCTCTGCCCATCAGACATTTTTGGCTCTCAGCTTTCCAAGCATATGATGAGATCAGACACTCTGGTCCCCTCATGTTTGAGTGGTACCATGTAGCACTCCATGGCCAACAAGTATAATGAACGGCCATCATGTTCAACATGTCCAATCCTCTGCTACAAGGAACAGGAACACTACAGATAAGAAGTGTTGTTTCCATGGGTGATCAAGTAGGAAGGCCCCTTACTGTGGCACCAGTCCGTGGCAAGTCACAGGAGACTGCTGTGAAATAGACCTTTGTTATTTAAAGCCACAGAGGTCCTGGATTTTTTTTTTAAGTACTGATAATTCACTAAGCCCAGTCTGACTAATACAATGCATGTTTCTATCTCACTGATGGTGTTATGGGTGGGGACCAGTTTACAAAATTTGAAACCCACAACATGATCACAACATACATGGAGAAATTAAGACAGTTCCATGCATCAAGGGCTAATAGCATTTGTTGTTGGTCAACAGAATTGAAAGAGAAGTTCATTCTTGCATTTTATTCCTTGAAGCATGATGGGCATACATACTTCATTCAAAAAGTAAACAATGAGAGTGAGGAAGATGGCTTAACAGATAAAGTGTCTGATGTGCAAGCATAAGGACCAGTTTGTATCCCCAGTACCCAGCTAAATGCCAGAGAGGCGGAGGGGCTTTGTGCAATCCCAGTGCACAAGAGGCAGAGATGGGGCACCCAGAGGGAGCTTGCTAGCTGAACCAGCTACATGAGTGAACTCCAGGTTCAAGTGAGAAACCCAGCCTCAGAGAGTGAAGCAGAGTGCAACCAAGGAAGACTGCAGACATCAGTGGCGGACCTCTGCACGTACACACAGGTGTGCATATCACACATAGAGACAAAGGCAGTAAGTAGGTGATTTAAAAAGTCAGAAAGGGACTGCATCAAGGAGAGAGATGGTGTCACATCTGTTTGGACATTGTGCTTATGAAGTCTAAATTCCTGGAAATGTTCCACCTCATCAAATATGCAAGCCCTTCTTCAGCTATCAGGATAGGTGTGTCCTAAACACCCAAACGCTGATTCCTTTGCACATCTTGAAAATCCTCAGTAAAACGTTCACATTCCCTGGGCTGTGTCTACCTCCTGCTCTCAAGTCTCGTAAGAACACATTTACCTTTTCTAAGATCTGTCCTTGTTTTTTTTTTTCAAAGGAATGTTAGAAAAGTCATATTCTAGAACTCAACAGGAAGCTGTGTATTCACTCGTGCTTATGCTCACACTCATATGCATGCTCACACTTGTGTACACACACACACACACACACACACACACACACACACACACAAAGTCAGCACAATATGTCTATGTCAATTCTGGAACTACTCTTCCAATACCGTTCGTCTTTCCATTTTCCAAAAAACATCCCAACTGATCCTCAGTGAGTCCAATCGCTCCATGTCACCTCTGTGCTTCCCAACACATGCAATGAAGACAAAATTCTTTGCTATGGCCCTGTTAGGTCCAGAAAACCTGGTACCACTGACCCCTGGCTCAGCACATATCAGTCACAACAGTCTTCTTCTTGGGTCTTTCTCAAGCCATTCTCTGACTTGTGTGCCCAGTGCTCGCTTGCTGCTCCTACTTCCTAGAATGCCACCCTTGGACCTTTTTACAAGATCTCTTCTCACTCCTCAAGATCCAACATAAACGCTTCTTCCTCCAAGAAGCTCTTCCAAGATGCCACCATGGAGATTGTGTCCCTTCCCTGTGGCTCCTTGCTGTTATGTCTCTTTCCTATACAGACTTTACCAGATTATTCCGTGAGTATATTCACCTGTTCAGGCAAGTGTTGTCTGACTTGCCTTTTAGCACAAGCGCTAGAAAAGATGGCTTATCTGTCTAGGTCAAAGCTGTGCCTGCAGCACCTCGCTTACACCTAACATATACTAAGTCCATAATAAACGGCTGTCCTATGACTGACTACAGACAGATAAGGGTGCCCACTGTGAAGAAGGCAAGAAGGAGCATGTACTTGGGATGGAGATGGGAGCGCATCATTAGGGTAGATGTATAAAGGGAGATGCTCAGTCTAGGACTGAGGGGTGATCAGGAGTTCCACACAAGATATGGCAGGCAAGGAAAACTAGGCAAGCACAAAAGCCTGGCTTCCTGCAGAGCAGATCCTACGATTAGAGGACTCCAGATCTCTAAAATCCCAGAGCTCCTCAACCCCTATGTTCAAGAGAAGGAGCCCTACAAGCCTCCACAGACCCTTTGGAACCCTTGGGGAGACTGCTCATACCTGTGGCTGTGCTTTGGAAGGACGGGCCCACTTCACAGCAAGACCTTGGCCCAGTTTCCCAGTCCGTGTGTGTCCTGGCCTGTATCAAGCAGTTTCCAGTCCAATGATACTGTGAGTTTTCACCCCGCTGCCTGCCATTAGCCATTTCTCCCACCAGCGCTGAGAGTTAAATCACTATGATTGTTTCTCTGCATCACCGCTGAGAACACAAGAGCATGGAGCTTAACTGACTCACCGGCATTGGTAGCCAGATAAGGAGAATTCAGTACCTGTGAGCCACACTAGACTTGCAGCCTCCTGCGGCTGGGCTGCTGCTGGACACTGAAGACAGGGGGTGCACAGGAGTCAGCGTGCCCTGCAGCTCCCAGTCCCTGCCCTAAAGCTCTCCCCCCCCACCCCCGCTTTCCTCCCTGTTCTCCCTCCCCCATGCTCCAAATACACAAGGCTCTACAGATGGTTCCCATCCATAGCTCCACTTGCCACATGGGAGCCATGTGTTTTCTCCTTGGTGTGTGTATGCATATGTGTGTGTGTATGTGTGTGTGTGTGTGTGTGAGAGAGAGACAGAGACAGAGACAGAGAGAGACAGAGACAGAGAGACACAGAGAGAGAGAGAGAGAGCATGTATGCCTATGTGCATAGTGTGAAAGATATCTTCCTCACTCACTCTCCATCTAACTTTTTGAGACAAGGTCTCAGTACTAGAGTTACAAGTGCACACCACTACATCCAGTTTTGGGGTTTTTGCCTTTCCCACATAGGTTCTGGGAATCAATCTTGTAGTGGAAGTTGTGGTTTCTTTAGAACCCAGTTACGTAATGTTTTTCTTCTAATCCCAAGTGTGGGATGTGGGGGTGCTTTTCATTTGTCCACAACTGATAACTGCCTCACACGACCTGAAGAGGGGCGTGGTCTTTGTCAGCTGCAGGTAGTTTAATTCTGAGGACTCTGAGAGGATATAAATGTCAGAGCCCAGAGAGAGAAGAGGGATGCTCAGAGAGAGGGGGGGGAACACTTCTAGGAGACAGTCAGAGAAAGAAGAAGGCTGCTGGTTCTGCTGGATATCCTGAAAACTGAGACTGGAATTTTCCCAACGAACCCAACGACCCTCACTAGCTGGACGTAGCTAACCCACTAACATTCTTTCTCTTCTACTTACTGTAAGGGGGTTGGCGGATGGGAGATAGAGGCATAAGAAACGCCATTAACACAGTTTTTAAATATGCACAGCACAACCTCAGGTCCCTCACACCTGCACAGCAAACAATATACTGGCAGAGCCGTGTCTCCACCTCAACCCATCAAGAGAATTCTAGATGCTCCTGGACCCCTCCTTAGGAGACCCCTGCTGTTAGACAGGTATGGGAGGGAGGCTCAGTGGCAAGCCTAAAAATCCTAGAGCCCCTCTTCTAAGGAGCTTCCCGCAGAGGGGCATGGGGGGGGGGGCTTTCTCTCTTTTGCTCCTACTTACAGCTTTTTCCCACACACAAAGGCAGAGGCCCCGTAAGCCTGCCCAGAATATTAACACGGCCTTCCAAATGTGCCAGGAAAGCCAGGCAATCCCCCATCAGCCTCAGGGGGCTGGCTAGAGAGGCTGCCATCCAGGGCACCGAGGGACGGGCCAGCTCATCAGAGCACTTCTGTAGGAAGGCAAGCAGGAGGCTAGAGGCCCCAGGCTCCCCTTTCAGGCAGCACAAATCCACTGGTTTGAGCTGGCACACAGACACGAAAGTGCCAGAATGAAGGCCCTCAGTGACTTTGGGGACGATTAAATTAAAGAGTCAGAGCTCTGAGCACTGGGAGGCCTCGGCAACTATAAATCTGCTTTCAGAGGAGCATCAAGAACACCAGGAGAAACCAGTTTATTTAAGCCACTGGTGGGCACTGGCTCCCTGTGTAAAGGTGTGATTACACAGCACATGGGCCTGGGCAACCACTTGTTAAGAAGGCCCAGACTAGGAGCCCAAGGGTGGTACCCTGGACAGCATCAAGGGTAGGTGATCTGATGGATGCCAGCTCTGTGCAACCTCCAGCAAGTCACCTAACCTCTCTGTCTCTTTCTTCGTGCCCAAACTAAGTTTAATCAAATGGAGGTTGCCATGTGCGCCTGCCTCACTAGTACACCCAAAGTGGTAACCATGGTAACAATTGAGAAACTGGTGATGGTGCAGAAATGTAATGGGCAAAATGTCTATTAGAGTTAACACAAGGCACTTGTCCTCTGCCAGACATTGTCCACTCCTTCAAGTCCTGTGGCAATTCTGTGATACGATGCCTTGTAGCTTCTGATTTACAGCATAGGTGGAGGAACAGAGAGGTAGAGTAACTGCCCAAGGTCACACAGCCAGTGACGGGCAAGAGTCAAGCCTGGGCAGCCAGGTCCTTTCCTGACAGCTAATGTAGTTCTCTCCTGACTCTCAGAATCTGAGTCCTGAAGGAACATGATGATCCTTCCCTCACATTCCCTGTGAAGGAGACACCAAAGCATGGAGGGCGCAAGGGTGTGACTCGACCACAAAAACCAGGGTCTCTCTGTTACCTTAAATGTCCTCTGCGGTTCTCAGCTCCTCTTCTTCTGAAAAAACCAGTTGGTATCAATGTGAACAGACACCCAAATGCTGCATGGTACCCTGCTGTGCAAAGGGAACCCCAGGCTCCCACAGATACGCAGGCCACATCGCTGCAGGCTCCAGGGGAGGGAGTTTATTCTCTCCGTAACTCCAGCAAGGCCAGGGCTAGAATCCCACCTACGTGAGTGAGCCACATCAGCCCCAAGCACACAGTGACTCCTGGTTATGGGAGTCATGTTGTTAATCTGCTGTTAAGACCCTGGACACTCAAGGCCTTAGAGGTGGAGGCCCGCAAAGAGGCCAAAAGAGCAGGCCATAGAGCAAGCTGGCCCACAGTGCTGGCTGTGGCTGAAAGCCCTTGGCTGTGTCATTTCACCTGTGTCTCAGTTTCCCTACATATAAAAAGTAGGCAGTTATACCTAGAGGGTCATTTTGAGGACACCAAGTGGTTTTTTTTTTAAACAGTCTGTAGAATAACAAACATATGGTAATCATCAGCCCACTCCCTTGTACTTTTTATTATTGATTAAGTTATTTATTTTACATCCCAAACACAATTTACTCTCCCTCCTTTCCTCTTAGTCCTTTCCTCTCACCTCCCCACCCCCTGCCCCAACACATACACACACACACACACACACACACACACACACACACACACACAGAGAGAGAGAGAGAGAGAGAGAGAGAGAGAGAGAGAGAGAGAGATACCCTTTCTTTTCCTCAGAGAAAGGGAGGCCTCCCATGGATATCCCACCAGCCTTGACATATCAAGTTGCAGTAGGACTAGGCACATCTTCCTCTACTGTGGCTGGACAAGGCAGCCCAGTTAGGGAAAAGGGACCCTTAGGCAGGCAGCGGAGTCAGAGACAGCCCCAGCTCCTGTTGTTAAGGGGCCTTACATGAAGACTCAGCTGCACATCTCTTACACATGTGCAGAGAGAGAGCCTACATCTGTGCCGTGCATGCTCTCTAGTTGGTGGTTCCGTCCCTGTGAGCCACTGTATATCCAGATTCGTTGGTTCTGTAGGTTTTCTTGTGGTGTCGTTGCCCCCTCTGGCTCCTTCAATCCTTCCTCCCCGTCTTTCCCAGGACTCTCCAAGCTCCGCCTAATGTTTGGCTGTGGGTCTCTACGTCGGTTTCCATCCGTTGCTGGGTGAAGCCTCTTAGACTACAGTTATGCTAGACTTCGCAAGTAAAGCAAAAAATATATCATTGATAGTGCTGGGGTATGCTCCCGCTCATGGCATGGGTCTCAAGCTGGGCCAGTCACTGGTTGGCTATGCCCCTCAATTTCTGCTCCATCTTTTAGCCCTGCACATCTTATAGTCAGGACAAATTGTGGATAGAAGGTTTTGTGACGGGTTGGCATCCTCAGCCCTCCATTAGAAGTCTTGCCTGGTTACAGGAGGGGACAGATTCAGGCTCCATATGCCCTGTTTTCTAGGAGTCTTAGCTACGATCGCCCTCATAGAGTCCTATGAGTCTCCATTGTCCTAGGTTTCTAGTTCATCCCAGAGACGCCTCTGCAAGGAGAGCCCAAGTATGGACACTTGAATCTCACTGAGAATGGGAAATAGAATTGACATGGGAGCCTGGGGGAAGGGATGGAGGGAGGGAGGCGTTTGGGGAGGGGAGGGATGGGGATGGCAATAGCAGGCAGAGAGAACTGAGAGAGACAACTGGAAAGTGGGGGGGGGCATCAGCCTACTCTTTAAAAGATGACTTGGTTACTTTGAGAGTGCCTTTCCCCAAATGGGGCAAAAATAATGAACCTTCAAAAAAAAAAAAAAGTCAAGGCAGATGGTGCTTTCCCTCCCAGGGACAAAGGGTGGACTGAATAAAATTAGAATCTGACTATCTGTTGTAAGACAAAACAAATCAAACTACATGTTTAGGAACAACACGTACTCCTAGAATAGCGGCCAAGCCCAGAGACGGCCATGTTTTAGATCTGTACTGTGCCTGCCGGTTGAACAGTAGTACATCAGAACACCGGGGACAGCATCTGTGACTCACAGAGACCACAGCTGTCTCGCTCTGGGAGCCTTGCCTGGCAGTGGCCTGTTTGAGGTGTGAGCTGCTTATGTTCCCCCTGTCACTCGAGCAGCTGTTGGCATGAAGATGCTAACCTCCATACTTTGTTCTTCCTATCAGCGCCCTACGTCCTGTCTTGGGGCTTCTTTTCTGTTTGGGGGGTGGGTGGGTGGGTTACTTAAAGGTCATGATTCATGATGTGTCTGACCTCGCAGGGAGCCCGTGACAGTCAGAACTCAATGTGTAGGTCCGTGTGTATCTATGTGCAAGGCCTTCAGTTTCACCGATGAAGTTGGAAAGTAAAACTCACTGCCCTGAGTCGATGTGGAAGCTTCAGTAAACACAGGCAATTCTGAGATCCATCTGCAGATTATAAAAGCAATGACTATGGAGGCGAGCTTAAGTTCCTTCAAAACTGTGAGCCTTAAAGTAGAACCTGAAGTCTCCCCAACGCCTAGAACTGGAAACATGCACGGTTCCAGTCCCGCCCTAACACCCCAGGCGCAAAATGTGTCCTTCATTGCAGACTCTGTTAAAACCCAGGTGCTGAGGGGCTCTTATCCCCAGGCCTGGCCTTGACAGAGCAAGTGAAGTGATGGACACCTAACCCGACAAGGACAGACAATTAAAAAAGCACTAATACACCTAAAGTTTCAATAGGATGTCCTCCCCTCTTACCCACTATTCTGGTAGGTACAGTTTTTCATGGGGACATACACCTTGGATTAGTGTCTCGATATAAGTGAGTATATACCATTTAGCTCTTTTTGCTTCTGTGTGAACTCACTCATTATGACAATTTCTAGTTCAATCCATTTGTCCACAAATTTTGGAAATTCCTTGTTTTTAATAGCTGAGTAGTATTCCATAGTGTAAATGTACCACAGTTTCTTTATCCATTCTTCTATAGAGGGACACGTAGGTTGTTTCCAAGTTCTGGCTATTATGAATAAGGCAGCTATGAACATGGTTGAGCATATGTCCCTGTTGTGTAGTAGTACATCCAGTGGGTCCTGGAAAACTACAGGCGAGTCTGGGCCCTGGGGCCCTCCGCAAACTGTGGCAACAGCCAAGGAAAAAATAGGCAGTAAAAACCTTGAACCCCTACCCGGACTAGCCGATGGACATTCTCCACTGTTGAGTGGAGAAGGAGATCTAACTTTCACACAAACTCTGGTGCCCCATATTTGAACATGTCCCTTGGACGGAGATGCCTGGTGGCACTCAGAGGAAAGATAATAGGTCACCAAGGAGAGACTTGATACCGTATGAGCATATTCAGGGGGAGGAGGTCCCCCTCAGACACAGACTTAGGGGAGGGGAGGGGAGTAGGGGGGAAGTGGGAGGAAGGGAGGAATGGGAGGATACATGGGATGGGCTAATAACTGAGATGTAATATGTATAAATTAATAAAAATGTATTTTAAAAAAAAAAGCACTAATAGGGCCTGTGCAGACAGCCACAAAGGCACAGCATGGAGCTAAACATGAAAGTGGCATGTGCATACAACTGTGATAATGTGTATGTTCATACACACACACACACACACACACACACACACACACACACACGTGTATGCATCGGGATGAGGTTTGCATGTTAAGGTGCTAAAAGACAGAATATGAGGAATCGCAGGCAAAGCAAACAATGCAGTCCGCTGTCCATCATCTCTGAATGACACAAAGACAGCAGAGTTCAGACTCTCTCAACCTCACTTTCTCACCAACAGTGGGCTGGACAGGAGACCCCGTGGGATTTTCTGGGAATCAGTTCCAGAGGAAATGCGCAGAAGTCACTCCCTGATAAAAGCCAGTGAGCACCTCCTAACGGCGTTCACCTTGAGTGCTGGGGACTTGGCAATGCAGCCGAGGTGGGCCCTGGGCCTGGATGCTCTGGAGGTGGCTTCAGAGGACAACAACCCCAGCCCTCACCACAGGGGACCCTACACCAAGCTGCAACTGCCTTTCTAGGCTCAGTTTCCCTGGACGGTAAAACAGAAATCTTAATGTATATCTCTAATGATAAAAGTGGGATAATGTGGTAAACCGTTCCGCCCAGGACAGGTAGTAAACTCCCAAGAAAGCCTAATTAGGTTATTTTTGCCAAATACTTGGTCAAAAATTCTAAGATAGGCTAAACCTTGATCCACACAGATACAGACATTAGGATAGGTAAATGACATAGGGGAAGCTTTGCAGCTCTTTTTCTGATTGTTCAATATGGCTGCTGACGTGTCCAAGTCCAGCTTGTTGACCCAGTGAGCTTTCTGAGAGGGATGGGCAGCTGTTCCACCAGGAAGCCACAGCCACTTACCATCCCCCATGAAAGACTCAGAACACATTCCATCACTAAAGAGCCCTAACTCCTCCACAATGTTTCCTGCTTATTTAACCTGAGGAGGGAAGGGACCACTACCAGAGCTGCCTGGGATCTCAGGAGGGCCATACACTATCATCCAAGCTGTGGAGGCTCGAGTTCGTGTGGTTACTTGCAACATGGAAAAGGTACGGCCAATGCAAGGCGAAGCTACCCTTGACCATCAGGTACTGCTGTGGCCATAGGGGCAAACCTCCAGAAGATAAATCAAGTTATAGGCTGGGTATCTTAGATTATATCTCTGTCGTGGCCAGAGAGATGACTCAGTGGCTAAGAGCACTCACTGCTCTTCCAGAGGGCCCGGGCTCAATTCCCAGCACCCACATGGCACCTCACATCCATCTCTGACTCCAGTTCTAGAGGGCCTGACCTCTCTTCTGGCTTTTGCAGGCTATGATACACAGACATACATGGAAGGCATATAAAATAAAAATAAATATTCTTTAAAAGATTATGTATCCACCATTCTCAAATTTGCAAGAAGACCAGCATTTCACTAGAGGACAGATAAACACACACACACACACACACACACACACACACACACGTGCACACACACTCACACCCTTATGAGACTCCAGACAATTTTTAAAATGTGTTTAATTAATTTGAGTAATAAAATATTCAGCTGACCTAATTTTCACATTGGGACTAGAAAACATGGTGTGTTTTTCATAAATCCAACAAAATACTTGCTCGTGTCAACATTCCAGACATGGCCTAGAAGCGGGAATCAAACACCACAGCCACCACTCAGGGACCACCTTGTCTGCCAGCAACTCCTCAGAGGCCAGCGCCTGCAGAAAGCTCCTGACCTTGGTTGCTTCGTGTGACAGCATCTTGTGGCTATGAGGGCAGAACAGACTAGAAATGCCTAGGGGAGTGGTTACCCCAGCTTCCTTGTCCCTTGATGGGCAATTATTGGTTGTGTTTGACAGTCTGTCTCAAGCTTCCCAGCAGGATGCTGCTCCTATTATAAGTCCACTCATTAGCCCGCTCCCCACGGGCCTTTCCTCACTTGGGAGCCCCTAGAGTAGACTATTCCTACCTAAATCCCTGTCTCATGGTGTGCTGAGGGGGTAGGGGGAGTGATAATTAAAACATGGAGGAAAACAAGGAAATTATACAGAAGCAGAAGGAAGACAAAAAGAAGAGCATGCCCACTGGAGGTAAGGCAGGGGGAAGACAGATTCAAACAGGACCCAGTAAAATCAGAGACCAGAAAGGAACACCAGCCTCTTGGGCCAGGGAAGTCCTTACTACCACCCACTCATGACAGCCCAGAAAATCACCAGGGCCACAAATCCACACGTCCTGCAAATGCTAGCAGGGTCCTACATCTCCCCAGCAGGTGCACCACAGTGGTCACATGATCCGAGAGCTTTGCAAAGGGAAGGGTCTGGCTCAAGTCCTCCTCCTCTGTAGCCCCCTGCTACCCCTCCCCCCACTTCCTCCCACACACCCAGAGGAGCCAGACAGCAGCCTTGAGTGGAGGAAAACCCAAGATGGTACAGGCAACAGAGACCTTGATCTCAAGGAAGCTTCAGGATGATGACAGAAATCTCTGTCTCAAAAATATCCACTATTGGAGGCAGCAAGATGGTTCAGGGGTGAAGACACTTGCTGCCAATCCTGACGAGCTGGGTTTGATCCCCCAGGACACTTGTGGAAGAAGACAATGGAGTCTTACAAGCTCCCCTCTGACCTCTACACACGTGTCTTTGTACACTCATGCCACCAATATACACACCAACGCCCACTGATTAATTAGGTATCTAAGTTTTTAAATAGATGTTGTTACCATGCAACAGTAAGGGATGCATTATTCAGAGTTTTCTTAGAGCCTTTGAGATGAAACCAAATGCTACACGCAGTCATGTAGCCGCGGAGAGTTTGTTCCGATGCATCATACTCGTATCGAACCCTTCTGCGCTCCCACAAGATGTCATTGTCTCCCAAGTCTCCAGGGCTACCAGCCTCAAGAATACTACCTAAAATCCCAGGTAACAGTGTTAGAAGATGTGCAATCCATCAAGTCAACAGGACAGAGCAGCCGAGAGGCCAGGTTCTGAAGTGACCCTACCCAGGTTCACAGCCCAGCCTTGTCACTCCTGAGCGTGATGTCAGAGAGCAAGCTGAACTCCCCTCGAGCTCCAGTTAGCCCTGACAAACAGAAGCAGTGCCTGCCTTCCTCAGAACATTATTGTCAGTAAAATGCAAAATGCTTAACACAGCCTGAGGCAAAGAATAGGTGCTCGGGTGCAGGAGACTTATCATAGCTCATGTCGCTGACACTGGGGATATTTTGACTCTCTGGACCTCTAAAACAGTTGCATCATGTCACAAGGCACAGCATGGCAGACAGGCAGACTGGGTCCAATCCGAGCTCCGTAACTCATCAAGCAGACTCCTCAGAACTCATCTCCCTCATTTGCAAACGTGGGTAACATAACAACGTCTACCTTGCAGGGCTGCTGTGAGTGCTAAACAGATAAACACCGCAGCAGATGCCCAATAAAGACTGCAGTGGCTGCCGAGGACTTAATTACATCCTACTTCAAATCATCCTGCACCAGTGTCTCGCGTGGAACATTGTATACAAGTACCTGACCATTCTGAGATCAAAGTATCCAAGTGGCTGCTACTTTCCTCGGCTCTCTTACCAAGAGGAAAGATGAGGCGGAGTAGGAGATGTGCAGCTGGCCTCCCACACACCCATCAGAGTGGCCAGTCTTAGCTAGGCTGCAGGAAAGGAAGATGCAGATTAGGGCTGTATTAGAAGCGTGCTAGAAATGAGGATCCACGTCATGACTCAAGTGTACTGACCGGAAACACCCTGGGCATGAGGGGCGCTAGCTCAGCTCTCACAAAGCCTCCGGTAATTCTGAGACACACTGACTTGGCACATTGGTCTCTACAGATGAGACCCAATGCATTTAGCTTTTCCGTTGTCTGTTCCCTGTGCCCCTCCTCTGGAGGATCAACAGCTGTGCCAACTCAACCCCTCAGTGTCCATCGGGAATCCATTTGCTCCTCTGCCCTTCCTCAGAGACTCCCACAAAAACAGGTACTCCATGCCGCAGCCCTTACAAAATGTGGAGGGGCCGAGCCGTGAGACAGCTTGGTGAGTAGAGCGCTTGCCATGCAAACACAAGGGACCAACTTCCATCCTCAGAACCCACATAAGAAGCCAGATGAGACATGGTGGCACACATGAATAAATCCAGCCCTGGGGAGACTAAGACAGTCTAGCCAAAACAGCAAGTTCCAGGCCAATGTGTGTGTGTGTGTGTGTGTGTGTGTGTGTGTGTGTGTGTGAGAGAGAGAGAGAGAGAGAGAGAGAGAGAGAGAGATGCTGCCTCATAAAAACAAGATGAGTGGCTCCCAAAGATGGGCAGCAAGAAGGCAAAGGGGAGGGAAAGATAAATATAAAATATCAAACATTGAAACTTCACTCGCAGCGGGATTTCAGTTAAGAGTCCATTCTCAGGGTTTCACTCCTGTGTCATGGAGGCCTCAGACTCTTTATTTACACTTTGGTGCCCCAGAGCTCTTCCCTTCACAAAGATGCAGGCAGTAAGAGGTGGACAACTGGGTCTAGACAAGCCAGAGAGAATCCAGAACAGACCAGCCAAGCAATGCAACCAGAGACCCAAGGGTCTCTGCTCTGGCCTCAGATAGCCATTAAGCTGCTGGTCTCCTCAGAGCAAACTGCCTTCCCTCTCTGAACTTCTCTGCAAAATCACAGTTTAGACCGAGCATCCCAAGAGCCTCTGCAGCTCATGCTTTCCGGGGCCAAATGCCATGCACGATTTCAAAATGGAAGTAAAGGGTTAATGCCTTCCCATTCAGAATTCTCCTGATGTGGAGAATAACATGTGGGGGGGGGGCAGTGAAATGTAAATAAACTAAATCATAAGTATATTTAATATTTTAAGCATTTCTGCTTCAACTTAAATGTGTGTGGGGAGGGGATGGACGACGGGATACAGATTTCTTCAAAGAGTTTTCAAGAGAATGAAGATGCCAAATAAGGTATCTGAAACTTCCAGGCAGTGTTAGATACAGGAGAAAACAGCCTCAGATTGATATGCAGCTGGGGGGGGGGGGTGTGGGAGACAGCGAGACAGCCAGTCTGCAGAGGGGTGGGCATTCCATCCTGTCAGCTATTCATCACCTTTAGAAAAGTTTGCTGAATGAAAAAAAAAAAAAACAGCATCAAGGGATAGAAGAAAGCCATGCATTTACCAACCCACTTGACTAGTCTCCCCTGAAAACTAAATCTCGGGCAATACAAGCCAAGATGCCACGTGTTCCAGTTAAAAGAATAAAACAAAATACAAGACACCATCTTCCATGGGTTTGAGGAAATGCTGGACTAAATGGTGTCACGAAAAAATGAAAAACGGCAGTCATTTAACAGTGCGCTGGACTCTCTGGCTCATGTCTCAATACGCAGATGGAGCTAGCCGTGGTAACGGGCACTTTGTTCTCAGCCTAAAAGATCGATCCAGCAATTACAATTATGCTACGGCAGCCAAAATTAAACCAGGTTTACACACGAGGGCTTCCCAAACACAGGAAGTAAAAGAGACTCCTTAAGAACTCAATACATGGACAGTGGCTATGGGAGCAAAAGGATGCCTGGAAGGCTTAGCATAGCTGTCAGTGTGTGTGTGTGTGTGTGTGTGTGTGTGTGTGTGTGTGTGTGTGTGTGTGTGTGTGTGAGAGAGAGAGAGAGAGAGAGAGAGAGAGAGACAGAGAGAGACAGAGACAGAGACAGAGACAGAGAGACAGAGAGAGACAGAGACAGAGAGAGAGACAGAGAGAGAGACAGAGAGAGACAGAGAGAGAGAGAGACAGAGAGAGACAGAGAGAGAGAGAGAGAGAGAGAGAGAGAGAGAGAGAGAGAGAGCATGTGTCTGAGAGTTTGTGAGAGTGTGTGTGTGTGTGTTTGTGTGTGTGTGTGTGTGTGTGTGTGTGCGCACGCGCGCACAGTGTAAAAGAATGGCATCTCAATCTGATATATTTGAGTCTGTAACATTTTTTAAATGTTAAAATGAATTCATGGTGGACCAATCCTCAGTACAGAGAATCATCAAGAATAACTTCAGGGAGAACATGGGAAACAGATATATAGTGCACTATCCAAAAATGGCTGCCAGACTGGCTCTGCCTGCATATGTTCATCTGCAATGTGATTTGCGATTGCTCGTGTGCATTTGTCTGCAGCACAGCGTCATTATGTAGACTTGCATGCTCCTCAGGGTTGGGCAACAGAAGAGTGTCACCTAGCAGTGTGGCCTTGGTACCCCTCCATCAATCTGGATATTGCCCCCGCTAGGCACCAAGCTCACATCTAACATGGACTGTTGACCCTAAAGAGAAGCCACCTTGAACTTCCAGCCTGTCAGGCCTTCAGATGCCTCCAATCCTAATGTGCCTGGCACTGTCTCCTAACAGACCTTGAGAAGAACTGTGTCACCCAGTCAAGTCAGTGCACAGCACCATGAGACGCAACAACCGATCCAGAGTCACTCCATCTTGGATAATTCATTATATAACAATAGAAAGTAGACATGTGGAGAAATAAACCCACAGAGACTTGAGAATCAGGACTGAGGTGGAATTGAAAGGAGTCTGTCTCCTCCAGGGGCTTCTAAATCCAAGCTGTCCTTCTCTGTTCACAAGAACCCTTCAAAGTCAAAGCCCCCAGTCTCCCTGGTGCTGCACGGAGGCCCAGGCATGAAAGGTCCTAGAAGTAAAAGTCTCCTTGGCCACACTTGTTTCATGGTGTTAAAATCATTGCTCTGAGCCACGCCATGGCAGAAGGAGGAGAAAGAAGAAGAAGGAGGAGGAGGAGAAGGAAGAGGAGGAGGAGGAGGAGGAGGAGGAGGAGGAGGAGGAGGAGAAGAAGAAGAAGAAGAAGAAGAAGAAGAAGAAGAAGAAGAAGAAGAAGAAGAAGTAGGAAAAGAAGAATTTCCAGGCCTTGAAATCTAAAAATGCCTTTTAAAAGATGCAAAGAGCCTTATCCTCCCCACGCCTCTCTTTCAAAGTAATAAGCAATCACTGGCCAAGTGTTGCCTCCAGCAGCAATCTAGAGAAAACACATATGTCCCAGGAAAGGATGCACGCCGCCTGCCATGTTCACACCTTGACAACCTCTGCCTGAGAGACCCTGACCCAACTCCCTACTCCCACTTCTCTCTCTCTCTCTTTCCTTTCCTTTTCTCAACTGTTTTTTTATTCTCTATAGTACTCAATAAAGCCATGAGAAAGAAACGAGTAGGGTCATATTAGGGGGCTGTAGTCATGCTATCTGTCCTAGTCAGACAAAATAGAGAAGGGGTCAGAGTTCATTTTAAAGGAAGAAGTTTGTAGGCTAAGAGACTGAAGCTGGATGCCTCTCAGTATCTGCACAGATGTGGGACCTAGTGCTCTTGGAAATGACTCAGAGGCCCAGTGTGCTGTTCCAAACACAGCAGATATAGGGACAAAACAGCACTTGGGTTCAGGTACCATAAATGTCCACCAGGGTCAGGCCAAACAGCTTCACCTTGGCCCTGAGCCACCAGTTGTAGAATCTGACTCCATCTCTGGCCTTTGGTCCTTTGATATCCACAGTCTATGTGTTTTGTGGAGCTGAGGATGTAGACCTGGGCAGGTCAGATGTGGTCCCTGCCTTCATTGTGTGTAAGTTCAAGTGGAACAGCCAGACAAGACAAAAAAAACAACCCCTTCTCACAAAACAGACAGTTGCAGGCTAATATTGGGGAAACAGGAGCTGTTACACACAGGATACCATGAGAAAGGACAAGTTTAAGTTAGACAAGCAGAGAAGAACTCACTTCAGCAGTCACAATTAAGATCATACCTGTAATAAAGATGAGATTTGGAGAAACAACACCTCAGACAGAGGACATAGCATATACAAAGGTCCTGGGGCTGAAAACGCGCTTGGAATGTTCTAGAAGTTTTCAGCAACACCAGTAGGGATAAATTGGGCAGTGGGAGAGAGGTAGCAAGTGGCTTTGAACAAAAGCAAGGTTTGACACAGGCTAGTAAAACTTTTTATTTTCAGCACATGAACAATGGGATGCTCTTGAACAGAAATCAGAAATGTTAATAAAACTGGTTGATACGTTTAAAACTCAGCCTCCTAGTAAAGACAAAATAGTTACCTTTGGCAGGAAGAGTGTTTGGGAAGGACCTGTTAGAGGACTTGTATGTCCACTTATTTTGGTTCTTTCCTGGAAATCTGGGTTCTAATGTAAAGAACTGAGCTCTTTTAAATTATTAATGTAGTAAAGAACAGAAGGCTGGAGACCCTGTGACCTCATTTGGAAAGGAAAGAAAATAACAACTCTCAAAAGAAATGTGTGCTCTTGGTCCCTCCGAGACTAGATCACCTTTTGAGAAACAGGCTATTCTAATTAGTCTTTGGATGCCTAAAAAACACAGCATACAAGTGCACTAAAGCCCAGAAGCTCTTCTCTGCAACAGCTACACAGCTCTTGAAATGAGCTGGTAGTCAGCCACAGCTTCAATCAAAAGGTAACAGCAACGGAAAACATACTCGTGTGTCATGGTTCAGTTCCAAGGGGGACTTCATATCATCAGTAGACACGTATTTAACATGTCTGAAGACAAAAGCTTTGTCATCCCTCCCATTGGCAGTAAGAAGTCCCCGATATGCAAGCAAAGGAACCCAAAAGACTTAGCGGGACCTAGGATCAGCAATTGGAGGTGCCGCGCAAGGAACTGTGCACGCATGTGGCTTATAGCTGGGCAACATCTAACTCTCTCAAATGCAGGGACTGGCGTCACTGAGTTGAGTAGGAGACAAAATAGTGGAAACTCATGGAAAACATACTTCAACACACACATACACACTCTCTCTCTCTCTCTCTCTCTCTCTCTCTCTCTCTCTCTCTCTGAAAGACAAATTCATACATCCAACCTCCAAAGTGTGTCAAGAATGACTAACGGAAGAGACTGCACTGCAGACATGGGGTGTCTTGATGCTTGGAAAGAACAGAACGGAGAGTGCACTGTGGGATACTGAGAATACACTGGGCTTCGAAATCCTAAAGGCGCTCATTTCATTATTTCCACTCTGCGCCATGTTATAGACTATAAAGGGCATCGAAGGGTCAGGAAACCAGATAAAGAAATAATGAGAACTGAGACTATGCAGAAAGAGACTGGAGGACGAGAGGAAGTCGGGAAAATGGAGCCTAGCCTTCAAAGTGAGACCCTAGGATACCGGGACCGAAACCAGATGGAAATAAAACCGGTGTGGACTACGACAAACCTCTCCCAGCTTGAATCAGTCTCCCCAGCTTCAAAAAGTTTTGGTTTGATCAAGAGCTGAACAGGTGTGAGCACAACTTATACCGTTAACCCTGTAGATCCCGAGGAGGCTTTTAAAGTGAGGGGAGTCGCTGATTTTCTCCAACCCCGAAATGCTAGAGACTGCACACAAGACGTTCATGATATAAATGTGTCCCCAGCTTTAATTAAACTCCTTCTCTCATCAAGGGAAGGGCGCAATAATCCCAATCTAGCATCTCATCCGTGATGAACTTTGCCGTCTCTCTTCTGTTTCCAAATGAATTTGGCTTATTAAAAAAGTAATGAGCTATTAATTAACTCTGCGCTCATACAAAGCTGTTTAATTCTCAATCTAATTAGCAGCAATCTGTTGAAGGATTCTAACGATTATTTTAAATTTGCTAACAGAAACATCTTTTCACTTTTCATAAGTTATTTATAGACAGAGCTCACATTGGATCTTGCTTGGGTTTTAATTTGATAACAGTTTTCCTAGGTATTTGGCTCATCTCTGTCTGACAGGGTTTACAACTGTCACCATCAGAAAAGCCCCAAGTAGTGCCAAGGTCAGCGACATGGCCTGGACAGGGCTTCTTTCTGTCTCTGACAAGCCCTAAATGGTAAGGTGGAGGAAAAAGAACTGTGTCCTGACACCATCCCCACTGAGGGAAGACTCAGCTATGACCCAGAGATGGATCTAGAGCCCCAGACAGAAGATGGAAGGCATGCAATCATTGCCGGATCAGAGGTTGTCAAAGAAGGAAGCACTCCATGGCCCTCTGTAAGAATGCCCCTTTTGCAACTGACACAACAATGAACAGTCCAGAAACTTTTTTATCAAATTTATTTATTTATTCATTTTACATCCCAATTGTGCCCCTTCCTTCCTCTCCTCCCGGTCCCAACTTCCCACCCTCTTCCCCCTTTCCCCACTCCCCTTCTTCTCAGAAAAGGGGAGCCCCCTTACAAACCCACCCCGGCATGCCAAGTAGAATCAGAACTAAGGGCATCCTCTTTCCTTGAGGCCAGACATGACAGCCAAGCTAGGGGAAAGTGGTCCAAAAGCAGGCCACAGAATCCATGTCAGAGACAGCCCCTGCTCCACTTGCTAAGGCTCCCATCTGAACACCAAGTGGCCCTTATTTAAGAAGCAACACAGACTGGGCTGGGAAGAAACTTAGTGGGTAAAAATGCTCACTATGCAAGCCTTAGGACCTGAGGCTGATTCCCAGAACTGACAGAAAAGAGGTGGCAGGGCGGTGTACATTTGCAGTCTCAAAGTGGGTCAGACAGAGACAGCAGATCCCTGGGGCTCCTGGGTCGTCCAGCCTAACCTTACCTGGCAAATCCCAGTCCAGCCAGAAACTCTGTTTTGTAGGTAGAGGTTTTGCTAGACATACTACAGTAAAACGTAAAACTATCTCAATATACTTTACATGCATTCCTTTTGTGATTTGCATTTCATAGACATCCATAGCTTATATGGGTACATTAATGCCAAGGGCTTTGTGCTCCAAACCCCATGGACTCAGTGAACACACACACACACACACACACACACACACACACACACCTCACAGAAAATGAAATGTGTACACAGAGGCATCTCGAGTCTTCCTCCGTAATATAACAAATCTGATTCTGTCAGTGTGACACTTTTTCCTTCCCCCAAGATCTAGATCACTGCCATCCCCTAGCATCTCCAGAGGGATGAGAAACCATGTCCTAGGCCAGGCCCTAGCTGTTACCTGGAGAGGTGACAGCCCCAATGGTTTAAAAAAAACATGCAGTCAAACCGCCAGGGTTTGAATCCCTCGTTGCGTGCCTTGGTTGAAGTCTATACATTTTCTATGCCTCAGTTTCCTCCTCTAGAAATGAAGCAGCTGATGCCTTACATGGTTGCTACAAGGATTAATGAATTAATATCTCTAGAGCTCCTTACAAGAGAACAACACATAATACACGCTCTGCAATATCTAAGGGAAATTAATATTAGCTGAGAATTTCTCCCTATAAGATACTTAGATGCAGGGACACTGTACGGCTATTACCCCACTAATCACAAAGTAAGAAGTTCAAATTATAGAGAACATTTGGTCATGGTGTGGAACTTTCCATATGTATTGTTTTTCATGTCCCTTTCCTGAAAGAAACATAGGTAGAACATTACATTAAATGGCATCCATTTTGAGCCCTCGCCACTGTTATTATTTATTACATGTCATTAGTCATTAAAATACTAATAATTCAATGGGCTTTTAAAAATTAAACACAGGACCTTGCAAAAATTAAATTTAAACAAGTTGAATACTAATAGTGTGGAAGCCAGGGGGAGTGTTATTCCCAAATCTATTTACTTATTTATTTTACAAAAAAGAGTCATGTTATAAATGGTATTAATAATAATGGTAATAATAGCCAACATTTATTAAACATTACCCACATGCCAGGCACTCTGGAGAGAGTTTCGAGCTGAACAGCATGTCAGTGTGTATGCATACATGCGTACATGCGTGCATGCGTGTATGTGTGCACATGCGTGCGTGCGTGTGTGAGTGCGTGTATATATGTGTGTTGATGGAAGCTACATCCATGATAGTGATTTTCTTCTCTCTGGGGTGTTTTTCCCTACACCTCCCTCCTGACTTGCTACTTCATGGAGCCAGTGCCCTGAGGAGGATGCCTAGAGGGGCATGCCCAATTACCACACCCCTGCCCTCCAAGGTCAAGCATAAGCTAAGAAAACATCCAGGGTACAGAAGCCACCAAGAAAAACAGAAGGACCAAACATGGTCCAGTTGAGGACCAAAGTCTTCCTTGCATACAGCCCAAACAAGATCAGAAACCACCACTTAAACCAATGTCCATATGGGGTTGTGGTTTGGCAAGGCTCTAGACATTGGTCTACCAATTACATCATTAATCATGGTCCTCACTCAAGGGACAAGTTCATCCTTTGGTGGGTTCTTGACAATGTCTCACCTGGAAAAAAGGTATCCCCAAAATTCAGTATATAGAAAGAAGACATAGATGCTGCTAAGTGTCCTGTGCAGAATAGAATGAGCTCCTATAAGAAGAGCTGCCTAACCCTAAATCCCACTTCTATTTCCTGTGTGATCCAAGAATGAGCAACTCAGACTGTAATGGCTGACAACAAGGCAGCTTGTGGGTCCTCGCAATGCTGCCATGGCTCCGTTATAAGCAACTGGCTGAGTGAATCACTGAACCTTGCTTTCCTCTTCCTCAAGAGAGGAGCTTGAAGATGTCATCTGTGCATATATCCCTCGACACAGCACAGCACACTCAACATCTGTGGCAACCACTGGTTTGTCCTCAAGGCAGTTCTGAGGCCACTTTTACTCTCTATTTCCAACTCTAGGTCTTGGCTAAAAACTTTGCCTTTGGGTAATGAGTTCCAAACCATGAATGGAATTGGTCCTAGCAGGGGACAGAACTCACAACACTGGCCTCATTGGTGCCACAGACACAGCTACTGAGCTGGCCAAATGAAGCTACCAAAGAGCCATTTTTTTCTGACTGAGAACATCTGGCAGCTGGCCCCACATAATCACAGCACATCACCCACAGAGCACACCCTGTAAATCAAGAGTCTCAACATCTACAAAGCCATCAGCTCTCAGATGTCCCCAGTGGGACGGAAGCCACTAGGTGTTAAGAGAGATTACAAAGCAGAACACACGGGTGGAGAGATGAAATGAGATCAGGAGAGCAAATCATTCAGGCTCCATCCTTAGAGAATGCTCATTAAGCAACATTAATATCAATGTCACAAAATTAATAACAGAGCATAAGACTGCAGGAAAGTCCAACAGCTCAGTGCCAGACCCACCTGCATGAAAAGAAATCCTACCAATGTTCTCACCAGCCTTCCCTATCCCACACATATCACAGACACCACCGTCACCTCCAGACAATCTTATCTGATGGGCCTCCATCCCAGGAGGCTACCCCGTCTTTTTTTCCCAAATTCCCTGGGCTTATTGCTATTGCTGCTGACTTCACATGTGAAGTCTGTAATGGCTTTTAATTTTTCCACCAAAAGTGTCTGTGGCAGGGGAGTATTTTTGTTCATGCCTGTGTTGTTACATGTGACCCTGGACTAAAACAAAATCTATTAACCGGTCTAGAGATACTGGCTCTCTGTGGTTAAAAGCAGTGGCTGCTCTTCCAGAGGACCAGGGTCCAATTCCCAGCACCCACATGGTGGCTCACAACCATCTGTAACTCTAATTCCAGAGAGTCAGATGCACACTCTTTCAGATGCATACTCTTTGGCCTCCACAGGCACCAGGCATACACATGGTGCACAAACATATATATACAAATATGTGTGTCTCTGTGTGTGTATGCAGGCAAAATATCCATATACATCAAATAAATAAAAAGAAATAGAAAATTCATCAACGCTGAACTCCATGTGGATACACATTGTATCACATAGCTTGTCACACAAAGTACTGGCCCCAAACTCAGTGACCAGAACACATCATAAATCTATACAAAGGTGTCTGGACGCCAGTGATGCACGCGCAGTCCATCTAGGCTTTGCTTGGGCTTCAAATCTACTTCACCTGACCCTAATCCTCCTGGGAACAGTGAACCAGATGAGTCTGGTCATTTCAAGGAAATAACCCAACACACAAGATACCAGCAGAAACACATGGCTGCCTCTTGGGTTGGGCACAGACACCTCCACATGCATGACGCTGGCTTAAGCAAGTCATGTGGACGATTCCAACTCACTGGGTAGAGAGATGTACTCCAGCTCTTCTGGAAAGAACTACAGTCATGCGACTAAAGGGAAGAAACGGGACTTGATGATCATCGTCTACTGTGAAACCTATTCTACCATGAAAGACCTCCCATCCAAACCTGCTGGCCAGTTTTGAAGTCTGTGTGGAATATTTACCCCCCCCCCCAAAACTTAACTGTCAGCAGCAGTCAGTGCCTGCATGACTTAGTCATGATGCCAGCACTGCGGGTGGACACACCGGTTATAAACTATTCTTGCTGATGACCCGACAGGAAATAACAAGGATGTGTGCAAACTGATGGATAGCTAGAGCCAAAGGCCACCATCTGCTGTTCCAGAGCAAAATCAAGACCGAAAACACAGTCCCCCGTGTTTTGCCCCAAACACAATTTCCTTTCCAAAACACAGTGGTCCAGGGGAAGCTCAGTGATGAGTGCACACTGCTTTTGCAAAAAAACATGAGCTCATCTCCCAGGACCCATGGACAGGGAAGCTCTCAACTACCTGTAATTCCATTTCTGAAGGATCTGGTGCCCTCTTTTGACCTCTATGAGCATCTCACTCAGGTGCACCTCCCCCACCCTACCTCCCCCCACACACACATACATACATCCTGCACCAAAACACACATATACATGATTTAAAATTACATAAATCTTCAAAACACAATTTTGCAGCATTTCAGAATTAGTATGACATAGACTAAAGAGATAAGACCCATACATAGGAAAGGGGAGGAAGAAGGCAAACATGAGCCCCAACCCCAGCTCTACCTCCATGCCAAGGGGACAAAATGATAGGCCATTCTCTCGGCCACGTCAAAGGCATTCTGACCCAAAACCAATTATAGGAAAATAAGTTTATTTTTCCATCAAAAAAAAAAAGCCTACAAGTAGAACATTATGATAGGCAGATTTGGGCACAGGGGTCCTGCTCAAACTAAGGCACCAGCCAAGGACAATACAGGCGGTAAACTTTAAACCCCTACCCAGATCTAGCCAATGGACAGAACACTCTCCACAGTAGAGTGGAGAGTGGGATATGACTTTCTCACATACTCTGGTGCCTCACCTTTGACCATGTCCCCTGGAGGGGGAGACCTGGTGGCACTCAGAGGAAGGACAGCAGGTTACCAAGAAGAGACTTGATACCCTATGAACATATACAGGGAGAGGTAATCCCCCTCAGGAACAGTCATAGGGGAGGGGAATAAGGGGAAAATGGGGGGGAGGGAAGAATGGGAGGATACAAGGGATGAGATAACCATTGAGATGTAACAAGAATAAATTAATAAAGGAGAAAAAAAAGAAAAAAAAAAAAAGAAAAGAAAGCTAATCTTGCACTTTTCTGACAAATACTTCTACAACATTCTCATTGACGTTTCAAACTAAATAATGGCTGGTAGGTGCTTGGTTTAACATGAAGATGCCATGAAGGTTTCACTCCTACTTAAGGGCAGCCAATGAATTGTATCCAAGAAGATCTGCAAAGATCAATATGTCAATCAGATTGTGAGAGCCACTCCTTCCTTCTTTTATGACGCTCTGTAGCATCCACACGTGACAGAGCAGCTCAGCTTAGTTCTGTCGTCTATCATAGGAATAAAAATGGTTTTAGAATTACAATGCATTTATCTCTCGGGAGCTCAGAAATAAATATTTTATGGTTGATCTGAAGCAGGAGTCAGCAAACTTTTTTTCTAAAAAGGGCTATAAAATAAGTATATATATATATATATATATTTTTTTTTTTTTTTTTTTGCTTGCTGCTATCACAAGAAAATTCCATGTTCCACTAAAATTTAACTCAAAAAAGCAGGAAGCAAAGTGGATTTAGCCCATGGGTCAAATTTTGCTGGTCCTTGATCTAAAAGGATGAATATGCATTTATCTAAAACTCTAGAATAAGCTCTAGAAAAAAAAAACTCAGATTGGCTTTAAACGAATGTGAAGTGCTCTTGACCTGTGCTGTCTTTGCTTTAGAACAAAACCTGATGCCGTTCCCATTGGCAGCTCCACTGAGTGTCTGAACTACCTGTCACACCTCCAAAAACTCCAAGATAGTGTCTTACAATGAGGTCATTCTTTGGCAAAGGAGGGTTTAAATGATGCTTCCAGTTTCTCAACTAACCCTCTTTAGAGATCAATGGGCTAGAAAATTATGTCCCCATTTTACTGATGGGGGACACTGAGGCTTTCTCAGCACTGTCATCCATCCAAGATCACACAGCTGGTTCATAACAGAACCGGGATCACAACCCAGTCTGTGTGGATTCTGACTCAGCCGTTTCCAGGCGTCATAATAGATGCTGGCCTGCCATGGTTATCAAAAAGAAAATGCCAGTTTTCATTCACGAAGTGTCAGAAAATGCCAGTTTTTGTCTAAGGGAATCATTAGTGATGGACTCAAATGTTCGAGCATGATGTTCACTCAAGCCCATCTTATGAAATACCAGAAGCAAGTTAAACATCCAATATTAAAGGCAAGGCTGAACAAATTTAAATACAACTATCAAAACTAATGAGCTGGTGCTAGGGAGACGGATCGGTAGACAGAATGCTCACCATGCAGGCAAAGAAACAGGAGTTTAGACCTGTGGGGCCAAGGTGAAACCCAGGTAGGCACAGCTCCCACCTGTCTTCCCAGCACATAGGAAGGAGAGATAAGGGATCTCCAAAACCGTCTGGCTCCCTGGCTGGGCCAGAACCCAAAGTTCTGGGTGCAGTGAGAGACCTTGCCTCAATGAATACAGAGGAGAGTGGTCTTACAACACACATGATGTTAACTTCAGCACTCCACATGCCTGTGCACATGTGTGTATACACGCACCCACACACATGTCCCCCCACATAAGAACGTGCATGCATAGATGGGTGCATACAACACATGAGAATATGCAAAAATAATAATAATTCTCATAAATTTACAATGAGAGTAGAAAATATTCAAAACCCCAAGGGCAACACATAGTATTGAAAGCAGGGCTCTGCTTTACCAGGTATATGTATAAATATGCATAAAAACATATTAAAGCCAAAGATCTATGGAAGAAACTTTAATTCTTATGATTACTTCATAACCTGGGGATGACAAGCAATTTTGATGTTTGCCAAGCCATTCAATATACATATTTGGTTTTCCCCAGCTGACTAACTCATTAAAAGCAACCTTTTCATGAATTTTTTATCCATAATTATTTTCTAATCTCACTCCCATTAGTCTACTCTATGCCTTTTCTCCTGGTATATAAATTACTCACAAGAGATTTTTTTTTTTAAGAGCAGCCATTCTGTCTTCTAGATTCCAGGAAGAATCTGTTTATATTCCTTGACCACAGGCCACCCTCCCTATAGCCCTTTAGAAAGCTAAAACAATCATGCTCTCTGGAAGTTTTGAGCCAGGCCCCCAAGAACTAGGGAGACTGTGAATCCTCCCCTGTGTCATGAGCCCTTCTGAGAGAAAGGGAACCTTCTGGTTCCTAGTTCCACTGACTACCATTTCCGTGGCTGGGGGCAGCGGCGTGGGAGTGTGGACTCGCTTTACTACAACTCACAGTGCAAAACCATTTGCAGTCTCTCTGCTGAGTTTTCACAGTGCCTGCCATGGAAGCAGTGAGTGGGGTCTTTCTTCCAAATATAAGACCCAGCACAGACTAAACAGCAATATCAGAAAACCAGGCATCGGAAGGACCAGGCTTGCATCCCCCAGGAAGGCCATGGTGGGAAAGGAGTGACCAAGACAGGTCAAGAAACCCCCCCCCCCGGTTTAATACCTTCATTCTTCAGCTGGGACTAGTAGCTGTGCTTTCAATGGGCCTCAGAAGATGCCTAGCGATCTAATGAGAAAATAATGAGAATCTCAAAGCTCACTTTCTAAAGGGTTTGCCTCTCTTGGCTTCCAGCAAAGGCACAGGGGTCCTTCCCTCTCTGTCACTTTGCAGGACTAGATGTTAAGGAATGGATGCCCTGCAAGTGGTGGTTACTTCTGTAATGGAAAGAAGACACTGTGTGTGTGTGTGTGTGTGTGTGTGTGTGTGTGTGTGTGTGTGCATGCGCTGTTCTGTATATGCAAGCCCTGTCTTATTCCGCTGCTCAGCAATGGGAAATAAAGATACATGTAGATGACTGACATATTCACTTGGCTCCTGCCAACTCCTTGGCTTCTTTCAATCATGATTTTCACTTTTCCATAAACATTTTAGGTGTTATTGCGTAGATATTTCAAGTAAGCTTTTGTGCTGAAATACTGTATTGATGTGTATCAACATACATACGTAAAAGTATAAAAACACAAACTGCTTACTAAATTTTCATAAACATCCTAGGATCATCCCCAATCAAATTAAAAAAAAAAGAGAGAGTTAAATAACATCAGTATTACTGTAGCGATATTTATTCAACGCCCACCCCCAATATAATGAGTGTCCTGACTTCCGCATGAAAGACTGTTTAGCTTGTGTTTGAAATACGCATTTGTGGGATGACCATATACCATTCTGTCCCCTGTGCCTGGCTTCTCGCGCCCAAGTTGACTGGGAAAAGCTCATTTTGTTGCATGAAGCCGTTCATTATCTTGGCTGGAGACTGTCTTTTGCATGAGTAAATCACAAATTAGTCATCCTGCAGGGAACTTCTGGGCAGCTTCCAGGGCCTCCGGCTTACAAATAATGCTGCGAACATCACACAGGTGTCTCTGAGAAACTGTGCTTGACCACTTCAGTTTACCTCTACATCAAAACACGAGGTGGTTGTCCATAAAAGATGCATGGATTTAGCTTCTGAGGCCCTGCTAAATTTATACCTCCAGTCGCAGCTTATGAAACTTCAGCTGCCCCGTGTCTTCATCAACATGTGGTGTCCTATCCTTATCATTTAATGAATCTGGTGAAAGCATGGGGTAATTTTACTGTAGCTTTAATTTTCACTTCCTGTGACTAATGAGATTCAGTGCATTTGCATATGCACAGTATCCATCTGAATGTCCTCCCTGGTAAATGCTTTTTTAAGACTCTTAACATCGTACTTTACATTTTAAAGGCAATTCTTGATTATCTCTAGCCCGACAGGAAGGACTAACAGGAAGAATGTTTTTAAATGGTAAATGTCTTGGGAAAAAAATTTTTTTTTTAATTTCTCTTTGTGGACTGGGGAGCTGGCTCAACGGGTAAAGCACTTTCTGCACAAGCTTGGGGACATGAGGGAGGATCCCCAAAATTCAGACTGCATCACAGAATGTACATCTGCCTTTGTAGCTTTTCTAATGAGATGGACAGTAGAGATGGAGGAATTCCCAGAAGCTCACAGGCCAACTAGCATGGTGTACTCAGCAGCAAACAGCCTGTTCTAAAGAAGGTGGAAGGCTCAGGCCAACACCCAAGGTCCTCTGACCGCCACATGCACACCGTAGCATGCGCATGCGTAAACACACACACACACACACACACACACACACATGGAGCAGGCGTCTTAAAAATGCCTTTGGATTCTGTTGTATGCCTGTCTTAGCTGTGTTTTAATGCTGTGAAGAGACACCATGAGCACAGCAACTCTCTCAGGGGAAGCATTTCATTGGGGCTTGCTTATAGTTTCAGAAGTTTAGTCTATTTTCATCATGGTGGGGACCATGGTGCCACTCAGGTGCTGGAGAGGTAGTGCCTGATGACCAAGCATTCGACTATATGAGCCTATGGGAGCCACTCTCATTCGAACCACTACAATACCAGTATTAGGACATGATTTGTCTTGACCTTTCCTGATGATGATGTCATCCACAGGGACGCTTATAGAAATAATGGAGTAGTCATTCACTGTGAGCTATATGCTAAGAATTCTGTCACCTTGTGTCAATCTAATAACACAAGGACACTGAGGTGTCAGATAACCTGAAAAACTTGACCAACCCTGCAAAGCTATTGGCTGAGAGAATGAGAAATTCAGACACAACTCAGGGGGCTCCAAACCTTGTGCTATTTCTCATTATTGTAAGAGTCATAAGTTAGGACTTACAACTTCTACAGGCTTCGGAATCCTCCACAGGGCTTTTATTAAAACACTGTCTTGAGCTAGGCAGTGAGTTCAAGGCCAGCCTGGTCTACGAGTGAGTTCCCGGACAGCCAAGACTACACAGAGGAAACCCTGTCTCAAAACACAAAACAAAACAACAAACAAAAAGCACATTCTGATCCATGACACAGAGAAGGAGGCAGGAATTTATATTTCTCACAACTTCCCAGGTGACAATGCCCCTGATGCTAGTCCAAGGACCACACTTTAAGTGTCATTGTCTGAAAGAGAGCAACACGCTCTGCTTATCTCTGTATGCAAAGGAACTGCCTGGCCCAGTGCCTGGCAGACACCAAACAGGCAAGCGATTATTGAGTGACTCCCATTTTCACTTGGCCCTCTCTGCTGGCATAGAACACTGTTCATCTTAGACAGCTGCAAGGCTAGCATGGGTGGACACCACAACATGTCTGTTGGTGAAAGTCTAGAGAGCAGTACCCCTGAATCTATTTTTCCCTTCCTGACAGACAAAAATTCCACTTTTTAACCAGACACTATTACCCAAATAAGACAGCTTGATGGATCTTACATGTGGATATGTGCATCCAATTAAGTTCTGAGCAATAAGATACATACAAAAGTACAAAAAGAAAATCTTACTGAAAGAGAGGAAAGGGGTGGTAACGTGGCTCCACTAGTAAAGGAGCTTGCTGTTAAGTCTGATGACCTGAGTTCAATCCCGGAAACCCAATAGTAAGAGAGCCAATTGCTAAAGGTGCCCTCTGCCCTCACAGGCACATGTGCAAACATGCATAAGAAATAACAAAACATGGGGCTAGAGAGATGGCTCAGCGGTTAAGAGCACTGACTGCTCTTCCAAAGGTCCCGAGCTCAATTCCCAGCAATCACATGGTGGCTCACAACCATCTGTAATGTGTGATATGATGCCCTCTTCTGGCCTGCAGGTGTACATGCAGGCAGAACACTGTATACATAATAATACATAAATAAATCTAAAAAAAAAAATTTTTTTTTTTAAAGAAAGAACAAAACTTTAAGGGAAAGGCGTGTGGCCTTCTCTATGGCTTCTTTCATCCTCTCACTCCACATGCAATGGCTGGAACCCAAGCAGCTGCCTTAGGCCATAAAGCTTACAGCCACAAACCCTAAATAGCAGACAAGAAAACTGAAAGGAGGCTGGAACTCTTTCTGCTTTGTAATGCCATAGGCCAGGTGGATTCCCTAACCTCTTGACAACTTTTATAAGAAGAGGTAGCCACTCCCACCTTGTTTAGAACAGTGAGGTTGAGGCTTCAGGTACGTATGTAGAGGACGGTAACCCTATCTAGTATATGAGTATTAGCAGGCCCTGTGAGCCTACTGACGGGCCAGCCAATAGATGACGGCTAGCCTTCTTCTCCTGTAGCATGAGTCACTTTCATTCTCTGAACCTCAGTTTCCCCCATCCATCTATAAAGCAAGGAGGAAACTGGGTTGTGATTTTTCCATAAGGCCTTTAAGAGCTATGACTATGGAGCAGTTCAGATTAAAAAAAAAAATACAAAGCCTCACAAAAATGGACGGGACCCTTATTTCCCACAAGCAGAAGCTGAGAAGACTTTTCCAATTAAGGAGAAGGGACGCTGAGAACAGTCTGCTGCCCAGTCCTGCCACACCATCTCCTCTCCCTGGCCCTCTCTAGGTCAGTCTTACTTTCTAAATGAGAATTTAATTTTGCTCTAACACCATTATTACATCTAAATTAAATATTTATTAGGCTGAATATCAATTGACTTTTAAAAATAAGGATTTGAAATTTATGAGGGAACATGGAGTAATTCAATAATTGTAAATTTCACAACGGAGCTTTGTAATCAATTACTGTTTGGTAATGACATAAACATGTGTGATTCTCCAGGGACCCTGGTCAACTATAAATTAGATTCTGCACACACAACAAGCTGGCAACATCTCCACACTGGCTTTGTCTCTTTTGAGAAATAACAGAGGCCAGAGATTAATCCTGGGCAGGCTTTCCCTGGCCACACATCTGGACCCCAGTTTACTCATCAGTCAGGCTGTGTTCAGACTAGACTTAATGAGTGCTCACACAAAACATAAGTCCAAAGATAAATCACCTGGAAATGAAGCGAGCGCCACGATCCAACTCAAATAGACACTCGACCATGTGCGAGTAACGGACGATTATTTACATATTCATTGTCCACCCAATAGCTACCAAGATCCTGTCCTGTCATAAGAGGAAATAGGTGTATGACCAAATTACTACTCTAATTTTATAAATAAAGAAATAAGGGCTCAAGGCTAGGGAAATAGTCCAGTTGATGAAATGCTTGCCACAAATGTTTGAGGACCGGAGTTCAATCCCCAATCCCCATGAAAAAGCTGAGTATGGTGAAATGAACTTGAAATCTCAGCACCCAGAAGACAAAAATAGACAAATCCCTGGGGTTCACTGGCCAGCCAACCATGCCTAGTCAGCAAGTGTTGGGTAACAATGAGAGGCTCTGTGTAAAAAAAAAAGATTGGAGAGATCCCAAGGAATGACACCCAAAGTACCTGCATACATAAGCACCCACGCTTGTATACAGAGAGAGAGAGAGAGAGAGAGAGACAGACAGACAGACAGACAGACAGACAGACAGACAGACAGACAGAGACAGAGAGAGAGACAGACAGACAGACAGACACAGACAGAGACACAGAGAGGCAGAGAGACAGAGACGGAGAGAGACAGAGAAAGAGAGGGGGGGTAGGGTGGGGAGAGCTGTATTGGGGATTTGAACTCAGACCTTTCTGTTGCCAAATTCCACGTGTCTGTCACCCACACTGGGCCAGCAGATGAATGAATGAGGCAACTTGAACCTGACCTCTCACTGACTACAGGCCAAGAAGCCTTGTTAATAATAGGCTCCCTAACCCAGAGATCCCCCGCATGGAGGCTCTCCAACTCTTAGACAAGCCTAAGAGGAAATTGTCAGCCCAGCTGGACACCAGAATCTCCCTTTGTCTTGCTTAGACCTGGACTTAGCTTGAGAAAAATTTCCATTTGAATTTCTATGACATAAATGCTGGCATTATTTTCATCTAAAAGAACCTTCAAGCAATTGTGTATATCCTTATTCATCTGAAATCCATTCTTTGTCTTCCAAGGCCTGGGCCACTCTACAAAGACAAATTCTAAGTATGGCCTTTGATAGAAGCAAGTAAGTTGCAAGGGGATTTTGAGGCTCTCGGGGAGACCTCTGTCCCAAAGCCACGCGTCCTTAATTGATTAAAGAGCCTTTGAATGAGCCAGTGATTACATTTTGCATTCTTCTATATTAATTATTAAAGGCAAATTATGCTGTTGAAAGAGGAGGCCATCGAAAGATGGTGGTTTAATGAAATAGGTTAGGGAGACATTCCGAATGCAGTAATTGATTTAAAAAGTGAAAGGCATTTGGGAGGTTTGTCAAAAAGTGGAATTAAATAACCAAGAACCGTGAACCCCCTCATTGTGTGTTTCATGAGGGTGAAAAGAAGGCAGTTCAGAATCTGACAGAATCTGACCTAGTCTGGAGGAAAGCATGATGGGTAATTTCATTGCTAACTTGATAGGATTAAGAAATGCCTAGGAGACTAACATGAACACCTCCAGAGGCGTCTGCAAAGGGGTCTCCTGAGATGATGACATCATGAGGGCTCTGACCTAATGAACAAGTTAACCCCTTGTTGGATGTATACTATGACAAGATTATTTGGAGGTGGGGAAAGGCAGGATGAGGGAACTAGCTGGAGGAAGGATACTGTGGACGTGACTCCGGAGGCTATGTCTTGACCAGGCTCTTTGTGTGATCTTCTACGTGTCCTATTCTTCATGAGGTATAGAAGCTCTTCTGCCACAACCTTCTAGAGCCATGTCATACTCTGCCCCAAATGGCCCAGACTGAACTGAGAGACCGGCCTGACTCCATCTTAAGATTTTTAAAAGCCATCTTGCCACAAGGTCAAAATAAGTTCATTTCTTTTTCTTTAAAACTTGGGTTTGACCATGTCCTGACCTATTGTCTGGAATTTGACAAGTCCCACACCCTATACCCTAACCTCCACCCTATTAAGTAAGACCTTCTGCCAAATAATTTTGAGATGTTCTGCCAGGTTCCTATGCAACCAGAAACCTTTACACACCCTCCCGCAGCCTTGCAGTTTTAGGGGGCTATATAAGCCCCACTTTTTCCTATGCTCAATAATATTTTCTCAAGCCCTGCTTTAGGGAGTTGAGGCCTGTCTGACAGAAATAGAGCTTGCATAATTTGGCCAAAGAATTTGGGTAATGGGCTAGACTCTCGTCCGATGGGCTTAAGAGAACCTTGTGAAACAGTGAGTAACTCCCTGCCTTATGCTGTTGTCTTGGGTACTCTGTCACAGCTACAAGAAAGGTAAAGGGCAGGGAGAGGAAGTTCGCTGGTGTTGTAAATGAGCATGTGCCCTGGATCTCTGCATCCTTCCTCACAATCTTCAGTGGAAGAGCTCGCATACAAAAGTAAAGCACCTCACCTGAACGCTGTCATTTTTGTGGCTAGTCATGTTCTCAGACAGATGCTGTCCTAGGTGGCTCTCTATGCCTGTGATAAGTACCATGGTCACTGTTCCTCACTGATGGAACCCAAGCGTTAGTTAAGGAAGAGTGCAGCTTACTGGCTTACTCTCCAGGGCTTGTTCAGAATGAGTTCTTACACACTCCAGGATGCTCTGCCCAGAGGTGACATCACCCACAATGAGCCAGGCCCTGGCACATCACTTGTTAATCGAGAAATCGTTCCATACTGTTGCCCACAGGCCATTCTGATGGAGGCATTTCCCCCAGCTAAGGGTCCCTCTTCCCAGATGACTTCAGCTCGGTGTCAAGTTGACAACAGACTAAGCAGCACAGTGGCTGACTTTGTCAGGGTGACTTATTGCTGTGCCGAAATGCTATGACCAAGAGCAACTGCAACTTGGGGAGTTTTCAGCCAGGGTTCCTTATACCAGTTGATCATCAAAAGCAGCGAGGGCAGGAACTCAAACAGGACAGGAACCTAGAAGCAGGAGCTGATGTAGAACCCATTGCTGCCTTGATTCCCAGGGTTTGCTCAGCCTGCTCCCTTATGGGACCCAGAACCACAGCCCCGGGGGTGGCCACACCCACAGTGAGCTAGGCCCTCCCACAGCCATCACTAAGTAAGCTTGCCCTATAGCTTGATCTTTTTTTTTCTCTCAACTGAGGCTCCCTCCCCTCTGATGACTCTAACTCCTGTCAAGTTGACATAAAACTAACCAGGAGAGTGACCAAGGAGCTTTTGGGGGAAGATGGGCCTCCAGGCTTCTCTGGCTCTTGTAAATGTAACAGGAACATTAGAGCAGGGGTGCATCTGGGCTATGATTACTGACTGACCTCTTCTGATTGCAATTTCCCCACGCAGAGATGAGGAGTGATGCAAAAGAGAGAGAATTAGATGACAATCATAAGTAATTTTGCTCCATAGATATCTCTCCATTCTCTGTGCCAATGGAAAGAAAAAAACATAGGAAGAATAATCTAGAAAGAATTGGTCATGTAGAACTGACGTAGATGTTCCTGTTTGGGCGGTTGTTCTGAGAAGCTGTCATTAAGGGTGATTCTGGGAGCTGGGCTCCAAGGAAGGGTGCCATGCATGCTTCTTGTATCCAAGGGGCACCACTGGGTAGTGTGGCCACACCCCTATTGCTACTTCTGTTTCTTCTACCGGATGTTCCTCGTCCTATTGAGACACTGAATAAAGGTTGCAGATGACCAGGGAGAGCGGCGTCACTGTACAAAAGTTCATGTTTCCGCATTTAAACAGCACAAATTATTTAATAATTTATAGTTGTTTTAAATTTATAGAAATGAGACTGTATAAATTTTATAACCCAAAAATGTGATGTTAGTTAAATTATAATTTAACAGCTCTCACTTTGTTACATCTTTCCATGCTGATGAGACGTTTGGGCCTCTCAGCTGGTTCATTATTTTTTTCAGCTTGACACCAAGACAAATAGTCTGAAGAGACAGTTTGAGAAAATGCCTCCATTGGACTGGCCTGTGGTGGTGCCACCCCTAGGAAGGTGGGTCTAAAGCAGGCCATGGGCAGCAAACCAGTGAGCAGCGCTCCTCCTTAGCTCCTGCAACCAGCTTCCTTACTGAGTTCCATCCCTGACATCCATTCCTGTGATGGAAAAAAACGGCATCCAAGTAAACCCTTTCCTATCCATATTGGTTTTGGCCATGGTGTTTAATCACAACTCAGAAGCTAGCCCTGTTTCTGTGGCTGTGACCATCAGCCAAAGAGCCCAGACCACTACTCCAAGACACAGCTTGGGGACAGATGTGGCTTCTTTGGGACAATACTAGACCCAAAGAGTGGTTGAAGCACCAGACTAAGAATCATGATTATGTCCTTTTCCAGTTGGGGATTCCAAAGTGAGGTTCGTACTGGGAGAGCCCAGCCCGTAGTAGCAGCAGCCCCTGGAGACTTCCTCTGACAGCTAGTGCCTGACCTGGTCTTGGTACGCCTCCACCTTTCCCCGTAGTTGCAAGTCTGGGTCCTCTGAGCTCTTTCTTGCTGGCAGCTGCTTTGGAAAAATCTGGGTCTCAGCATCTTCCCAAGATGATAGAGTGGACTGCAGCTGGCCTCACACTGCATATCCAAGCATGACCACTGGAGGGCCGGCTAGTTAGATCAAACACATGGAAGAGACTTGGAAACTCTCTAGCCATGACCATGATGCCTCCATCAGGTCAACATGTCAGAGGCAGTTAAAGATGGCCTGAGGCCCTCTGCTGGGCCAACAAAAAATGTCTGCACTTAAACACATTTATGGGAAGTCATAAGGAAGTATAAATAGGCTCAAAAACGGTCAGAGAAGTTTTAATAAGAGAAGACGGAAGAATGGCCGATCGTTGATTAACCTACGCTCTGTCTCTTTTCTGTACCAATAAATCGCCATGTCTATTCCGCCTCCTGCGCGTTGAACTCTTAAAGATTGACCGTATCATAAGAAATCAGAAGTTTGTTACTCTTGGCACTCTTGGTGTCATCAAGCTATCTGATCTAGCATGGCCAGCGTGGGGACTTCAGAGATGGCAGGTCACGCAGGACGGAGGGCTGAAGAGTGTGTCCCCTGGATAAGGAAGCATGGAGCCGGAGACAAAAAAAAAAGTCTTCTCCAGTATTTCCAAGAAACTTTGATGCTCACTAGATGAGGAAGAAAGCATAGTTCTAATGGTCCCTTATCAGGGCTACTCTCTGTAGCTTGCTGTCCATAGTGTGCCCTACAAAGGGACACCCGATTACTAAGGTACAAGAGTCTGATTTCCAGCTCACATCTACACACATGGTATAAGCCTACCCAGAGGAGCCAGCGCGCTCTAACTTGCCTACTCCGTGGAGGCAGCTGACCTCTGCTGAATATCCCTTCTGACTCCATCATCTCTTGCCCAGCTGGGAAAGGGATGGGCAGGCATTTATTTGCCAACTACCACCCTTCTTCTTGCCACCCAGAAAGCTGCCAGCAGCAGCCCCGCTTCTCCTTAATGCACATTAATCCCACGCACGCCTGACAGCCCTTTGCTGGAGGTACTACAGAACCAAGAGAGCACTGAGAACGAGACAGAACCGAGGAGGTAGGAGACAGAAAGGAACATGAGGGTTTGTGCCTGGCCGTAGTTTAACTTGTCATGCCATGTTTGGCTAATACCCCCGTGGGAGGCCCGCTCTTTTCTGAATGGAAGAAGAGGAGGAATGAATCTGAGGGAGAGGGGAAGAGGGAAGCTGGGAGGAGTGGAGGGAGGGAAGACTGCAGGCGAGACGCATGAAAGAATAGTAAAAAATAAAAAGGAAACAGACAAAAATAAAATAAAAATTCAGTAAGAAGACAAGAGATATAAACAAATAAAAAAGCAATGTTACAAAAGTACAAAGTTGAAGACAGAGCATGTGGGTAAAGGACGGAAGAGCAGCAAGCTGCAGAATGTATGTTGGATTCCCATTAATAGTCCCTGATGGATGTAAACAAAACATGGATTTCTAGTCCCTCTGAACTCCTAGAGAACAATCATCAAAGACTTAGCCACGTGTGCTCTTAAGGGTGCCATTGCATTAAAGCAGAAAGAGTTAATTACAAGAAAACTAGGCAGACATGGAAGAAAAGGCAAAAGATAATGACGTCTCATCCTCCACCCCAGAGCAGAGCACATCAGACCAGATCAGAAATTAAACGGTAACTGCCTATAGGCAAACCTATGGATCTTAGCAACAGCCACAGAACCTAAGCAGAAGTCACCGGTCACACAGGGGACAATGGGCTGACCCCTTTCTCTCTACAGATCGTATCTTGATGTGTAAAGACAAAAATGAAACACAAGACTGGTTTTTTTTTTTCCTCTGATGCTGTAAGATGAAAAGGAACACAGCACCGAAAGGCTCTGGGGTGCACACCTCTGAAAATAGGATCCGGAAGAATTGCTGCAAACCCCGTCTGTCGTTCTTATGAAAAGTAGGGAAAAGAGGGCTTTTATGACCTTAGGGTAGACTCTTAGCAGGAGAGATGAGACAAAGGCAATTGTTTTAACTTATAATTTATGAGAAACAACAAAAATAAGGTACCAAAATCAATTATTGTTTTAATCGAGAAACCCCTCCCCCACAAATAAACCAAATTATAGAAAGGTTAGGTCTTCAGTCACTGGTGCAGACAGCTGGCTAAGCATTTGGATACAAATGTAGCAGGTTCTCCAACTTCTAACCTTTGCCACCATAAGCCCTGCCAGGACAAATGCAAAAGGACTCCAGCAGTTCAGAAACACCACCTTTTCCTCCAGCGGCTGCACCACCAGGCCCCAGAAATGTCCATAGGCTTCCCCAGGAAGGTGTTTCATGTAACCATACCCCATCGACAACACACTCCAAGCCCTTCAGGTTCCATTCCTAGGGTCTGTGCTAAGCCATGGATTACCACACACGTCCTGGGGTCTTCCCTGGGACAAAATCCAACCCCATTCACGCCAAAAGTGGGAGTGTCGCTTCACTGTCCTCTCCTTGCTATGTGGTTTCGGAAGTACCTCTTTTCCTCCAGTATGGTCGAGATATGATATTTTACCCATGTAGAAATGATTCTGCTCTCTTCCCACTTTTGAAATCTCCAGGTTTGACTATGGTGATGTTGAAATGTTTCTACAGTGACTGTAGGAAACCAGTGTGACAGAAAACAAAGCACAATTTCCCTTAAATAGATTTCAGTTTTTTAAAGGAACATTCTATTTAAAATAAAAATACCTTCCTTCCTGTCAAACAATAATCTCTCAAAGAAATACTCAGACCTACTTATCTAATAGGTGGCTTATTTAGGTAATTTTTTTTTTTTGCGATTTTTCACATCTGAATTATAGTTACACTAAAAACCTCAAATTCTTTTTTTCGTTAATTTATTTATTTTACATCCTGAATGGAACTTCCTCTCCCTCCTATCCTCCCAGTCTCTCCCTTTCACCTCCCTCCTCCTCCCCCTGTGCCTCCCTCCCTTTCTCCTCAGAGAAGGGGGAACCACCCATGGGTATCAACCCACCTTGGCATATCAAGTAGGAATGGGTACATCTTGCTCTACTGAGGCTAGAAAAGGCGGTCCAGCTAGAAGAAAAAAATCCAAACGCAGGCAACAGAGTCAGAGGCAGCGCCTGCTCCTGCTGTTAGAGATCCCACATGAGGACCAAGCTGTGCATCTGTTGCGTATGTGGGGGTGAGAGGCCTAAGCCTGTCCATGGATGCTGTCTGGTTGGTGGTTCAATCTCGGTGAGTCCCTCTGGGCTCAGGTTTGTTGATTTTGTAGGTATTTTTGTGGTGTCCTTGACCTCTCTGGTTCTTTCAATCCTCCCTCCCCTTTTCCATAAGATTCCCTGAGCTCTGCCTAATGTTTGGCTGTGGGTCTCTGCATCTGCTGCTGGGTGAAGACTCCCAGATGATTTCTATACTAGCCTCCTGTCTGCAAGTATAGCAGAATATTGTTAATAATATGAGGAATGATCTCTCTCTCTATTTCTCTGTCTCTCTCTCTCTGTCTCTCTCTGTCTCTCTCTCTCTCTCTCTGCAACTCAAGTTGGGCCAGTCATTGATCGGCTGGGTCAAAGGTTTTGTGTGTGGTTTGATGACTCCTCCCTCCACTGCAAGTCCCAAATACCTACAGGAGGTAGCCATTTCAGATTCTATATCCTCTGCTGCTAGGAGTCTCATCTAGGCTCACCACCATAGACTCCCAGGAGCCTCCCCTGTCCTAGAGAGGCCCCCCACTGATTTCCATTCTCTCTTCCAGCCCCCTCCTCCCCACACCTGATACCCACCACTACGTAACCCTCTCCCACCCAGTCCCTTCTATCCATCCACCCCAGCTGTCTATTTTATTTCCTATTCTCAGTGTGATTCAAGCAACCTCCCTTGGGCCCTCCACGGTATTTAGCTTCTCTGGGTTTGTGGATTTAGAATGGCTATCCTATACTTTATGCCTAACATCCTCTTATAAGTGAGTACATACCATGTGTGTCTTTCTGGGTCTGGGCTACCTCATCCAGGATGCTCTTTTCTAGTTCCATCGTTTGCCTGCAAATTTCATGATGCCCTGGTTTTTAATAGCTGAGTAGTATTCCATTTTGTAAATGAACCACATTTTCTTTCTTTCTTTCTTTCTTTCTTTCTTCCCTTCTTTCTTTCTTTCTTTTTTGTTTTGTTTGTTTGTTGTGTGTTTTGTTTTGTTTTTCGAGACAGTGTTTTTCTGTGTAGCCTTGGCTGCCCTGGACTCACTTTGTGACCAGGCTGGCCTCGAACTCACAGCGATCCGCCTGCCTCTGCCTCCCGAGTGCTGGGATTAAAGGCGTGCGCCACCACACCCGTCTGTACCACATTTTTTCCATACTTCACTTGAGGGATATCTAGGTTGGTTCCAGTTTCTAGCTATTACAAATAAAGCTGCTATGTACATAGCTGAGCAAGTGTCATTGCGGTATGGTGAAGCATCTTTCAGGTGTATGCCCAGGAGTGGTATAGCTGGGTCTTGAGGTAGCACTATTCCTAATTTTCTGAGAAACTGCCAGATTGATTTCCAAAGTGATTATACGAGTTTGCACTTCTACCAGCAATGGAGGAGTGTTCCCCTTTCTCCACTTCCTCACCATCATGTGCTGTCACTTGAATTTTTTATCTCAGCTATTCTGACGGGTGTAAGATGGAATCTCAGAGTCATTTTGATTTGCATTTCCTTGATGACTAATGACACTGAACATTTCTTTAAATGTGTCTTGGCCATTAGAGATTCCTCTTTTGAAATTTCTCTGTTTATCTCTGTAGCCCATTTTTAATTGGGTTAATTGGTTTGTTGGTGTTTAATTTCTTGAATCCTTTATCAGATGTAGGGTTGGTGAAGATCTTTTCCCAGTCATAGGCTATCGTTTTGTCCTATTGACAGTGTCCTTTGCCTTACAGAAGCTTTTCGGTTTCATGAGGTCCCATTTATTAAGTGTTGATCTTAGTGCCTGAGCTGTTGTGCTCTCTGTCCAGGAAGTTGTCTCCTGTACCAATGCTTTCAAAGCTATTTCTTTTCTGTTAGATTTAGTATATTTTGTTTTAAGTTGAGAATTGCTGTTTCAATGTCTGCAAAGAATTGTGTTGACATTTTGATGGGAATTACATTGAATCTGTAGATTGCTTTTGGTGAGATGGCCATTTTTACTATGTTAATTCTACCAATCCATGAGCATGGGAAATCTTTCCATTTTCTAATATTTTCTTTGACTTCTTTCTTCAGAGACTCAAAGCTCTTGTCATACAGGTCTTTCACTTGCTTGGTTAGAGTCACACCAAGATATTTTATATTATTTGTAGCTATTGTGAAAGGGTGTAGTTTCCCTAATTTCTTTCTCAGCCCATTTCTCATTTGTATACAGCAGGGCTACTGATTTTTTTAGTTGATTTTGTATCTAGCTACTTTGCTGAAGGTGCTTATCAGCTGCAGGTGTTCTCTGGTAGAATTTTAGAGGTTGCTTATGTATACTACAGAATCATCTGTGAATAGCGAGACTTTGACTTCTTCCTTTCTAATCTGTATCCCCTTGATCTCCTTTAGTTGTGTTACTGCTCTAGCTAGAACTTCAAGTATTACTTTGAACAGATATGGAGAGAGTGGGCAGAAATCTTAATTTTTAAAACAAGGCACCACAAAACTGGAATTTGATTAAGACCAGGAAAAAAGATTTCAAGTCAAACTAATGGGCTGGTGAGATGGCTCAGCAGGTAAAGGCACCGACTGCCAAGCTTGACAACCTGACTTCAGCCCCTGAGACCCACATGTTAGAAACAGAGAACAGGCTCTTCTAGTTACCTCTGAGCTTCACGGGCACGCGTGCCATGTGCCACCACCATGCACACAAATAAATGATTCTAAAAAGAATTTTAATCAAAACCTAAAAAGAATTTAATCAACATAATTTATGAATATAAACAAAAGTCCTAATCAATAACTTAGCAAATACAATCCAGAAAAAAGTCCTTTTTAAAACCAATAGCCATGTCTTAATAAGGTTAATCCCAAGAAAGGAGCCTAATTAAAGTAAATATCACATTAATGCATTAAAAAGCAAGCATTTATGTTTAACTCACTCAATAGCTGAAATGCTTTCAGCCATAATTATTTTCTTCACATAGGTTAATGAATAACATTGATAAATTAAAACAGAAATCTTGCTTAAACTTAATGAAAACACATTTACACACACACACACACATACACACACACCACAAAACAGCAGAGTATTCCCTGGAGACACTTTCTAGAAGAGCCCATTATGGAGAGGAGCAATGACACCTCCAATATCACCCTGGCACCCAGGGTGCTAGCTAATGCCACTAGGTAAGAACAACGCAAATTCACTGTATTGGACAACATACCATAAAATGACATTTCTAGATATTTGAAAAAAACTCAAAATAATAAACTGAAAAGTAAACATTATAACATAAGAGGTCTTAGTAAGAGTTTAAGTAAAAAGAAAACAAAAATTAGCATAGTAATTTTAACTCCACAAATTACTACATAAAGAAAAGTAGTAGTGATGCTTCCAGAAGAACACAATTGAAAAATATTTCAGAATAAATCTTAAAAACCATTCTCATCACCAGAGTCAGCTAGAAGACAAAAATGGGATTCCTGAATCCACTGAATATGTTTTCCTTGGATGCTCTGTGATATTCAATTTTGTAACACTGTTGAGGTAATCCCCATCAAAAACCCCAATTGATGAGCCAGAACAACACGAATCCAAAAGTCACCTGGAAGAACGAGCTCAGCAAGAACGGTGATGGGCCAAGTGTGAAAATACAATTACTTCAAGGATTCGGGGTGGCTTGTCCTGCCAAATAATACAACATATTATATCACTGCAGTACAGGAAAGAAGAAAAAAAGGAATCTAACAAGAGAACTACTCAGGCATAGGTGCAAGTTGATACAGAAATCTAATATAGATTGAGTCATCTCAAATCAGAAAGGAGCATAGAAAAAAAACAACGAATGACGTCATGATAATTAGCTAGTCATTTAGGCAACTGGGAGCAAAGATTTAAGATACATATGTTAAAAGATACATATGTACGTGTACATGTGAGAACATGGTTTAATCCTCTTGGAGTGGATAATGCAATTCTTAATATAAAATCAAGTTCAGAAACCGTGAATAAGATAAATGACTATTTTGGTTAGATTAGAAATAAGTGGTGGAAAAGGAAACAGCATAAATACAGTCTAAACACCACTGTGCACTCAGAGGAGGGGCCATTGGAATGGGTACCAACCAGAGAGAGGTGGGAAGAATGATTTATAAATGTTTTATATCCTGGTCTGGATGGGTAGATGCATGGGTGTAGACATATGTAAAATTCATTGAGCTGTAAGTTAAGATTTGTGCATTTTATCATGTGTAAATTATGCCTCAATAAAAACGAAAAATAATAGGGAGAATAAATCAAACATTTATCCTGCCATCCCCACAAAGACTTTATTTCAGACTCGGCCAGGACTTAAGACAAAAGGAAATTTCTTCATACCAGAGTTACAACCCCAAAATGCAGAATCAATGAAAGAAATGGAAACTCACCATTCTGCAATACCCTAAAATAACTAGAAGCAACAGTGGCCATTAACCCTAACCACCACAATCCACATGTGTTGGAGTGCAAGAATTAGCATCTCCTACACATCCTCACATGATGGTGAGGTGGTCCCCTTGTACCAGACAAACCTGTGAGCCAGACATAAGATAACCAGAAAGATGTTTTCAGCCAAATCCAGTGTGGGAAACTCTACACAGCAAATGGCCCAAGCATCTTCAACAAATAAATGCTATTGAGAAACTGGAGTGATATCTTGGCAGATCAAAAAATGGGTAATGACTCAATCTGGTTATTTTATTTATTTATTTATTTATTTATTTATTTATTTATTATAATTTATTCATATTACCTCCCGATTGTTTTCCCCTTACTTGTATCTTCCCATTCCCACCCTTCCTCCCTCTTCTGTCCTATTCCCCTCTCCTAGACCTCTGACAAGTGGGGCCTCCTCCCCCACCATCTGATTTCAGCCTATCAGGTCTCATTGGGATAGCCTGCTCCCCCTATCTCTGTGTGCCCTGAGGGCCTCTTGCCAAGAGGAAGTGATCAAATGGGGACAGCAGAGTTCATCTCAGAGGCAGTCCCCACTCCCCGTCCATCCACTACATCCAAACAGGGGGTGTAACTTATCTGCATGCACCATCCTTGGCGGGTGCATCAGCCTGCGCAGGCACACCTGTGTCTATATCCCCTGGACTTGACAGTCTCCCTATGGGGCTCCTGAACCCTCTGGGTCTTTCCATTCATTCCCCCACTCTTCCATAAAACTCACAGCATTCTACCCAGAGTCCAGCTGTGAGTTCCAGCACCTGTCCCAAACCCTCACTGAGTACAATCTCTCAGAGGACATCTATGTTGGGCTATAAGTGTGTATATACCATGATGTCTTTCTGGTTCTGGGTTACCTCACTCAGGATGGTCTTTTCTAGTCCCATCCATCTGCCTGCAAATGTCAAGATTTCCTTGTTTTTAATAGATGAATAGTATTCCATTATGTAAATGTACGAGCGTTTCTTTATTCGTTCTTTAATTGAGGGACATCTAGGTTGCTTCCAGATTCTGGCCATTACAAATAAAGCTGCTATGAACATAGTTGAGCAAATGTCCTTGTTGTGCTTGTTGTGTGGTGGAGCATCTTTCGGGGATATGCCCAGGCGTGGTATTGCTGGGTCTTGAGGTAGCACTATTCCCAATTTTCTGAGAAACTGCCAGATTGATTTCCAAAGTAGTTGTGCAAGTTTGCACTTCCACCAGCAATGGATGAGTGTTCCCCTTTCTCCACTTCCTCGCCAGCATGTGCTGACACTTGAATTTTTTATCTTAGCTATTCTGATGGGTGTAAGATGGGAATCTCAGAATCATTTTGATTTGCATTTCCTTGATGACTAATGACATTGAACTTTTCTTTCAGTGTGTCTTGGCCATTAGAGATTCCTCTTTTAAAATTTCTGTCTATCTCTATACCTCATTTTTAATTGGGTTACTTGGTTTGTTGGTGTTTAATTTCTTAAATTCTCTACATATTTTTTAATTTTTAAAATTTTATTTTATTATTTTATTCTTATTACATCTCAATGGTTATCCCATCCCTTGTATCCTCCCATTCCTCCCTCTCTCCCATTTTCCCCTTACTCCCCTCCCCTATGACTGACTGAGGGGGACTTCCTCCCCCTTTATATGCTCATAGGGTATCAAGTCTCTTCTTGGTAGCCTGCTATCCTTCCTCTGAGTGCCACTAGGTCTCTCCATCCAGGGGACATGGTCAAATATGAGGCACCAAGTACGTGTGAAAGTCATACCCCAATCTCCACTCAACTGTGGAGAATGTTCTGTCCATTAGCTAGATCTGGGTAGGGGTTTAAAGTTTACAGCTTGCATTGTCCTTGGCTGGAGCCATAGTTTGAGCGGGACCCCTGGGCCCAAATCTGCCTATCATAATGTTCTTCTTGTAGGTTTCTAGGACCCTCTGGATCCTTCTACTTTGCTATTCTCCCATGCTTCTCTCATCTAGAGTCCCAATAGGATGTCTTCCTCTCTGTCCCACTTTCCCGGTAAGTGAAGATTTTCATGGGACATGCCCCTTGGGCTAGTATGCAGATATAAGTGAGTATATACCATTTGACTCTTTCTGCTTCTGGGTTAACTTACTCATTATGATCATTTCTAGTTCAATCCATTTGTCCACAAATTTTGGGAATTCCTTATTTTTAATAGCTGAGTAGTGTTCCATAGTACCACAGTTTCTTTATCCATTCTTCTACTGAGGGACACTTAGGCTGTTTCCATGTTCTGGCTATTATGAATAAGGCTTCTATGAACATGGTTGAGCAAATTTTCTTGTGTGCTGGACCATCTTCTGGGTATTTTCCAAAGAGTGGAATAGCTGGGTCTTGAGGAAGCCCTATTCCCAGTTTTCTGAGATAGCACCAGATAGATTTTCAAAGTGGCTGTACTAGTTTGCATTCCCACCAGCAATGAAGGAGTGTTCTTCTCTCTCCACATCCTCGCCAGCATGTCGTGTCGCTTGAATTTTTTTATATTAGCCCTCTGTCAGATGTAGGGCTGGTGAAGATCTTTTCCCAATCTGTAGGCTGTCATTGTGTTCTGTTGACAGCATCTTCTGCTTTACAGAAGCTTCTCAGTTTCATGAGGACCTATTTATTAATTGCTGATCTTAGAGCCTGAGCTGTTGGTGTTCTCTTCAGGAACTTGTCTCCTGTGCCAATGAGTTCAAGGCTCTTCCCCACTTTTTCTTGTAACAGATTTAGTGTGTCTGGTTTTATGTTGAGGTCTTTAATCCACTTGGACTTTAGTTTTGTGCAGGATGATAAATATGGATCTATTTGTATTTTTCTACCCGTAGAAATCCAGTTAGAGAAGCACCATTTGTTGAAGATGCTGTCTTTTTTCATTGCATGGTTGTGGCTTCATTGTCAAAAATCAAGTGTCCATAGGTGTCTGGGTTTATTTCTGGGTCTCTGGTTCAATTCCATTGGTCAATCAGCCGATTTCTATGCCAATACCATAAATTTTTTTAAAAAATACCTCAGGTAATGGCTCAATCTGGTTATTTTTTAAGTAGTTCCACAAAAGAGAAGTGAGAGGAGACTGGAGCTAGCATATCCTCTGAGAGGCTCCACCCACCAGAAGATCAAAACAGATGCTGAGACCCAAAGCCAAACATTGGGCGAAGTATAGGGAATATTGTAGAAAAGTGGGGGAAGGATAGAAGGACCTGGGGGTGACAGGAGCCCCACAAGAAGACCAGCAGAGCCAAGTAACCAGGCCCAGAGGGGCTTGTGGAGACTGAAGTACCAAGAAAGGACCATGCATGGACTGGACCCGAGTCCCGTACACAGAGGTAGATGATGGGCAGATCAGGCTTCATGTGTCATCTAGTAAGGGAAGCAGGGACTGTTTCTGACATGGACTCTGTTTCTGCTTTTTTTATTACTTCCCCCACGGCAGGGCTGCCTCACCAGGCCACCTGAGAAGAGGATGCACTGGGTCCTGATGTGACTTGTTGTGGTGGGGTGCGGTGGGGGAGACTCCCCTTTTCTGAGTGGAGGAGGGGGTAAGAACTAGGGAAAGTGGTGTCGGGAAGAGAGGAGAGGGCGGGCTATGATCAGGATGTAAAGTTAACTAATTAAAAAGAAGAGTGCTACCTCAGGCTAGGACGGGGAGAAGGGGAATGAGCCGAGATAGCAGACCACATGATACAATGAGGCGCAAGGACTAAGTTCTAGGTGCCTACAGGACAATAGAGTAGCTATAGATTATAACAGCCTATTATGGTTTTTTTTTATAAAGAAGTAGGAGAAAGAAGGCTCCAAACACAAAGAAATAATGAGATGAAATGTTAATTACCATGATTTGATCTTTGTGCATTGTATACATGGATTAAATCATCACACTGCATAACTGTGCAAAATTATGCCAATTAAAGGGAAAATAAGAAATAAACATAAGTAAATAATTGAGATGTTAAAGAAAACTTGGTGATACGGAATTGTCAGTTTTTCTCTCCTGCGATAGCAGGACTACAGGTATGCTTTTTGAGGTCCTGACCCTGTCACACTCAGGGATTCTTAAGAAGCATGCATGTTGGTGGCCCTTAGAGCCAGAAAATTCTGTGCTAAAAGTGAACAGCCAGGTTGTACATCGCAAGATCCATCTCTGCTCTCCATTGCTGGATGCCAGGAAGGACCACAGCCACCTTCTCCTCCCAGCTGTGAGAACCAGAACGGCCCCAGATGTTGCCGTTGTCCCTTAGGTGGGGTACGGTATGGAGACTGCCCCTGGTCCAAAGCCACGGTGAGAGAAATATCTGCTGAAACATTTGTGAGCAAAGCGATGACACATCTGGGGTTTTAGTTTTTAAATGCTGCAGAAAACACAGCGGGGGCCGGGGGGGGGGGGTGGAAATAAGATGCAGCTGGAATGGAGCAATATCGGCAGTTGTTGAAGGTGAGTATTAAGTACTTCGCTGACGTTATTCAATTCTCTATGCTCTAATATATGTTTCAACGTTTCTGAAAAAAAAAGTTTTATGGAAACATATGCACATGCATAAAGGAACTCGCAGGAGCACATTTTTAACAGATGCTCATGAGATCACATGGGAAAACGAACAGACAATACAATGCGTATACTATGACCCCATTTTGATAGAAAAAAACGTCTCAGGGAGACAATATGAATCCAAATATTCACATTAAGTGTCTCTGCATGGCAGAACTATAGGTAATGGGCCGCTTCTTCTTCTAGACTGAGGTTCTCAGATCATTTTCATGAATATGAAACTCTTAATGTAAACAGACAAATAAAATAAAAGCTAATAAAGAAAGAGGGCTGTAGAGAGGCGGGCTGCTGGCAAGGAAGGAGACGCAGAGACTATTCAAAGCAAATACAAGACCTCAAAAGGCACAATAATCACGGGCCATGAAGAACAAGGGCAAAGACATCAGACAACCCCTAAGGAAATGCTAGGACGGTGTGTGCTCACGCACGTGTATGTGTGAGCGCCTGCACGGAGGGGGAGGGCGGGTGGGCAGAGGAAGCCCTTAGTCTGTGACCTTGAGGCATCTGAATTTCATTTGCTCCCACATTTTGTTTTAAAAGGCAAAGTCACATGAAATAAATTTCAGAAAGCCTTCTAAGTTAAAAAAAAATGGCTATTTCTCTGTTGGAAAAAAATGCTTAAACTAGTTAAAGTTTTAAAGAGTAATTACTTGAGTGCTTACAGCTACAGCCAAGTGGGAAATTCGGATGTTAAGCTGGGTCTGTCCTGAATATTCTAGGCAACTGGAGTATTGCTTTCTCCTTCTCAGAAACAAATAAAAATTAGTTTCTTTGAGTTGCCTGTCAATCTGGCTCACCTAAAGAGCTACGACCTAGCCTTAGCACAGGTGATTAAGAGGGAGCCAGAATTCCTGCCTTTATGGCTCCTCTTACAATATCTGCCTTAAATTTTAGCTTTCTTCCCATCTTCACTCCCCCCAGGATGCACTAGAATATCATTTCCGCGGAAGTCCACAAACACAAAGCGGCTGCCTTCAATCCAGTAACCAAGCACCTGGAGAAGAGCAGCCTGGCGCAAAGCAGTTGCTCAATACGTCATTGCTGAGTGTGTGGTCACACTGTTTCCCCTGCCCTTTCTTAACCCTGGCCTCCCCAGAGCACATGCTATTCCTAAAGCCATCAAACACCGTGCCATATCAGCAGCCTTGAATACCATACCATTCTCATGTACGACCGAGGGCTTAGCCTCCCTCTAGTGAGCTAATGTATATACACCACCCACCCTAGACACACACACACACACACACACACACACACACACACACACACACACACACGAGAGAGAGAGAGAGAGAGAGAGAGAGAGACAGAGACAGAGACAGAGACAGAGACAGAGACAGAGACAGAGACAGAGACAAAGACAGAGACAGAGACAGAGAGAAAGACAGAGAGAGGGCCTATGTTGTCTGCTTTGACTTAGCTGTCACTGCTTAATCTCACAGGCCTCTTAACAAAGCTGATTCATTACCAGGATTAGACCCCAAGAAGCTGCCTGTGTGAGCATGTTGAGCATCAGTCGCATCCCTAGCTGCTCCTGACTCCCCCTAGCTGCAGACTTCCCACTCCCCATTCAAAGGCTCTAGGTTTTGAGATGTTTCTCCTAGGCTACCCCTAGGTCCTCAGCAGCCTACTGTGTACTCTGCTGCCATTTCAAATGGTTCTGCCCAGATCCCTCCCAGGTCTGGCACAATAGCCGGCATCAGATTCTGGAACCAATGTCAGCTCTCTGCTGACCTTTCCTATTTCTGGTGCCTATCTGCACATCTTACTTTAAATTCCCAAAACATTGCCCCAAATTCTCTACAGACCACTCCTTAGAAATCCAGTCATGTCCCCTCCCGAGGACATGGCAAGTGAAACACAATGTCAGGACTGAGCCCAGTTTCCTTTCTCAGACACAGGGGTCTGGTCTTCTGTCTACTTTGTAAATAAAGTTTTACTGGAACACAACCACACCCATTCATTCCCACACTGCATGTGGCTGGTTTCAGCTACAGCAACCCAGATGAGTAACTGCACTGGACGCAAACTCCAAATCTAAAATATTCACCATTTCTGCTTACAGAGGAGTTAGCGAGCTGGCTCCTGCCAGGAAGAACAAAAAAGTACAAGGGAAGACCTGACAGGAGGGGAGGGAGGGTAGCCAGTCCCAAGAGGACTGAAGGACCACCAGGTAGGCTCAGTCATCCTCTGATTCTCTGTTCCCTCTTGCTACTTTGCAGTTCCACACTGGCAAACACCTGGCATTGTCTCAGCCACCACGCATGCGTACCACAGACGCACACGCATGCACATGCTACAGCCTCCAGAAGTAAACTTGGAAATGATAAACTCAGATTGGTACAAGAGACCCCTGAAGCCGGCACACAGGAGAGGCTGGGTACAAGAGACCAGCTTCACCACTGCCTAGGCGAGATGAAGCCCTATAATTTCTCAGGCTGTATGACCTTTTGTCAACAAACTCAAGGAACCAATGGTTCTAAAGATTGATTAAAGTCAATTATGGAACTGGAGGCCTGAGAACAGGCCTGGCTGATGGTGAGCTGGAGTTAGGCTCTGTGGAGTGTGATGTGTTTCTCCGCACCATACAGAAGTCCAGGGTCCGGGAGATGCCTGGCATCCCCAACACTCATCTTTCTGCCAAGGACCCCTGAGATCCTAGTACTGGGTCCATTGAGGTTCCCTCACAGACAAGCCATTGTTGTTGTCATCTGCAGTAACAGTCCATTAGCCTGGGAGAGTCGTCTACCACCTGGCTGGAGTTACAGAGCCCCCTCACCTGTCTCTGTAGCATCAGCGCCTTCTCCTGCTCCACTTGGGCACGTAACCAAGAGATCCTCCCTCTTACCTTACCCAGCACACTTCATCAGTAGCCAGCCACAGCTCCACACCACCTCATATCCACAGCTGGGCACACGCAGTGATATCGCAGTCTGTGGTTTGGTCAATAAGAGACTTCCAGATGAGCACAGAGGCATGATCGTACAAGCCAAGAAGAGCAGAGATGGCCAGTAGGCATCTAAACATCCTAGCCTGTTCCCATAGCTCTTTCCTCCATGGCCTGGGAAAGGTGGCTCACTCACTCTCTCTGAATACAAACATGACCATTTGGAAAACATAGGCTTTGGGGCTGATGTTTGGCCAAGTCTCTCCTTTTCCACCTTGAAAATGACTTCTGCTGTGGAGTGGTAACAAAGCCACCAGACATATCTCACTGAAAGGGCAATTTCCACCAAAATAAATCATGTAATCTAATAAGCACATGTGCTAATACAAGCCCGAAGCCTCGCTTTGTCAAGCCGGCCATGAAAGAATTCAGTTGGATCTTGTGGACTTTTCGGTAGTCCTGGTTCCTACCCCATCTCTCTCTCTCTCATACACACACACACACACACACACACACACACACACACACACACAACTTCTTTTCTTCATCTCTTTCAGCACCATGGGGCTTTCCCAGCACCCCTACACACTGCCTGGTTCTTTGGACTCCTCGGCTTGTAGGCTTCTTTGATTTTTCCCTGAGAATGAAAGGCCTGGGGGAATCTCTGTGCATAGCTCACAAAGTACCTGCTGCGACCGCAGACCCCTGCTCAACATCCTCAAGGCCAGTTTTGATATGAATGCCCCTAACGATACTCAGGAAACAAAGGTAGGAAAATACAAATGTATACAATCAGTGTCTTCCTAGCCCTGACAACAGTCTCCCCACCCCCACCCTTCAGTGACCATAGCCACTGTCTGCTTTTCTTTCATCAGTTTCTTACGTATATGAGTTTATACACATATAAATGTGTCTGTCCTCTTGCTAGGCAACTGATAACTCACTGGGCAAGATTCTGTACCCAGATTTCTTCAATTAACAGATCTTAGACATCATTCCATAGATGAAGATCTTTCACAATACTGCAGCGTGTGCCTTGATGCTCTATCCAGTCTTTGCAAGGATATAAAAAAAATTCAATAAACGTCGCACTGCAGACATGCTCTGCAAGTGCATGCACACGCACATGTATATCACACCACACATGTGCACACACATCACACAATAACACACACATACACACACTGTATTAGATAGAATGCAAGTAGTTTTTTTTTTTTTAAATGCAAGTAGTTTAGCCAGTCTTGATGGACACAATGGTACATGCATATAATCTGAGCACTTGGGAGGCTGAGACAGGATGACCACAGTTTCAAGCTTAGCCTCGCCCAGTCTAGCAACGAAGTGGGACACTGTTTTGAAAAGAAACAAGGACGTTGTTGTTGTTGTTTTGTTGCTTTATCTAAAGTGTGTGTAGAGGAGTAGGCTTGAGAGTGGCTTTGTATTCAAACAGTGGGGTGGGTCTTCTGGCTATAAAATGACAGCTGGCCTGGAGCTCCGCCCACTTGACATGGTCCTCTTGTCCTGAGTCTGCCATTGCTGTTTCACCCACACTTGTACTTGTTAGCCCTGCATTCAGGGTTTCCTATTCACAAATGTTTCTTAATCCAGTTTACTTTTTTTGGAGCCTTAATACCCTCATGGAGCCACTGTGTGTGAAATTATCTTTTACAATGCTGAATCCGAGCAGTTTATAGTTTTCAGTCAATTACTCCCAACCAGCAGAGCTGTACTAAGGGTAACGCTGTGCTTAAATTTCTCACTTCCTGGATCATGAATTCTCGGATACAACTGAACCAGTGTCTGGTGAGTACACATATTCAGACTCACACTCAGACCAAAGAGTCCAGGGAGCATGGAAATCCATATTCAAGAAGTCATGTGTGTTCAGGAAAATCAGAGAAAAAAAAAAACAGCATGATAAATGTGATGACAGTTCCCAGTCTCCAATAAAGAGTTAACTTGAAGCTGTGTATGGTGGTGTCTTTAATCCAGCACTTGGGAGGCAAAGTTTGGGACAATCAAGAATTCTGGGCTATTCTGAGCTTCACAGTGAATTCTAGACCAACCTTGGCAACAAAGTCCAAAGCTGTTTTGTTTGTTTGTTTGTTTTTGTTTTTTAAAAAGAATGACATATAGTGGGGGAGGAGGTCTCCCTTGGTCTTAGACCTAAGGGAGGGGAAACAGGATAAAAGCAGGAGGGAGGGAGGAATGGGAGGACACAAGTGATGGGATAACAATTGAGTTGTAATCTGAATAAATTAATTAATTAAAAAATAATAAAAAATAAAAAGAATGCTGTAGCAAATACGTTTGCATTTTACTTTTTGAGTCTCATATATGTACATACATATAAGTGTGTGTGTATATACATATACACACACACATATATGCAAATGCACATATTAATGAGATTTCGGCTCCACTGAATCAGTTAGCCTTTGCTGTGTAACAAAACTACCTTGTAACATTCATACAACCACCAAGTGTTTGCTTATGATTCTGTAGGTCAGCCTTTGAGCTGGGCCAAGCTGGGTAGTTTTTCTGCTCATCTCTGCCAGGCTCAGCATCAGTATCCAAGTAGCTCCGACCTAGAGGTGACTGGATATCAGGTCTGGAAAAGTGGAAACCTAGTTGTGCCATATGTGTGCAGTTGGCAACAGCCTGACCTATGTTTCTACACAGAAACAGCAGCAGAGACTCTAAGAACCCAACAAGAAGAGACTAAGGCCAGTGCCCTAGTACCTCGTGTCCCACTTGGCAGTGCCTCTTTAGCTAAAACAATTCACAGAAGTCTAAGTAGACAGAGAGACTCCATCTCTTGGTGGAAGGACCTGGGATGCTGCACTGTGGACCACAGTGAGGGGACAAGGAAGAGTGACCAGCCATTTTTATAACTTGCCACACTGACAGTTTATAAATTCATCAAGTTGCACTAATATTTTATGAAACACAGAACAGTTTTCAAGCACCCGGGAACAGAGTTCATATAAAGCAAACAGGAGAGAGAGGGAGAGAGAGAGAGAGAGAGAGAGAGAGAGAGAGAGACTGACTGACTGACTGACTGACTGACTGACTGACTGACTGACTGACTGACTTCCGGTGCCATGACCTACTGGCTGGTGTTCTTTCCTTGCTCTGGAGGTAGAAGGCATCTCCAGGGTTTTCCTCAAGGTCGCGATGCCACAAAATGAAGCCTCAGCCCTGAGATCTCCAAAGAAGCGGTTTCAAGCCAGCATTCTGAACCACTCCCTCTCACATGCCTGTGGGACTGTCATGAGCAGTGCAAAACCCGCTAAGAAGATTTGAAGGCAATGACTGTGTGCCTGTGCCCCAGGCGCACTCAAGTGCCTGGCATTGCATGAGAAGACCTTGAAGTAGTGAACCCAGGCCCAAAGTTCTAAAAGGACTCAAATGCTCAGATAAAAATGACAGATGTGCACAGGCGGCTGCAAGGAAGGCAAAGGCTATGAGCCAGCAAATAGAGAAGCAGCAAACGGGGACACGGAGCACTGGATTGCCCTCTGGTCAGCAACTGTGTGTCCTCCAAGCCCCCTTTGCAATTGGCTGGGGCTTGGTCCCACACTGAATGTCCCTCTTCTTAAAGAAAAATGACTCCCCATATGTGTCTCTGCTAGGAAAATAGCCCTGTCTGGTGAAAGATGAGCATGTGTTTATGTGGCCTCATCTAAGCTGAAAGAATCACACTGCCTGCCATCTATAAAAGGCAACAATCTTCCCGCTGTGCCACACTTTACATTCGAGGTAAACCGCATAACTTGTAGCTACAGTTTGCTGAACAGCAACCATATGGCAGAAACCGTGCCAGTCAACCCACCTACGTTAAATAATTAGCATTCCTGCCACAAGCATGTCCTTGGTAACGTGTGCTGAGTGCCTGGTACGTTCTTGACTCCACATGATGGGCTACAGAAGCATTTAGGGGGTGCGCCATATGTGATGCCTGGCCATGGAGCTTTAAGGTCTGGCCACAGCTGCTAATGTGACCTCCCAGAGAGCCCCCACCAGGAAGAACACTTGTCAAAGAACTCAGAGCCTACCTGGCTTTCCATCAGGAGCATCTTCCAGGAGACCTTGCCCTCCACTTTGCCCCGAGAGGTCCTGCTGGGCATGGCAGATTCAGGAGCCTCCCTCCTTCCCACTCTTCAGATTTACACAAGGACAGAGGTGCCCATTCTCTGTCTGTCTGTCTGTCTGTCTGTCTGTCTGTCTGTCTGTCTCTCTCTCTCTCTCTCTCTCTCTCTCTCTCTCTCTCTCTCTCTCTCTCTCTCTCTCCTCTCCACTTACTTTCTACTTTCATGTGTCTTCAGCAAATTGACCTCATATAAATTCAAGAGCTCACTGCCTACAAACCTCAGCGCTGGCTCTTTATCTGCCTAAAAGGCTCACAGGGCTGCTAACTCGGCACTTGAATAAAATCTAACACTTACACATTCATGCATTCACTTATTCATTCAACGAAACCTCACCAAGCCCTGCCAAATGCCAGGCCCAACAGGCGAGCACGGAGAAGACGTGACAGAGTTTTACACGGGTAGAAACAGCAACACTTATGAAAGGAGGTTGCAGGGGCCACTGTGGAGATCAGAGGCAGGCAATCCAACACATGCTACCCTGGATACAGATGGCAATGACTGGTTTGATCTGGGTCTCAGAGGAAGAGTCTCGGATAGAGACTCAGATCTGGGGGGCCCTGCCTTGGAAATGTGCTATGCATGGGTGAGATAAAGGTAAGGGCTTAGCTTGGTCCAGCTTCCTCGGGGGAGAGGGGAGGAGTTTGGCTCAGACCCGGGGATTCTGGTGAGCCACCCAAGCCATGACTAGATGCTTGCTGCTTATGAAGGTTTCCCAGGGAGCCTTCCATTGCCCCTCAACAAACCACAAAGGGCACTGCTTAAGTTCCCTGCGTCCTGACACCAGATGAAGGGACCGAAAAGAGATTACACAGTAGATGGTACCAACAGCCAAAAGTAAGCGGTGACTGATTCATCAACAAGGAAGTAGAGACTGTGTGAGAAAAGGTTCACAGAGGAGCAGAAGTAACAGCTAGATTGGCATAGGGGGAGGAGAGAACAAGGATGGCCAAGACAATTCTTTGAGAAATCTGGTTTTAAGGAACAGTGACAGCACAGGGTTCGGGTTTAGGGGGCAGGCTGGTTTTGAGGCTGAGAAGCAGGAAGGCATACGTAAACACTGGTGAGGAAGTATCGTGGGGCCCAGAGCTGCCCTGTGTTCCATGATCATCTGAGAGCATTTACGGGGCTCAGCACAGACTAGGATGTCCCTGTGCTATGGTGGGATCCAGAAAAATACTCACAGCCAAATCTGCAAAGGGAAGAGACATAAGGAATCGAGACCAGAGATGAATGGGTCCACATATCCAGACTCCTCTTTATGGAGTCACACGGGGCTGGCTGAATTTGCCATCACGGAGCTACGGCCACATCAATGGGCTATCTACCAATGAAGCTTATTAGAAACTCGTGTGCAACACTAGCCCAAGGGGAATGTCCCAGGAAAGTTTTCACTTACCAGGAAACTGCGACAGAGGGGAGGGTATCCTATTGCGACTCTAGATGAGAGAAGCATGGGAGAATGGCAAAGTAGAAGGATCCAGAGGGTCCTAGAAACCTACAAGAAGAACATTATGATGGGCAGATTTGGGCCCAGGGGTCCAGCTCAAACTATGGAACCACCCAAGGACAATACAGGCAGTAAACTTCAAACCCCTACCCAGATCTAGCGAATGGACAGGACATTCTCCACAGTTGAGTGGAGATTGGGGTATGACTTTCACACGTACTCTGGTGCCTCATATTTGACCACGTCCCCTGGATGGGGAGGCCTGGTAGCACTCAGAGGAAGGACAGCAGGTTACCAAGAAGAGACTTGATACCCTATAAGCATATACAGGGGGAGGAGGTCCCCCTCAGTCACAGTCATAGGGGAGGGGAGTAAAGAGAAAATGGGAGGGAGGGAGGAATAGGAGGATACAAGGGATGGGATAACCATTGAGATGTAGTATGAATAAATTAATAAAATTAAATTTAAAAAAAAAAGAGAAACTCATTTGCAAGATTTTCACTGGAGGCTGGTCACATAACCATCCTATCCCTGATGTGAACTGACAGTCCAGCCCCTTAAACCAAAGCAAGTGGTCATCATTGGCTCTGCCTGTCTTATGAGCCCATCCGATGTGTCCTGGGAACATTAGAAACCCTGCCACCCAAGTTTACATACCCAAGTTGAGGCCCAGCCCTACCAGCAGACTTGTGTAAGGACGGCAGCATTGGGCCAGCTCTGTCAACTATTTTCTTCAGATAACCAGAAGCTACACACACATCAAAAAAAGGAAGGGGGAAATAGTAAACCAGACCCCCCCCCTTGAAGACTACAGAAGTGAAGGGCCCACTGCCCTTACACAGCACATAAGGGGAGAATTAAAAAGGCCGTTTGTCCACATATCAAGAAGGATGGAAAGGCAGACAGAAAAGGGACCCGTGGTCCCAAGAGTGAACAGAGTGGCCATGAAGGCTATGGGGTCCTGATCACCTAGTTTGGGCGTCACTGTGCCCAAACTACCTGACAACAACACCTTGAGGGGCAGATCAATTCAGGTGCATAGTTCAGAGGGTCAGACCTGGAGAATCGGATTTGCTAATTTGGGCCTGGTGAGGGGTTGGAACGTTGTGGCAACAGCAGCATACAGGGCAGAGTTGTTTAATTCATAGCAGCCAGGAAGCAGAGACAGGATGTGGCCAGGGACAACCCTCCCCGCCACACACACATATCCAAGAACTCATCCCAATGACTTACTTCTTGCACCCCGCCCACCTCCAACCACCCAATTTTTCAGAAACTTCGCAAAATAGTGTTATCACGTAACAACGGCTATTCCATACATGAGCTTCTGGGAATATTTCAAAATCCAAGCTGACTTGGGAAGGCATCAGTCACCTAAATAAGCAGAAAGACCGAAAGCTGACCAGAGGGCACTGCCATTAAAAAAAAAAAATCATGCTCTGATTGGCTGTGCCGATGGTATGGGTGGGACGCATCTATATAAAAGGTCTATAGCTCCAATCCCACCTAAATCATGACCTGGAAACATGGCCATAGGTCTCTGATTGAATCCATGTCACAGTAAACTTCCCCACAACGGTATTTTCAGAAATTTGTTCCACGTAAAACGTCCCACCATCCAATGCCAAGGAAGTAGCTACCCACTAATACTTCTAGATTCTGAGTCTGCTACTGACAAGCGAGCCAATAATCCAGGATAGAGCGTCCCATCTACAGTTCAACCAGTCCAGTGTTGAGTAGAGCCTAGGCTCTTCCCACTATGCAGGTGTCCATCCGCTGCCAGGATTCAAGGCCTGTCTGTGTACAAACAGCCCCAAGCTCTAAAATCCCCCACCTCTACTCCGTGCTTTCGCTCTGATGGTCTCCCAGACACCTCTACGGCAGCATCTCACAGTCACTCACGCATTGAATGCCTATAAACTTGACTCTGTGTCCTGACTCCATACAGTTAAATGCCCTGTATTGCAGGATGAACTGGATTCATTCACAGCCAGGTACTGTCTTTGATTCTCTCTCCCCAGAACATCCATATAACTCCTGTCCTCAGTGTATTTCAAAGTCCCTTCTTCTCCCAAATGCCATAACATCCATCATCCATCTCAAAAGATGCATTCTAACTAGCCTCCCGTCCACCATCTTTCCCTCCCCATCTATTTCCCAGGCACAGAAGTGAAAGTAGTGCTGTCAAAAAAAACAAAATTTGCTAATAGCACGTCACTGATTAAAACTCACCCAGTGCCTCCTGCTGGCCTACATAAGGAACTACAGGCTGTCCTATGGTCCCTATTTCTCTGCAGAGTTTGACCTTCACTTCTTGGCCTCACCACTTACATGGCAGGTCATCCCCTCCAATTTGATGGTCTAGCCATAATGAAATGATTTGCCCCTTTAGTATGCCAAGTTAACTGCCCCTCGCCCCTGCTTCTCGCTTCTAAATGAAGCATTACACACCCTCACTCACGGTTTCTCTTGCTATTTTCTAATTATCTAACCACCTACCTGCTTCCTTGCAAAGTGCCTGGTCATCAAGGAAAAGCACTTATGATGTTCACTAGTCTCTCCCTAGTCCTGACCCATAAGAAGCCCTCAATAAATGCTTTCTGGTAGAAAGCAAGATTTTTCAGTGATGGGTTCCCTAAATGTCTGTGAATGCACCCCCAAATGACATGGGCCACTTAGGCTGCCACAACTGTGGCACTCCATTCTATATGGAGACTACAGATCCGTAGATAATTTCCTCTTGACTGAGCAGCTTAAAGTTGTTTCCATACTGTTGAGCCAAGTCATCGCCGCCTCATACTCAAGCAACTTTCCAATTTAAACACTCGCATCGAGAGCTTCTTGTGAGGCAAAAGGAAGGGAACCCTGCTTTCATGGTCCAACTGGGAATGTGCAGTCTCAGTGTCTGGTTGCCCCTGGTTTTACCCCAGCTCACAGGCAATTCCTGGCACGCTGCAGAGCACAGTGCACACAGGACAGAAGAGCCCCCTCCAGCTCCCCAGAGCCAGCAAGAATCACTGTCTCCACAATCGTCCACTTTACAATGTGTCTAATTCTAACCGAATAAATTACTTCTGTCACTCTGCAGAAATACTCAAAATAAATATCTCTCTTTCCTTGAATTAAAATCATCGTCCTTTGTTCCCTGTTTTCTGTTCCATGAAGTAACAGAGCCTGTTGATTAAAGATCATTTATAGGACTTCATTTTCAATCTATTTGATGATATCACTTTAAAATACCCCAAATATTCAGCTGCAAGGAGGGATAGAAGCTACTGGAAATTAGCTCTTTGAGACGCTTTGATGAGAAATGAAGTTGGGGATGTAGCTCCCAGTGAACGGACATAGATGAGAAAAGTCTATTTTAATAACGACTTGGTTCTTCTCCTCGTAATTTTCTCTCTACTCGACTTCCTATATTTTTCTTGAGATTACAACATAATCCCCTCTGACACACTAAATATTACCTCTCTGTATTGAATGGATGACACTGTGACAATAACTCACTTTGAGCTAACACAATATGCCAAGCAGACCCAGCTAAGCCAAATATTTGATGAAAGACATACAAACTGAAATTTAGCAAGGCAGGAGAATTCTGGGAGTTATATCCAGAATACAAACCGCCGCCAGACCTTATACAGTGAAGAAAAAAAAATGGATGTCCAGGGACGACCTGTGTTGACACTGATGATGGCCCCCTGCCCAGAGAACATGGCCAGACATTTCCGAGAGACTTCATGGGAACAGGTTGTGGTTAGCAGTCTCCCCTCCTCACCAACATGGGTAGATGTCATGGTAAAATAAAGATTTCTCAACACTGATTAAAACACTTTAAAAAAAAAAACTAAAAATCACCATAAACTATTGTTGACGTGAAGAAGTACAAAATAATTGTGATTTCAGTGAAGAGGACCTCTATGGTTAAAAGGCCTACCATACAAATACAAGGGCCGGGCCGAAGGGAGTTCGGATTCCCAGAACCTTATAAATGCCAGCTGGGTGTGATGGCTGCCGTAACTCCAGCCTGGACAGATGAGACAAGGTGTCCCAGAGCAGGTTTGATTAAAAGACTTTCCCGCGGAGAATGAGGTGGAAGAAGAGTGGGTTTAAAATTATTCCTGAAATCAACTTTGGCCCTTCACAGGCACAGAGAGAGGGGGGGGGAGGGAGGGAGGGAGGGAGGGAGGAATTGATTTGGGGAGGGGCATACCATGGGGGACTGTGCATGCTACTAATGAAGCAGAAACTTCAGAGATCCTCATTCGATTGGCTTCCCTTCAAGATCCTCCATCTGTGTTTGCTTTTGAGATGTTGCACTCTTTCAGCAACATGCTCCTAAGTAGCATAGGGTTCCCAGAAAGCTCCTGGGGCCACTTCACATGGATTCCAAAAGAACTTCAGAGATGTGTTTGATGATCAGTAAGACACCGGTCCCTGCTACCCTAAGTCCTCCAAAAGGAGGACAGAACAGTCTGAGTCAGAAGCCAAGATCTTCACAGAGTGACCCAGACTCTGTGGCCCCTGGTCACTGCCCCTCACCTTTTACCCAATACACCAACGAGTGCAAGTCCATTTTCTACCCATAGTCAACTTTACATACCCTAGGACCTCCACCTAACACACTGTGACTGACTTTTCCTGGGGAGAAGCATCACATGTGTCTAATTACTCCAAATAAGGAACTGACAACATACTTAAGTATGGATACCACCAAAGTCCAACTTGGTGACCAAGGAGTTTTACTGGGGTGACTCGCAGGAATACGGGTGAGGGGTTACTTAACAGCAGCATGAATGACTCAAAGACAGCTGCATTACCAAAGCCCACCCTAGGTTGGGTGATAACTCACCGCTGCTGGGAACTTGGAGGACACTACACAGCCTGCAGGCCATTCTACAGGTTAGAGCACGTCCTTTTCAGGGGGCTCAGTTCCTCTCAGCCTCTTTCCAGAACTGGTCTTCGTTTCTTCTGAGCTGCTCAACTGGTTTCTACTTCTAACAAGCTGAGGGGCTTATCCGAGAATGGCTTTCAACACTTCATTGTATACTCTTGGGGAAAGAGGGCTCAGGGAATCTGGTCAGTTTCAGGGACTTCCTGGAGCTCTTTTGAGTTGTTTCCTTCTGATCTTAGGTTTCCTGAGATATTTGACCCTTCATTACAACACTCTGCTGTTTCGCCTCTCTGTAAACATCTCGTCTTAAGAAGTTTCCCTCAAAGATGAAAGGTTTTAATGTTGGAGAAAACCGTGACATGAGCCGGGCGTGTTAATGCACTCCTTTAATCCCAGCACTCAGGAAGCCGATGCAGGTGGATCTCTGTGAGTTCGAGGTCAACCTGGTTTACAAAGTGAGTCTAGGTCAGCCAAGGCTACACAGAGAAACCCTGTCTGGAAAAAAACAACAAACAAACAAACAAACAAAACAAAACAACTGTTATACAACACACCCTTTGCCTCCAGCCACTGCCTTCATAGCTCTCCTTCTCCAAGACTCAAGGGTACCATCTGGCCAACATGAAAAAAAATCTTTCCTGGTGATTGGCCCTAGAATAAACTGACTGCACTGTCTTAAGAACTCACATCTAGGAACATGGTACTTGCCCTGGGTTTCAATTCTGCCTCCCTACCATGCCTCCATTTCCCCACTAAAAACATGAAAAATAGTATCACTTCATAACGGATATGAGGAAACCCCCCAATGCACAGTAGAGCCTCAAAACCATCAGCCTCAGCAGCAGCAGTGCCATCATCTTCATTGCAAAAGTTACAGCTCTGAGGGGAAGGTTTCCCCAGCGTGCATGTTACGACTCTGAAGGGAAAGGTAGCCCAGGAACTGGGAGCCAAGGAATACCACAAAATCACACTGTACAACAAACTCACACAAGAGATTTATTAAGAAAGACACAAGAGCATGGCTGCCTCTGACAGGGTGAGAAATAGCAGAGAGCTGTTTGGGAGGCAGGCTTTATATGGAGTTTCTTGAGGGTGGAGTTTTACAGGGTGGAGATTTCCAGGATAGAGATTGGTACTGTCTCAAGTCCTGAGCTTGAGAGGGCTCGGGGGTTGGTAGGTTTCAAGATGAGGGATTGGTGGGGTTTGTGCTCAGGGATTGGTGTTTTTTTTTTTTTAGCTTAGGGAGGGACTGGTAGGTTTTTGAGCTCAGGGATTGGTAGGTTTTCAAACCCAGAAGTGAGCTTGGACCTTTTACCTTATATTCACCATTGCTTCCTCCTCCTCTTCTCCTCCTCCTCTGTCATCATCATCATCATCATCATCATCATCATCATCATCTTTCCTCAAACTCCCTCCTCTCTCTCCTTCCCTCTCTCCTCCACACACACAGAGGTCACTTGCTCATTCATCAGAGATGTAAACTTGTGCTCAGAGCCTGACATGCCCTAAATGTCTGCTGAGCACAAGAAGAAATTAAGCAATATTTATACTCCGACCACCACACTCTGAAGCTTTATGTTTGCTAACATTTTAAGTCCAGATGGGAGAATTTAATAAAAAGAGAAAGTTGGCACGGCGGCAGAGCAAGGATGTTTCCCATACTTTCCTGGAGCCTCTTGTCTCCATCATGACCCCGCAGACACCCAAAGTTGTCAGTTGCCTATCAAAGATGCTTCCGAGGACCAATCCATTATGTTCCTCAGCTTGTGGAGTGAGCTCTGAGAGGTCCACAGGAGATGCTCCTTCCACCTGCTGTGAGGCACCGTGAGAGCACAAGACCAGCACTCTCATCTTCAGCCACAAATCCAGAGAGACTTTGACCAGCTAGACACTTCCTGACATGGTTGACAGCAGGAGCAATTCCATGTCCCTAAGGAGTGGTTACATCTACAGAACATTTCACTGAGGGCCTGGGACAATGGCTCAGTAGGTAAAGAACTCGCCGAGCAAGAGTGAGAACCAGCCTATCACCCCATTCCTGGGGAGAGTTATCCACCCTGATCCTCACTAGGTCATCTGGATTCCCCTGCCTCTTGTCATATGGCCCTTTGGTTCACAAATCTCTCGACCACCATGTTTTATCATCTCCATAGCCCCAGGGCCCAGCATGGCAACAAATGCAAACGGCAAGTGCTTCATACAGAGCTGATAAATGAAGAAATCAAATGGCAGTCTCCTCCTGAGGGCGCTGAGTCCTATTCTCTCACTAACAAGTTGATTTACACAGCCTCTTGAAAGTAAGGACCAGTGGTAGTACCAGGCTCACAATCCCTCATGGCAAGAGCTGGATGAAGCCAAGGAGAGTTGCTTTCCAGCTGGTCACACCATTTCTATGTCCTCCAAAGCACCCTTGGAACACAGTAACTCCCAGGTGCATCGATAAGATAGCACCATAGTGACTGGCAAGAGCCCCTCCTT